>NC_092255.1:25580780-25908780 GCF_036320965.1 Panulirus ornatus | reverse complement strand
TTCCCATAATTATGGGACTTTGAAGCACAAGCATCCATAACTGTTCAAAAAGATGCAAGTCTATATCCAAGATGTATATCTGAATCAGATTCAAGGTCATTTATGGCTCTTCTGGCCTTTACATTCATTAAAGAACTAATAGAGAAGGGTCCACAGAAATAATGGAGAGACTCCATATGAGTCATGACAGAAATATGAGGATTCAGCTCAAGTATCTCAGAAATAATAGAGACTTTACATGAATTGCAGCCTAAGTACAATGGTTTAACTGAAGTATATCATGCTTGCCCAGTGCTGGGTTTGTTTAAACAAACTTTATCTTTTTATCTGTTCTAGGTTTTTCATTTTTGATACAAAGAAAAATAAAAAAATCCTTACAAAGAAAAATAAAAATAAGATCCTTTGCAACCCACTCTTTTGTTTCTACTTGATATATGGTTTTGTACTTTTAATCAATTTCAAAGATGCTTTCCATGTTGTTAATGATGGAATAATTGGAAATTAGTTATCAAATCAATTCTTCAAAGTAGGTGTTCCCATTCCTACACCCATGAAATAGAGGAGAGCATTCTAATTAATTTACCCATTGCCTCCCTTGGCTTTCCATTCATAAGATTGCCTATGATTCCTCTGTAAATTCTTTTCTTGTAATAGCAAAAACTATCAGTAAAGTTTGCAAACATTGATATCACTTTTTATTTGTATCTTTGCTATAAAAGTAATGAAGTGTACCAAGTTTAATGGTGTTTGGTTATTTATTTTTCAGCTGACACTTCTGTAATGCTCTTTGTATTGATATGTATGTATATATTTCAGGAATAATTATTCAGGCTTGTGATATCATTTTATGCATTCATGCCATTTATTCTACATGCCCTGTTATTCTTACTAAAACTACTTATATTTTAACTAATATACATATCATTCTTCCCATAAGGTCAGAAGTTCAGTGACTCACAGTTCAGGTCATTTGTTAAACCATATTTTCTTTGCTACAAAATTTTATTTTACAATTTCACCATGCTATCAAGGCAGCATTGTTCTCTGTGCAGTGGGAAGTTTGGTGTCCAGTTTTATGATAATTTTGCAACACCTTTCATTTGCAGGTTTTGAGTGTAAATATATGGATCCTGGAGGGAAGGCTGACTGCAGCTACTGATAAAAATTGCTCTAACCCACAGGGTAGATGTTCTAAAGGACATTTTTGAAGCTATCTAAGTGAGAGCATCAGGGAGTAGGCCAGCAGTGTTGGGAAGCAGCACTGTGGGTGTTGAGATACCTCAAAGTAATCTTTCTCTCTCTCAGGGACACCAAACCTTCCAGATATTGCGATGAAGTACTAAATCCTATAAATGTTTACCTTTGCTGTCAGTATCAACAAAAAATTTGCTTCAGGCTTTTGAATGGTGTTGAGGACAATAAATATGAGGTAAGGCTCATCCATGGCTTTAAAATCTGTCAGCTGGGGAGTTCAAATTTGTTAAATCAAATTCAAGATAACAATAAGAGTTACATAAACATTAACACTTCTGTTAGACAGCCAGCAAGATTTACTCAAGTGTAAGCACCCTTTATATACACTTCCTATCTCAGGATTCTCTTCTGTCCTTATGATGCTCCTGCAGCACTCAGGGAGCTGGCCATGTCCTCTGGTTGGGACCATAGGTCATAAAGTCTTGTTGTGAGTGTGTCTATGTGTAGAGAGTACAGGAAAATTGAGTCTAGCCATGAAGGGTCTTGGGATAAGTTGAAACAGTGTTTGTAGTATTGATTGTTTAGGTTAGGTTGTTTGAGTTAGGGTGGCTCCAAATGTAGCACTATCCGAGTTTGGAAAAGTGTGTGAAAGGAGGAAGTTGGGATTAAATGTGAATAAGAGCAAGGTTATTTGGTTCCATGGGGTTGAGGGACAAGTTAATTGGGATGTAAGTGTGAATGGAGAAAAATTGGAGGAAGTGAAATGTTTCAGATATCTGGGAGTGGACTTAGCAGCGAATGGAACTATGGAAGCGGAAATGAGTCACAGGGTGGGGGAGGGGGCGAAGGTTCTGGGAGCATTGTGGGGCCTGGATGTGGAAAGGGAACTGTGGTTTCAGTGCATTACACATGACAGCTAGAGACTGAGTGTGAACAAATGTGGCCTTTCTTGTCTTTTCCTAGTGCTACCTCACATGCACGCAGGGGGAGGGGGGTGCCATTTCATGTGTGGCGGGGTGGCATTGGGAATGGGTGAAGGCAGGATGTATGAATATGTATATATGTATATGTCTGTGTATGTATATGTATGTATACATTAAAATGTATAGGTATATATATGTGCGTGTGTGGGCGTTTATGTGTATACATGTGTATGTGGGTGGGTTGGGCCATTCTTTCATCTGTTTCCTTGCAATACCTCACAAGGTATAAATATGTGTGAGTGTGTGTGTGTGTGTTAGAGAGGATCACAGTTGAGCGCATGATCAAGTATACTTCTATATATAGGAATATTAATGTATAGTCCACGGGGAAATGAAACATGATAAGTTCCCAGGTGCACTTTCGAGTAATATTCACATCATTAGGGGAGATACAAGAAAGAAATATAATAGTCACTTGATGTACAATGAAGAGACATAGCTAGGATGCCATTTTGTAAACAAGTGACTACCCGGGTAGTGAAGATTATGAGATTCAAGATATCTGAGGATATGGGAGTTAGGAGGGATTCAAAGACTTTGGAAATAGTAGATGTCAGGATGATAATTAGAGGGGTTAAAATGGTCATCACCCTTCATAGGGATGGGATGTATCAACACATGCATAGGATTATTATGAAGAGCATCAGGGGGTGAAGGAATAATAGATTCATCCAAAGTAGAGTTAGAAGAGAAATGGCAACCGAAGAGTTGCTTTGCCTATGGGAGAGTCAGCTGTAGTACTGTCAGAATGAAAAAGTGCAGGAAAGGTAGAGCAACAGAAGTTGTTAGTGATGCCCTGAGTTAGATCTCAGAAAGATCTATCTGTAGATGAAGAGGAGAGGATATCACACTTTCTTTGAATAATGGCATGCTTTGCCTCATGGGTAATGTACTTGCAGTAATTATGGGCAGTTATAAGTGCTGAATGGGAGTTGGAGGAAAGCGAGTTTTTCAAGTCCAGTCTGTCTGATCCGTTGCCTGAATGGCCTCAGAATATTAAAGGTAAAACCATGGATTGGAAGATGTGTTTGTCTTGGAGGTAGAGGGGATAAATGCTTACATATCCACACCTCTGCTCTTTATATGGTAGATACAGAAGAACCACCACATAAGAGATTGTAATGTACCCTGGGAAAGTCATAAAGGAATTTTTGCAAGTTATTCCAGGCAGCTTTGTTGAGGTGCCAGTACTTATGTTTAGAAGGGGCTGCTGGGGATGAGGTGCCATTAAGATAGAAACATTTATGAGAGTTGCAGTTACATGAATTAATCGGGGACAAGAATGCCTAGCTGCAAACAAAGGATTAGATGTGGAAAATATATTCAGAATATTAGAAGAGTGGTCATGGCTGTCAGAAATATGGATGGGGTGGGTGATAATTTGCACTAGATCACTGAAAATGGAGAACATGAGGGCTTCCATCTCCAACCATCCATTTGGGAGGAGTTCAACCATTCCCCATGATGAATGTTGAAATCTCCAAATTAGAGGATCTCGGTTTGCAGATGAGAAGACATCACAGCCTCATGGCAGGAGTTTACATAGTCAGAGGAAGTTATTAAATTTGTATTATTGGGAAAGCAGTATGCAAAACAAAGGAAAACAATGGCAGTTGTGAGATAGACCAAGCTTAAGCCAGATAACATTAAACTTTGGGGACTCAAAGTCCTTGAGGTGTGCCACAGTTGTGTTGCTTCTTTGTGACCAGAGGAATTACCAACATTTGACACAGATATCTCTGGATGATTAATTGTGTCTTATGTAATACATTAGAATGTTTCCCATCCAAATATGATTAATTCTGTCTTAAGTAATACAGTAGAATGTCTCCCATCTAAATATCCAAAGTCCAAAACCATGCAAAATTTGAGTGTCTGTACATTTAAGGTTCCCACCAAAGTGGTGCATGAGTTTTCAAAGGTTCCCACTTCATTTTCTTTGCACTGCAAAAACCCAAGCTATTGGTTCATCATTGTTATCCCAGCTTGGATTTGATTTGGTAATGATCTGTGTTTTTCTCAGTTATATTTGCAAAGTGTTTGCCCTTATACTTTCCTTATAATGGCATTCAACAAACATCTTAGCAAATACTGAATATAGTAGTATGTAGAGGAAGCTTGTTATGCTTATCAACATGCAGCAGACTAAAAGTATTCAGAAATTAGATAAGGGCCAGAAGCAAAGTTAAAAGCATTTACAGCCTTACACTAACTGATTCAGTGAAGGGTATGCTGAATGTAAAACATTGCACAGATCTCAGGTGGCTAACCTCAGCAAGTTTGTCTAAGTATGAGGGGTGTACCTACTTCAGGACCACTTTCATGTGAAAGAGATGGACAGTGTCAATGAGATGAAAATGAATGAGCCATGTGAGTCAACAAATGGAGGGTTACACTCAGATGTATCATTGTATAAAACTGTGGTGTAAGTAACAGAAGACCTTGGACTAGGAGAGTTTAGTCCTCCTGCAATAGGTAATGAGTGGGTAAGATATCTACAAGAAATTAATCAAGGAGAAACCAAAGTTAAATAAGTTAGTGACTTTAAGAAATATTTAAGGCTTCAGAGTGTTGTATACAACCAGGAACCGCTACTCCAGCTCTTGCACTAAGCCCATAACTTGCAGAGAATGTTAACAAGCCAGAGCTACACTTGGATGAATCTTCACGTTCATTGAAATCCATGACAATAATAGACGTCTCACCCTCAGCTGTGACTCATACCACAATGATTACTTTATCCTCCAGGTATCCAGGTATTTCCAAATTTTTCCCTTAGTGTGTACATTACACTTGAAGTACACCTGATTGTAGATTTTTGAAAATGACACTGGATGTACAAAAACATCACATTTAAGGTTACAAAATATTTGAACCTCCATCTGGGCCCAACAGAAAGAACTATATCTGTAATCCAGAAAAAGACTAGATTGGAGATCCTTTACCTGTACTGTATCAAATAAGGTGTAGATAACAAACCAAATATTGATTCTGCAGTGAACACAAAATCATGTGCCTCATACCTAATATACTTGTGTGAACTTATATTGATAATGAGCAAACACTTTTCTGATTTTTTTTTTTTTTTTTTTACAGCTTCAGATCTAATTTTAACTTCTCTGTGATTAGATAATTAACCCACACTGAAAAAAAGATAGTGAAATAAATACATATCATTTATGATAGATGGGTGTGAAGGCATTAAAACTTCTGGATGAATGCTACATTCATTTTAATTCTATGAAAATAAAGTTCAAGAAAATTTAGCAACAAGAATTTTTTAAAAATTATAAATCATTTGGGATCTCTTACCCATGTCACTTACACTTTCTCTATGACAATCTGAAAATAAGAAAATGTAACAAATAAGAACTCAATACAAATGAGACTATATATGAAACTCTGATACAGTAAAACAAATGCATACGCACACAAATATACTGTACACAGGAGACAGAGAAATGAGGCCATATAATGACTAATCTTGCTGATGATGTATCACAGAAATAACTGTGAGTGTATTTAAGGTTTAATAGAAATATGCAACCCATCATCGGAACAAATTAGGGAACATTAAGAAGATAACAATTTACTCATCAGTAGCAAAACTTATTGTAAGTACATGCTGAAAAAAATATTTACAGTATATATTAGACCCAAATTTGAGTGCAGTATGCATTACCAGTTTGACCACCCTATATGAGATAAAAAGTTTCTGTGAAATCTGCAAAAGATACTGTGCTTGTGGCAGCAAAGACTGCTTGAAATAATGATGATGAACTATGAGAAAAGGAGGCCAACCAACAAATTATTCATACTGGAAGAGGGAATATGAGATTACAACTTCCAAATTTCTCAATCAATTTGACAATGTCATTATGAGAAAGCTCTTTCAAAATGTCAGATGCCAATTAATAAAGTACATCACAAGAAAATTATGCTTGAAATAAGTTTGAAAAGATGTAAAGAAATAGAAACTGATTAGTAGATGAGTGAGAAGCAAAAAAAAATGGAAAATTGTACTGCAAAAAGTTTAAGAAAAGAGGCCCCACAATTGTGAAATATCTTCCACATATTGTACAAACCACACACACACACACACACCCACCCACCCTCAAGCATACATAGATTTGACTTATTGCATTTACAAGAAATAATAAGGTACAAGTACAAACCATTGAAAACACTTTTAATTACATACTATGATGAAGTTAAAAGAAAGTATTTCACATTTGAGTATTATCTTTGAAAATTAGAAATAATATTTAAAAAATAATATTTACTTTATAGTATCAAATAAGAGTATTGTTCTAAAATTCTGACAAAAATCCTTTACCATCAATTACATGTAAATACTAGTACGTAAACAAGATTGACATTACCTTATATAATGTAACTATGAAGGATAGAATGACACATCTATATTAATAAGCATACTTATAAGCTTTACAATATTTTCTGTATTCCCAGTCCTGTTAGTGATCACAATGTTAAATGAAGCTTAGAACATGCAGTTAGACAATGAAACCTACTAAATAAAGTAACAGTGTTTCATGTGTAAAAGGATGAATGATCCATAATGAGCATTCATTCAAAATAACGATAATTCGTATGAATCACAGGACCAACAAAGAATCAATCCAAATGCGATAAGACAAAATAACTTTGTTTCTCTAACTTGCTGTAATACAACATTACAAAACATTTGTATCTTTTCCTTAGCCATCCCATCCAAGTTAAATATGTCAAAGTCATCTAAGTACCACACGTGAGGCAAACAGAAAATGAGGGGCAATAGATATACTTGATAAATTAGGAGCAAAGAAAGAAAAAATCAAATAATAATGAAGGAAAGAAAGCAGAGGAATATATGAGATGGAGATGAAAGTTATAAGAAAAGATATGAAAAACTGGGAGATAGAAAAAAAAAAACACTACCAACTTCTCCCACATACATAGTAATAACTTAGATAATAAAAATAACTATAAACAAAAGGGTACAAATCATTAAATACTCAAATATTTGTACCATAAAATAAGAATGCAAGTGTATCTTTCATATTAGTCTAAATCACTTACTCATTTTCCCCAGGAAAAGCTTGTCTTTGATCAAAAGTATTAAAAATACAGTAACCAAGAAGCCTTAAAACATTTCTAAAGTTACTTTTCTGGCTCTAGCATGATGGTGAAAATGAGAATGTAAAAGTTAACAGTATATTTCTCAACCATGACCCTTGGGTAATTTAAAATACAATGCGGTACTGTAATGTAGTCTAAGCTACACCCAACAGATAACTTCCTGTACATTAGGTTCTGTCAAATTCTAATTATTGTATTTAAGGCACAAGAAACTACATTTCATTACCATCTGATGTGAATACTGCTCTGGGAGGTCTGACTTTATGGTTAATGTAAAATATTCTATTTTTACTGCATTTTAGAATATATATGATTACTTTGAACATTCTTCTGAGCTACAACTGCAAATGAAATAATATTCCACTGAATATTTCAAAAATGTAAAGAGCACTAACAGACCAAAGCACCATGAGCAAATGTAGAAAATAGACGAACATGTTCCACAACAACGACCACAGCACCCATATGACAGGACCATGTTGGTATGCTTCCTCTGGGCAATATGAGAAGTAAAACATCAGTTTAGCATTCCTTGGATGAAGTGCAAATTATTATAAAATAAGATATACTGAATTAAGATTTTCATAGGTTTATGCATTTTATCAAATCAAATAACCTAATGTGTCTGTAATATACTTGAACTTCATACATATTGCCTACAGTGAAGCATCACATTCACTATTTTTATTTTTTCCAAGTTCTAAAAATACTTTTGGTGGCTTTACTGCACATTATTTTTTTCTGATTGAATACTTTCTTTACATCAGTATTACTGCAAAATTTCTGTCATATGTGTTCACTATTTCCTGTCTAATTCTTTTTCTACAACATGCAGGAGAAAGGTGTGTAGTTTTCTTTTGCCATTGTCTTGAAAGATAATACATGTAATGCATGTAGTATTTGATAAGACATGTGCTATCTTTTTGGAATTCTGCCAACCAACAAAAATAGACAACAGTGAAAGTCTTCAACCTCCATCTATGAAAACAATAGCATGTACAAGTTCAGGAATTTTCTTCTACATCAAATGAACTTCTTTCATTTATCATGTGGAGAGCATATATGACATCTTTGGTGACTAAGGAAATACACATAGAACACTATATATATCAAACACTCTGTATGAAGTCATGAGGGAAAAAATGTAAAAAGTCAAGAAAATTAATTACAAGTATTGTTACCATTTCTAAGTTGATTAAGTGAAAACTACACTACTTACTGCATTACATATGTTAGTCTACAAGGAAGTTCTTTTCTGCAAGTCATATAAAAACTTGGCAGTAATGCTGAAGTGCAGAAAAGAATAAGCACCAACACCTTTGTATTTGGCACCATACAGGAGCATCATCAGTATGTAATTATTCATCAGATAGATAGCTCTTCAAAGAATTTTTTTTAAGTGCTTGATAATACAAGCCATACTTTTTGAATCACTTACTTCTCTTCATTTAGAAAATAAACTATGATTAGTGCTCTGTTTATCTTATCTTTACCATAAAGGGTTAAGACTTAAACCAATGGCTATAATATGTACAAAAACTTTCTCAAAAACTGTTTGGAATTCATTGGCTGCTGGAATCAGTGTTAGTAACCCATATATATTTCTGAAGATCTTCACATAGGGGACTCATTTCCTAAATATAGAGACTGAAACAAATGTACTGTTTACTGTTGTACTGTACATGTGTCTCATAGTTACATCAAGCATCAATGCAACACATTTACAGAGAACTGGAAGCTAGAATTTACTTGTAACTTATCATACCAACAAATTAGTCATCTAAATCATTTACAAATCTGATTAAAATTATTAAAGCTACAGAAATAAAGCATATGTTACTTATAAAGCTTCATAAATTAAGACAGCAAACTGAAGGAGTATAACAATCTACTCTGATACAATTTGAAAATACAATTCCCCTTGAAAGAAATATTTTCTATTCTTAATGCATTAACTCTATCTGGTTAAGAAAAGTAGTTTTGAAGAATTTATATTATCTATAGAGATGAGATATTATAAATCAGTGAGAGAACTCATTCAGATCTGGCTTGGCATTACTGCTAATCATCCAATCCATACAGCATAGTTTCCATGGACATACTCCCATCAGTTCATGCAGAACAGCTAAAGCCATACCTATTACATGTCCTTTGCTATCTACCCAATTACCATCCATGAAAGGATGAACATTTATGGGGGCTTTCAGAAAACAGGAAATGGTCTGGGTGGGAAGTAGACATTGAATGCAACTGATTTAAAAAAAGAAGAAAAAAAAAAAGGCCTGTATAAAGAGATACCAGGACAACTTGAGTATAGGTTCCTTCCTGTTTCAAAGAATTATTCCATGTTCACATTGTCAGGGCTATTGTAAAACTTTAGAAATTCCTTAACATGTCATGTGACTTTCTTTCAAGATGGGCAGAACTGCTGCTCTGTAGCTTGACTTGGGTTCTTTTCAGAATTAACTCTTCTGAAGTATAAAACTCAGTATTTTTTTACTTTTTCTTAGCGACAAACACCAAGAAACTCTATGCATTTTGTCAGTTATTTTCTTCTCTCTGATTTGTATCCGTCTCTGGTTTCTCAAGCTACCACACACACATACACATGGCACTCCAGAGCCAACAACCCAAATGCTGAACATACTGGGCTCCCAAATGCCAGCCTCCCCACCATCATCCTCATGGTCTAGGGGAATGCTGTAAGCTTATCATTCTTGGTGGCCCAGGTTTGATTCTCCAGAATGAAGATGTAAAATTGTGTAGAATGAATTAAATAGGAACATTACAATTAAGGAAAATGGTGAATTGGTTTAAGACACAGAAGCCTTTGCTAAAATAAATATTCATTTTTTCTTTTTCATCAACTGACAGTGATAAGCCTCACCACAGGTGATTTTTTTCACACATGGTGTACCTTAAGCAGGCAGAGTCTAGTAACACCAAAGGTCTATCTAAGAAAGATAATATATACCCAAAATCAATAAGAAGCTTTGAGTAATTATACTGTAGGTCAAAAGAAAGTAATAGTAATACCCTGGATGTCTTTCTGGAGGATCCTCCAGCCCAAAGGTCTCTCTCTCTCTCTCTCTCTCTCTCTCTCTCTCTCTCTCTCTCTCTCTCTCTCTCTCTCTCGATATTAATTTGTCCCTAGATATCTTGTTGCAGCTCTTCTAGCACCTCACAGAAAACATTATAAAGGTCCACATATGCATAATACCAAGTGAGGGTCAGAGTCGAGTTCCAAATGCCCCTCTTGGTAATATCCACCATGGACAGGTTCTTCAAAAAGGCTAAAGTTGAGCACATCTTCCTGATATCATACCTTTCTAGAGGCTTCATCCCTGGTTGGAAAAGTGTATTGTTATCATGATTAGTGCTGATATCCTTCTAGCTGATTATTTATCCTTAGTTCTAAAATCTGAGAACAGATGTCCTCTATGGTAATTGTCTGAGACTTGCAAATACTGTAATCGTTTAGATTGTCTATTTCCATAAAATATGGAGTTTACTTTTGGAGAGTTTCCTTGCTTAAATTAAAAAGGTTATATTTTTAAATTCAACAGCTAAATTTTATTTAAGCAATTTTCAGTTATGCTTCACCTTAACCTAACTTGTCCCTAAAATCCAACTGATTTTGACATCTTGACATCATATGTATCAAAGTGACTTATTTACCAGAGGCTTGTATGACCCTACCACTAGCTAGACCATGCAGTACTCAACAAGTTGCTGCATAACATGATTATTGTGTAGCTATTGGCATCTCAAGGGTGGGCTATTCTTATAACTGTTTCTTTCCTGACACATCTAAGCTTTGGAACTCTCTACCCTCTTGTGTCTTCCTCAATTACTATGGCCTGACACAATTAAAAGACAGGGTTTCACTTCCAAAATTTTTCAATACTTTCCCTTGTCTCTTTCCCTTTCACTAACCTCTCTATATATCAATTAAGGTCCAGCTTTGATAAGAACTTTTGTTGTTGACTGGAGCTTAAAAAAAAAAGGTAAAATGTTTCACTTTTATTGGTGCTGGAAATGGCTTAGCCTAGTGTAGGATAAACTGTTTCCCCGAGAAAACATTCCATTGTGTTTTACTAAATTACATTTCTTTGATGTACTGTCCAACTTCAAAATGGCAACATTCCATTTCCATGAGCTCCACAGACAACATTTCATTTAGATTGGATATATCCATCAAGAAACAGGGTAACACGAGTATAAAACTCTCCGCCCATTCTTTAAAGGGTAATGATCTATTTCAGTAAGATTTGATCCATACAGGAATTGTTCCATTTGGACACATCTCTTTAAAGTTAACATTCCCATTGGACATGTTCCTTAAAATGGAAGCATTCAGATTGAACAGGAGAAAATCCATCAAGGCACTGTTCCATTTAGACATGTCTCTTTAATAGTGACAATAAAGTTACTATATCCTTTGCAGATGATCTGGAGAACTAGCTTTTCAAATGACAAATAGGTTCTTGAACAGTATATGTAAGGGGATATTTCAGTGTGCTGACCACTCCAAAGAAACACTTTCCATAAGCAAAGGCACTCATGGTGTTTTGTTCCTTAAGTACCTAATTTCATTACCATGAATAATACTGGTTCTGAAGATACTTTGTTATACCACAACAAAATTGTTTTCAGAACTGTCACTATAAAGGTCCTATTTCATGAACCACCATTATCAGAGGTTCTATTTGCTACTAAAAAATGTTTCAATGTAACTAACAAAATATTATTTGTTCTAACAGGGCTTCATCCATATTATAACAAAGTATATGGACACTTGATGTTGAAAGGAAAAACTACCAACATGGGAAACCAATGTAACTATTTACATAAACAAGTCTTCTTGTCCACTGAAAGTGAATGCACAAAATATCGAGTCTTATCTTGCCACTTATTACAAGATCATCTTAGCCTAACTGGCCAGGGCATTAAAGTATTTTAGAAAATACTGAGAATAATGATCACTCCCTTCACACCCCACTGAAATAAGATGATTCCATATATTCACGAAGGAAAACAAATACTCTGCATACAAAAATCACAGAATACTCTCTAAGCTCTTCAAAACTAGATGTGCATCTAATGGCAAAATGTAGAGGCTTACAAAAGCACTTCAAAAGATCAATGAATATCACTAAACAACAATATTCTTCCAAAGAGAGCATAAAGCCAGAGAACTGAGTTGTCAGGCAAAGTTCCAGTACAGCCAGGTCAGGTGAGGATATTCTGGACAATGGTTGGGTAGATAGCCACGGAGAAGTATTATTGTAAAGTGTGGGTATACTCCCAAGGTAGGATAACTAGCAGCATTGTTGGGCCAATATGGGTTCTCTCAGGCATTCACAATAGCAAATTTCGATACAGAAAAATATCTCACAGACTCAGTTTATATGGAACAGTGACAGTGCTAATCCTGAAGTCTCTCTTCAATGCAAGAGGCATTTGACCCATATATGAACATAAATTCTAAGAAAAAAAGTAACCATAATGAATGCAAGTGCTACTTAAAACAATGTTTTCTGTAACTTGCATCACAACTAAAAGTGTACAGATATAGCCATCAAAACTATGAAATATTTCTCTCAAGAGGACTATCATTCTAAATGTTCCACTGGCAAAGCTAGTATATATATATATATATATATATATATATATATATATATATATATATATATATATATATATATATATATATATTTTTTGCTTTGTCACTGTCTCCCACGTTTGCGAGGTAGCACAAGGAAACAGACGAAAGAAATGGCCCAACCCACCCCCATACACATGTATATACATACGTCCACTCACGCAAATATACATACCTACACAGCTTTCCATGGTTTACCCCAGACGCTTCACATGCCCTGATTCAATCCACTGACAGCACATCAACCCTGGTATACCACATCGATCCAATTCACTCTATTCCTTGCCCTCCTTTCACCCTCCTGCATGTTCAGGCCCCGATCACACAAAATCTTTTTCACTCCATCTTTCCACCTCCAATTTGGTCTCCCTCTTCTCCTCGTTCCCTCCACCTCCGACACATATATCCTCTTGGTCAATCTTTCCTCACTCATTCTCTCCATGTGCCCAAACCATTTCAAAACACCCTCTTCTGCTCTCTCAACCACGCTCTTTTTATTTCCACACATCTCTCTTACCCTTACGTTACTTACTCGATCAAACCACCTCACACCACACATTGTCCTCAAACATCTCATTTCCAGCACATCCATCCTCCTGCGCACAACTCTATCCATAGCCCACGCCTCGCAACCATACAACATTGTTGGAACCACTATTCCTTCAAACATACCCATTTTTGCTTTCCGAGATAATGTTCTCGACTTCCACACATTTTTCAAGGCTCCCAAAATTTTCGCCCCCTCCCCCACCCTATGATCCACTTCCGCTTCCATGGTTCCATCCGCTGACAGATCCACTCCCAGATATCTAAAACACTTCACTTCCTCCAGTTTTTCTCCATTCAAACTCACCTCCCAATTGACTTGACCCTCAACCCTACTGTACCTAATAACCTTGCTCTTATTCACATTTACTCTTAACTTTCTTCTTCCACACACTTTACCAAACTCAGTCACCAGCTTCTGCAGTTTCTCACATGAATCAGCCACCAGCGCTGTATCATCAGCGAACAACAACTGACTCACTTCCCAAGCTCTCTCATCCCCAACAGACTTCATACTTGCCCCTCTTTCCAGGACTCTTGCATTTACCTCCCTAACAACCCCATCCATAAACAAATTAAACAACCATGGAGACATCACACACCCCTGCCGCAAACCTACATTCACTGAGAACCAATCACTTTCCTCTCTTCCTACACGTACACATGCCTTACATCCTCGATAAAAACTTTTCACTGCTTCTAACAACTTGCCTCCCACACCATATATTCTTAATACCTTCCACAGAGCATCTCTATCAACTCTATCATATGCCTTCTCCAGATCCATAAATGCTACATACAAATCCATTTGCTTTTCTAAGTATTTCTCACATACATTCTTCAAAGCAAACACCTGATCCACACATCCTCTACCACTTCTGAAACCGCACTGCTCTTCCCCAATCTGATGCTCTGTACATGCCTTCACCCTCTCAATCAATACCCTCCCATATAATTTACCAGGAATACTCAACAAACTTATACCTCTGTAATTTGAGCACTCACTCTTATCCCCTTTGCCTTTGTACAATGGCACTATGCACGCATTCCGCCAATCCTCAGGCACCTCACCATGAGTCATACATACATTAAATAACCTTACCAACCAGTCAACAATACAGTCACCCCCTTTTTTAATAAATTCCACTGCAATACCATCATAGGGTGGGGGAGGGGGCGAAAATCCTGGGAGCCTTGAAGAATGTGTGGAAGTCGAGAACATTATCTCGGAAAGCAAAAATGGGTATGTTTGAAGGAATAGTGGTTCCAACAATGTTGTATGGTTGCGAGGCGTGGGCTATGGATAAAGTTGTGCGCAGGAGGGTGGATGTGCTGGAAATGAGATGTTTGAGGACAATGTGTGGTGTGAGGTGGTTTGATCGAGTAAGTAACGTAAGGGTAAGAGAGATGTGTGGAAATAAAAAGAGCGTGGTTGAGAGAGCAGAAGAGGGTGTTTTGAAATGGTTTGGGCACATGGAGAGAATGAGTCAGGAAAGATTGACCAAGAGGATATATGTGTCGGAGGTGGAGGGAACGAGGAGAAGTGGGAGACCAAATTGGAGGTGGAAAGATGGAGTGAAAAAGATTTTGAGTGATCGGGGCCTGAACATGCAGGAGGGTGAAAGGCGGGCAAGGAATAGAGTGAATTAGATCGATGTGGTATACTGGGGTTGACGTGCTGTCAGTGGATTGAATCAGGGCATGTGAAGCGTCTGGGGTAAACCATGGAAAGTTGTGTGGGGCCTGGATGTGGAAAGGGAGCTGTGGTTTCGGGCATAATTGCGTGACAGCTGAAGACTGAGTGTGAACGAATGGGGCCTTTGTTGTCTTTTCCTAGTGCTACCTCGCCCACATGAGGGGGGAGGGGGATGGTATTCCATGTGTGGCGAGGTGGTGATGGGAATGAATAGGGGCAGCCAGTGTGAATTGTGTGCATGGGTATATATGTATGTGTCTGTGTGTGTATATATATGTGTACATTGAGATGTATAGGTATGTATATTTGCCTGTGTGGGTGTGTGTGTGTGTGTACATTGTGTATGGGGGTGGGTTGTGCCATTTCTTTCGTCTGTTTCCTTGCGCTACCTCGCAAACACGGGAGAAAGCGACAAAGCAAAATAAATAAAAAATAAAATATACATATATATATATATATATATATATATATATATATATATATATATATATATATAGGGGATAGGGGTGAAAGAATACTTCCCACGTATTCCTCGCGTGTCGTAGAAAGCGACTAGAGGGGACGGGAGCGGGGGGCCAGAAATCCTCCCCTCCTTGTATTAACTTTCTAAAATGGGAAACAGAAGAAGGAGTCACGCGGGGAGTGCTCATCCTCCTCGAAGGCTCAGAGTGGGGTGCCTAAATGTGTGTGGATGTAACCAAGATGTGAAAAAAGGAGAGATAGGTAGTATGTTTGAGGAAAGGAACCTGGATGTTTTGGCTCTGAGTGAAACGAAGCTCAAGGGTAAAGGGGAAGAGTGGTTTGGGAATGTCTGGGGAGTAAAGTCAGGGGTTAGTGAGAGGACAAGAGCAAGGGAAGGAGTAGCAATACTCCTGAAACAGGAGTTGTGGGAGTATGTGATAGAATGTAAGAAAGTAAATTCTCGATTAATATGGGTAAAACTGAAAGTTGATGGAGAGAGGTGGGTGATTATTGGTGCATATGCACCCGGGCATGAGAAGAAAGATCATGAGAGGCAAGTGTTTTGGGAGCAGCTGAATGAGTGTGTTAGTGGTTTTGATGCACGAGACCGGGTTATAGTGATGGGTGATTTGAATGCAAAGGTGAGTAATGTGGCAGTTGAGGGAATAATTGGTATACATGGGGTGTTCAGTGTTGTAAATGGAAATGGTGAAGAGCTTGTAGATTTATGTGCTGAAAAAGGACTGATGATTGGGAATACCTGGTTTAAAAAGCGAGATACACATAAGTATACTTATGTAAGTTGGAGAGATGGCCAGAGAGCATTATTGGATTACGTGTTAATTGACAGGCGTGCGAAAGAGAGACTTTTGGATGTTAATGTGCTGAGAGGTGCAACTGGAGGGATGTCTGATCATTATCTTGTGGAGGCTAAGGTGAAGATTTGTATGGGTTTTCAGAAAAGAAGAGTGAATGTTGGGGTGAAGAGGGTGGTGAGAGTAAGTGAGCTTGGGAAGGAGACCTGTGTGAGGAAGTACCAGGAGAGACTGAGTACAGAATGGAAAAAGGTGAGAACAATGGAAGTAAGGGGAGTGGGGGAGGAATGGGATGTATTTAGGGAATCAGTGATGGATTGCGCAAAAGATGCTTGTGGCATGAGAAGAGTGGGAGGTGGGTTGATTAGAAAGGGTAGTGAGTGGTGGGATGAAGAAGTAAGAGTATTAGTGAAAGAGAAGAGAGAGGCATTTGGACGATTTTTGCAGGAAAAAAATGAAATTGAGTGGGAGATGTATAAAAGAAAGAGACAGGAGGTCAAGAGAAAGGTGCAAGAGGTGAAAAAAAGGGCAAATGAGAGTTGGGGTGAGAGAGTATCATTAAATTTTAGGGAGAATAAAAAGATGTTCTGGAAGGAGGTAAATAAAGTGCGTAAGACAAGGGAGCAAATGGGAACTTCAGTGAAGGGCGCAAATGGGGAGGTGATAACAAGTAGTGGTGATGTGAGAAGGAGATGGAGTGAGTATTTTGAAGGTTTGTTGAATGTGTTTGATGATAGAGTGGCAGATATAGGGTGTTTTGGTCGAGGTGGTGTGCAAAGTGAGAGGGTTAGGGAAAATGATTTGGTAAACAGAGAAGAGGTAGTGAAAGCTTTGTGGAAGATTAAAGCCGGCAAGGCAGCAGGTTTGGATGGTATTGCAGTGGAATTTATTAAAAAAGGGGGTGACTGTATTATTGACTGGTTGGTAAGGTTATTTAATGTATGTATGACTCATGGTGAGGTGCCTGAGGATTGGCGGAATGCGTGCATAGTGCCATTGTACAAAGGCAAAGGGGATAAGAGTGAGTGCTCAAATTACAGAGGTATAAGTTTGTTGAGTATTCCTGGTAAATTATATGGGAGGGTATTGATTGAGAGGGTGAAGGCATGTACAGAGCATCAGATTGGGGAAGAGCAGTGTGGTTTCAGAAGTGGTAGAGGATGTGTGGATCAGGTGTTTGCTTTGAAGAATGTATGTGAGAAATACTTAGAAAAGCAAATGGATTTGTATGCAGCATTTATGGATCTGGAGAAGGCATATGATAGAGTTAATAGAGATGCTCTGTGGAAGGTATTAAGAATATATGGTGTGGGAGGAAAGTTGTTAGAAGCAGTGAAAAGTTTTTATCGAGGATGTAAGGCATGTGTACGTGTAGGAAGAGAGGAAAGTGATTGGTTCTCAGTGAATGTAGGTTTGCGGCAGGGGTGTGTGATGTCTCCATGGTTGTTTAATTTGTTTATGGATGGGGTTGTTAGGGAGGTAAATGCAAGAGTTTTGGAAAGAGGGGGAAGTATGAAGTCTGTTGGGGATGAGAGAGCTTGGGAAGTGAGTCAGTTGTTGTTCGCTGATGATACAGCGCTGGTGGCTGATTCATGTGAGAAACTGCAGAAGCTGGTGACTGAGTTTGGTAAAGTGTGTGGAAGAAGAAAGTTAAGAGTAAATGTGAATAAGAGCAAGGTTATTAGGTACAGTAGGGTTGAGGGTCAAGTCAATTGGGAGGTGAGTTTGAATGGAGAAAAACTGGAGGAAGTGAAGTGTTTTAGATATCTGGGAGTGGATCTGGCAGCGGATGGAACCATGGAAGCGGAAGTGGATCATAGGGTGGGGGAGGGGGCGAAAATTCTGGGGGCCTTGAAGAATGTGTGGAAGTCGAGAACATTATCTCGGAAAGCAAAAATGGGTATGTTTGAAGGAATAGTGGTTCCAACAATGTTGTATGGTTGCGAGGCGTGGGGTGTGGATAGAGTTGTGCGCAGGAGGATGGATGTGCTGGAAATGAGATGTTTGAGGACAATGTGTGGTGTGAGGTGGTTTGATCGAGTGAGTAACGTAAGGGTAAGAGAGATGTGTGGAAATAAAAAGAGCGTGGTTGAGAGAGCAGAAGAGGGTGTTTTAAAGTGGTTTGGGCACATGGAGAGAATGAGTGAGGAAAGATTGACCAAGAGGATATATGTGTCGGAGGTGGAGGGAACGAGGAGAAGAGGGAGACCAAACTGGAGGTGGAAAGATGGAGTGAAAAAGATTTTGTGTGATCGGGGCCTGAACATGCAGGAGGGTGAAAGGAGGGCAAGGAATAGAGTGAATTGGAGCGATGTGGTATACCGGGGTTGATGTGCTGTCAGTGGATTGAATCAAGGCATGTGAAGCGTCTGGGGTAAACCATGGAAAGCTGTGTAGGTATGTATATTTGCGTGTGTGGACGTATGTATATACATGTGTATGGGGGGGGGTTGGGCCATTTCTTTCGTCTGTTTCCTTGCGCTACCTCGCAAACGCGGGAGACAGTGACAAAGTATAATAAAAAAAAAATATATATATATATATATAATTTGAAGAATGCATTACCATATACAGTAAGCCTTTATTACAGGAATATACTATAACAATAATCTCTACCCATTAATTCCATCAATGCACATAACCACATAAAGCAATATTCCAAAAGAATTCTTTAATGCTTTGTAGCAAAGCTCCATGGCAAGTGTGATTCCGAACTAGTAACCTTACGCTGGGGAGGAGGTCTGTTAGTTGGAGCCTGAGAAAGTGCATCCAAAGAGCTCATATTAATGTTAGGAAGATTGAGGCGGGTCATTAAAGGATTCAGTTCATTCTCATCATTGGCTATTGTTACCTGTTCCCACTGACGACTGGCTGAAGAAAGCTTGATGGCATCAATGACAGCCTGAACATACTGTCCATCTTCAAAGGTGGCAGCACTAGAGACAGGTTCCTTCAGCCAACCATGTTCACCATCTCCTGTGGCAAAGGCTTCTTTGAGTGCTCCAACCAGTCTGAAGAGTCCCTGAAGGTATGACCGCGGTAATAAAGAATTGATCCTAGCACTATTGTTCTTGTTTGTAAGATGAGCTACATCATCTGGGCCTTCATGTAGCAGTTCCTCCTTTTCAGCAGTATGGTTCTGACCATATAGGTTTGGGCCACACACAATTAATCTTCCCCGGCTGCCACAAACAACCACCTCTTGAATAAAGCCTCCTGCCATATGACTATTAAGAGTAACTGTTACACAAGCCCCACCATCTAAGATCATCTGAAAACTGCAAAAATCATCACTATCAATCCACCTGATTCCATTAATTTTCTCAGTGCTCTTTGTGAAGGTGCGCATCATGCCATGGACACGATTAGCACGCTGTCCTGTAACAAAGGACACAATATCAATGATGTGACTCCCTACCATGGTCAGGATACCCCCACCCATCAAGTGACTGCACATCCAATCAAACTGATTTCCGATCATGCTGCCACAATGCACTCGCACATCGCACACATTGACTGTGCCTACGTAGCCCGCCTCAATTTGTCGCTTCATATGTACAAATGCAGGGAGGAATCGAAGTCCATGGGATATAACAGAGATGAGTGATGGATAGTACTGGGCAGCATGTACCATCTTCAGCACCTCAAGCTGAAATTAAAAAAGAGTAGACAATTTCATTATCATAATTTCATGGCTATATTTGACACAGAACTATTTTCAAAGATAAAGGCTTTTGTCAAAGACATAAGTCCTTATCAACATCAGGCCTTCAATGAAAAAAGGAGAAAAATAATTCCTTCAGATTTTCATCATATACTCGGATAAGATTTATAAATAAATGATGGACATCTAAGTGTTATGGATTTATTAATCTTTATACCAACAGAAAAGATAAAGTACTCTTATTATGTTAATCTTTTAGAAGCATTTAGAATTAATTATAAAAGATAAAGTACTCTTATTATGCTAATCTTTTAGAAGCATTAATTCTAAGAAAGTCTTATAAATCAATTCTCAAAACTACAGTGATGGACTCTGTGAGAGTGCATTCTATAAAGGAATGTATTGGAATACACAAGAGGCCAGGAATCCTCTCCATATTGTGTCTCACTTTGTAAAAATGGAAACAAAAGAAAAAGTCAAGCAAGGAGTGCACATCTTCCTCAAAGACTCAGCTTGGGGCATTCTACTGTGCATGGATGTAACCAAGATGCTGAAAGGGAAAGACAGATAGTGTAGTATGTATGAGGAGAGGAACATGCATGTTTTAACTCTTGAGTGAAAATAAGCTCAATGGGAATGGGGGAAAATGGCTAAGGAATGTCCAAGTTGTAAAGTCTGAGATTAGTGTTAGGGTGAGAGCAAAAAAGGATGGGGTGGCATTTCAGCTGAAAGAGAAGTTGTGAGAATATATTAAAGAATGTAAGGAAGTGAGTTCCAAAATTATGTGGATTTTGAGAGGTGGATGATTGTCAGTGTTTATGTAACTAGTGGACAGAGGAGGATGAAAGAGAGGGCAGTATTTTGTAAGGGGCTTTGTGAGTGCATCAGCAATTGTGATGCACAGGATTGGATACAATTTGTAGATGTAAGAGTGGATGATGTGGTAGCTGAACATATTATTGGTGGGGGGAATGGGGTACCCAGTATAAATGAAAATGGAGAATATCTTGTCAAGTTCTGTGATGAAAAAGGACTGGTGATTAAGAGTACCTGGTTTAAAAAAGGTGCATATATAAGTATACATGGGCAAGTAGGTGTAGTGGCAAGCAGGCTGTACTGAATTATATACCGAGTGACAAGCTTGCAAAGGAGAGACTTTTGGATGTGAAGGTGCACAGAGGGGCAGCTGGTGGGATATGCAATCACCTCTTGGTGGAGGTGAGTGTAAAAGTTTGCAGTGGGTTTAAGAAAACAGGAAATCACTGGGTGGGAAGAGGTGGTGATAGCGAGTGAATCTGGAAAAATGGTTTGTTTGCAGAGATACCATGAGAGACTAGGTGAGAAATGGCAAGAGGTGAGAGTAAATGAAATTAGAGGAGTGAATGAGGAATGAGTTATTTAGGGAAGAGTTTGCTTACATGTATTGGGGAAGGGTTTGGCAGTAAGAAGGTGGGATGAGAAAATGAACATTGCAAGTGAATGATAAAGAGAAAGGATACTACCTGCAGGGAAGGAGTGCAAGTGATTGGATAATGTACAAAAGAAAGTGGTGGTAAGATGTCAAAAGGAATCCACATATGCTGAAGAAGGAGGCAAATGAGACTTTGGTTGAAGGTGGTGAAAGCCTTGCATAAGATGAAGTACGGCAAACTGGCTGGAGTGGATGGGATCCCATGGCTCGTGTATTTGTCAAAAAAGGGGGTGACAGCATTGCTGATTAGTTAGTAAGGATTTTCAATGTATATATGGCTTACGGAGAGGTGCATGAGGACTGACAGTTAGCCTGTGCTGGAAAGTGCCATTATATAAAGTTAAGGGGATACAAAAGTTCATGCTCATATTACAAAGGTATAACTTTATTGAGTATCCCTGGTATGTTGTGTGTTAAAGAGGTGACTGAGGAGGTGCTGACATGCATAGAACTTTAGACTAAGGAGGAGCACTATTACTTTACAGGTGGATGATGATATATGTATCAAGAGTTTGCTTTGAAGGATTTGTGTAAGAAACACTTAAATGAAGAGAGGAATTTGCCTGTGGCATTTATGGGTCTAGATAAAGTGAATGATGGGGCTGAAAGAGATGCCATGTGGAAGGTGCTACAAAGATATGGTGTGAAAGGAGAGCTACTAGAAGCAGAGGAATTTTTACTAGAAGAGAAATAAGGCATCTGTGTCCATAGGAAGGGAGGAGCATGAGTGGTTCCAAGTGAAGGTGGGTTCATGTCAGGGTTGTGTGATGTCACCATGGCTGGTGGTGAGGAAGGTACATGCGAGGGTCTTATAGAAAGGGCCAGGTCTACAGAATACAAAGGGTGAGGGGCCCCCCAGGGTTAACTCAGATGCCATTGCAGATGACATGGCTCTGATACCAGACTTGAGTGAGAAACTGCAAAAGCTGCTGCTTAAGTTTTGCAGAATGTGAGAAAATGAAAAGTTGAGAGTTGATGTGAATAAGAGTAAGGATACGATTTTTAGCAGGGGGAAGAAACAGGTTATTTCGAGTGTGATTTTGAATGGAGACAACCAGAGGAAGTGGAGTGTTTTAAACATTAAGGAGTGGACATGGCAGCAGATGGAACTATGAAAGGTGGGGGGGTGAATCATAGGTGAGTAGGGGCACAAAGGTCCTGAGGGCACTGACGAGTGCATGAAAAGAGATGTCTGCATCTGTAAGGTTAAAATGGGTATGTATGATGGTACACTAGATAGTCCTCACCATGTTGTAAAGGTGCAAATCATGGGTCCTAAATACATAAGAAAAGAACAAGGTGGATGTATTGGAAATAAAATCTTGAGGACCATATGTATCGTAAGGAGGTTGATCATGTAAAGAATAACAGTGTAAGAGAAAGATGTGGCACTATGCTGAGTGTGAATGACAAAGATGAATAAGGTGTGCTGAATTGGTTTGAACATATTGAGAAGATGAGTGAAGAGTGTGAATGACTAGAAGATATACATGTCAGAAATGGAAGTGGTTTGGATATACTGAGAAGATGAGTGAAGAGAGTGAATGACTAGAAGATATACATGTCAGAAATGGAGGGAGCAAGGGGAAGGAGGAGATGGAAGGGTGGAGTGAAAGAGGCTTCGAATTATTGGGGCCTGTACATACTTGAAGGCGAAGGAATGCATGGGACAGAATGAAATGAGAAGTGATGTGGCACACAGGGGGTAATGGACATCCTGTTAATGGGCTGAATCACGACAGATAAAGTGGTTAGGGTATACTGAGGAAAGGTTTGTGGGGCTTGACTCAAGAGAAGAGGCATTACATAGAATAGCTAGAGAGTGGATGTGACCAAATCAGGCTGTTATTCATGGCACAACACCTACATGAGAAAAAGCAGATTTATATAAAAAAAAAAGTAGGAACTTATGATTAAAGGAAGCCATATATTTATATAACAATATGATACAGGACATGGCATGCATCTGGTTAGATCAGCAGACTTCTTTACCTGACAAAGGCCAGCTGGCCTATCACATAATACATGTTTGCCAATGCCAAGAGCCTTGACAGCAATCTGGGCATGAAGGTCTGGTTGACATATGATGAACACCAAGTCTACATCTTTCCTTAACAGCACATCATCTACCTAAAGTAGGATAAGTCATACAGTAAATGATAGCAAATTTTATGAACTGCACTACTTCAGTTTCAGGAAACATGTTAAAGCAAAACAAACTGTTGCAGGTTTATTTATAATGACAGCAAAACCAAGAGCATTTTTAGAAAAATTTCCTAACTATAGTACTACAAGATTTAAATTTACATGTGCAAGGGATATGATGTATTTGATTGATTAATTATATGTATTTATAGGAATAAAATATAGTTCCCACAATCATTTAACGCTTCTGATGTATCATTATAGAGGTTTAAGCTTGTTGCATTGCACCTGGTAAGTTGTATGGAAGTGCCGTGGCATGCATGGAGCAGCAGATTGAGGAGGAGCAGTGTGGTTTCAGGATTGATGTAGGATGTGTGTATCACAGTTTGCCTTGAAGATTTTCAGAGAAACACTTAAAGGAACATAAGGATTTGTATGTGGCATTTAAGAGTATGATAGAAGATGTTACATGCATGAGTATGGATGATGGAAGGAAGAGGATACAAGTGTAAGGACCTATAGCAGGAAGGGAATTAAAAAGGGCAATTATGAGGCTGTCGGTAGGAGAGGTACCTGGAGTGGATGGGATAACAGGTGAAATACTGAAGTATGGAGGAGAAAGTGTGTTAGACTGGATGCATTTGACATGTAATTTAGCATGGAAAAAGAAAGTTGTGCCTAAGGACTGCGTTCCTTTGTTCAAAGGAAAACGTGCTCAGAATGTATCTGGCAATTATAGGGGAATAATTGGTTAAGTATACCAAGGTAGCATATGCAATAGTCCTCCCAGCCCTCACCTATGCAGCCAAAACATGGATGTGGAATGAGTCACATAGGTCAAGAATTAAGGCTGTGGAAATGAGCAATTTCAGAAGAGCATTTGGTATGACTAGATGGAATGAAGAAAGAAATGAGGGGATATATGATAGATGTGTTATGGCAGAGAATGAACTGGAGTTATAGAGTGGGTGACATGTAATATTCTGAGGTGGTGTGGCCATGTGGAAAGAATGCAAAATGGGGAGTTTGCAAGGAGAGTGTATGATGGTACAATTAAAGGGGTTGGTGTGATAGGAAGACCAACTACAATATGGGGAAATAGTGTGCAAGAGTACTGAAGGGTGAGAGATGATGGAAGAATGCATGGAATGGTACATGCAAGGGAGGCTCGTAAGGACAGTGATAAGTGGAGGGTCTTTCGTCATGGCTTCTCCCCTTGATGGGAGTTCCTAGAGGGAACAGGCATCTGAAATAGATAGATAGAGATGCTTCATGGAAGATGTTAAGAATATAAAGTTTGGTATGAAAGATCTTAGAAGCAGTAAGGAGTTTTGACCAAGACAGTAAGGTGTGTGCAAGTAGGCAGACAGGAGGGTGAATTGTTCCAGGTTAAGTTGGGTCTGCAGCAGGGGTGTGGTATCACATGGCTATATAATCACTTCATGGATTGGGTGGTAAGGGAGTTGAATGTGAGGGTTTTGGGGGAGTCTGTCAGGAGTGAATGGGCCTGGGAGGTAAGCCAGTTACTGTTTGATGAAGACCCAGTGAAGGTGGCAGATTCAAGTCAGAACTGCATAAGTTGGTTTCTTAGTTTGGGAGTGTGTGAAGAGAGAAAGCTGAGAGTAAATTGGAATAAGAGCCAGGTTACTAGGTCCAGTTGTTCAAAGACATACATTAGTTGGGTTATGAATCTGAATGGAGAGAACTTAGGTGTAGATGAAGTGCTTTAGATACCTAGGAGTGGTGATGGCAGTGAATGAATTCATTTTAGAATAAAGTGCAGACAAGCACTTTTATTGTTTTGGGAATACATTTTGAGGAATTGAGGGCCCCAGTTTCATCTCCAAAGGCTGTTAAAAGGTCTAACTCCCTCAAGGTACACTATGTCAATATATTCATAAGACATTTCATTTTTTCTGACACATGTTGATTTTTTTAATTACTACCAAAAATTATTTCCCCCTATCCGGTATAAAATATCCACCTGATCAAACATTCATTAGAAATTAAATCACTAAATCCCTCATCTTTTGTTCATGCTTTGGAACTTGAACATCCTTATTCCATTATTTGTAAGGAAATACGAAAAACTTTCCACTTTTTAATTATGCTCAAGGTTAATGAGTGTTGTTTTCAATCTGTTTAGCTCTGGCTCCAATATATTCTGTGACATACTGGTGTATGCATTTATCATGCGAGTACTTTAATCTTTCCAATTACTATTACTGTCATGAAGATAATGCATTACATAATTATTGTACTTATATGAAAATCTTTTGTCGGACCGTTCCTCTTGTATCTTTTTCATTTTCTTACTTAGGATTTATTATAAAACTCCTAAACACAATTCAAGGAAAACATTAAGGAATGCAACTATGAAATTTATAATTTCTTTAGTTTCTCATGTCTTTACTTACAAAGAACTAACCTTGTTTGTATGGAAAGGAATGTTAAGTTCTGTTGCAACATTATCAGCAGCTTCTAATGTGCGGCCCCAAACCGCCTCAACACGGAACCCTTTAGCTCTGAGGAAAGGCACTAAGGCTCTTACAATGTCCCCAGTACCAAATACCCCAATACCAGGAAGCATGGTTTTTATTCTGAAAAAAAAAAGGGAAATACAATAAAATAAATGCAGAACAGATTTTCAGGTTGCAATAATACTATATTGCTTTAGATACTTAGGCAATTATTGAAATCTGTCTCTCCTACCTCTGAGAGATTATCCACTCATATCCAGAATACATTAGTAAAAGAAACTATATTGTGGCATAGATAGAAGAAGTACAAGATGATTTAAAGTTGTGGTGGAAGTAAACAAAGAATTTTTTTGTTGAAATGAGACGGCAAGGGCAACTAAATGCCCTAATCAAGGCTATCTATCTCATTAATGCAATATATATATATATATATATTTTTTTTTTTTTGCTTTGTCGCTGTCTCCCGCGTTTGCGAGGTAGCGCAAGGAAACAGACAAAAGAAATGGCCCAACCCACCCCTATACACATGTATATACATACACGTCCACACACGCAAATATACATACCTACACAGCTTTCCATGGTTTACCCCAGACGCTACACATGCCCTGATTCAATCCACTGACAGCACGTCAACCCCGGTATACCACATCGATCCAATTCACTCTATCCCTTGCCCTCCTTTCACCTTCCTGCATGTTCAGGCCCTGATCACACAAAATCTTTTTCACTCCATCTTTCCACCTCCAATTTGGTCTCCCACTTCTCCTCGTTCCCTCCACCTCTAACACATATATCCTCTTGGTCAATCTTTCCTCACTCATTCTCTCCATGTGCCCAAACCATTTCAAAACACCCTCTTCTGCTCTCTCAACCATGCTCTTTTTATTTCCACACATCTCTCTTACCCTTACGTTACTTACTCGATCAAACCACCTCACACCACACACTGTCCTCAAACATCTCATTTCCAGCACATCCACCCTCCTGCGCACAACTCTATCCATAGCCCACGCCTCGCAACCATACAACATTGTTGGAACCACTATTCCTTCAAACATACCCATTTTTGCTTTCCGAGATAATGTTCTCGACTTCCACACATTCTTCAAGGCTCCCAGGATTTTCGCCCCCTCCCCCATCCTATGATCCACTTCCGCTTCCATGGTTCCATCCGCTGCCAGATCCACTCCCAGATATCTAAAACACTTTACTTCCTCCAGTTTTTCTCCATTCAAACTTACCTCCCAATTGACTTGACCCTCAACCCTACTGTACCTAATAACCTTGCTCTTATTCACATTTACTCTTAACTTTCTTCTTTCACACACTTTACCAAACTCAGTCACCAGCTTCTGCAGTTTCTCACATGAATCAGCCACCAGCGCTGTATCATCAGCGAACAACAACTGACTCACTTCCCAAGCTCTCTCATGCCCAACAGACTTCATACTTCCCCCTCTTTCCAAAACTCTTGCATTCACCTCCCTAACAACCCGATCCATAAACAAATTAAACAACCATGGAGACATCACACACCCCTGCCGCAAACCTACATTCACTGAGAACCAATCACTTTCCTCTCTTCCTACACATACACATGCCTTACATCCTCGATAAAAACTTTTCACTGCTTCTAACAACTTGCCTCCCACACCATATATTCTTAATACCTTCCACAGAGCATCTCTATTAACTCTATCATATGCCTTCTCCAGATCCATAAATGCTACATACAAATCCATTTGCTTTTCTAAGTATTTCTCACATACATTCTTCAAAGCAAACACCTGATCCACACATCCTCTACCACTTCTGAAACCACACTGCTCTTCCCCAGTCTGATGCTCTGTACATGCCTTCACCCTCTCAATCAATACCCTCCCATATAATTTACCAGGAATACTCAACAAACTTATACCTCTGTAATTTTAGCACTCACTCTTATCCCCTTTGCCTTTGTACAATGGCACTATGCATGCATTCCGCCAATCCTCAGGCACCTCACCATGAGTCATACATACATTAAATAACCTTACCAACCAGTCAACAATACAGTCACCCCCTTTTTTAATAAATTCCACTGCAATACCATCCAAACCTGCTGCCTTGCCGGCTTTCATCTTCCGCAAAGCTTTTACTACCTCTTCTCTGTTTACCAAATCATCCTCCCTAACCCTCTCACTTTGCACACCACCTCGACCAAAACACCCTATATCTGCCACTCTATCATCAAACACATTCAACAAACCTTCAAAATACTCACTCCATCTCCTTCTTACATCACCACTACTTGTTATCACCTCCCCATTTGCGCCCTTCACTGAAGTTCCCATTTGCTCCCTTGTCTTACGCACTTTATTTACCTCCTTCCAGAACACCTTTTTATTCTCCCTAAAATTATTGTTAGTGAAAGAGAAGAGAAAGGGAGAATATATATATATATATATATATATATATATATATATATATATATATATATATATATATATATTATATTATTTTTTTTTATTATACTTTTTTTATTATACTTTTTATTATACTTTATTATATTTTTTTTTTCCCCAAAAGAAGGAACAGAGAAGGGGGCCAGGTGAGGATATTCCCTCAAAGGCCCAGTCCTCTGCTCTTAACGCTACCTCGCTATCGCGGGAAATGGCGAATAGTATGAAAAGAAAAAAAAATATATATATATATATATTTATTTTGCTTTGTCGCTGTCTCCCGCGTTTGCGAGGTAGCGCAAGGAAACAGACGAAAGAAATGGCCCAACCCACCCCCATACACATGTATATACATACACATCCACACACGCAAATATACATACCTATACATCTCAATGTACACATATATATACACACACAGACATATACATATATACACATGTACATAATTCATACTGTCTGCCTTTATTTATTCCCATCGCCACCCTGCCACACATGAAATAACAACCCCCTCCCCCCTCATGTGTGCAAGGTAGCACTAGGAAAAGACAACAAAGGCCACATTCGTTCACACTGTCTCCAGCTGTCATGTAATAATGCACCGAAACCACAGCTCCCTTTCCACATCCAGAGAAAGAGAGAGAGAGAGAGAGAGCAGAAGAGGGTATGTTGAAATGGTTTGGATATATGGAGAGATGAGTGAGGAGATGTTGACAAAGAGGATATATGTGTCAGAGGTGGAAGGAACAAGGAGAAGCAGGGGACCAAATTGGAGGTAGAA
This sequence comes from Panulirus ornatus, assembly GCF_036320965.1. Lineage (NCBI taxonomy): Eukaryota > Metazoa > Arthropoda > Malacostraca > Decapoda > Palinuridae > Panulirus > Panulirus ornatus. The sequence continues at coordinate 25,879,295 of NC_092255.1, read as the reverse complement.
TGATGGAGTGAAAATGATTTTGAGTAATTGGGGACAACATGCAGGAGGGTGAGAGGCGTGCAAGGTATAGAGTGAATAAAAAGAGTGAGGTTTGAGAGAGCTGAAGAGGGTATGCTGAAACTATTTGGATATATGGAGAGAATGAGTGAAGAAAGGTTGACAAAGAGGATATGAGTTTCAAAAGTGGAAGGAACAAGGAGAAAGGAGAGACCACAATGGAGATGGACAGATGAAAAAGATTTTGAGCAGTCAGGGCCTGAATACACAGGACGGTGAAAAGCATGCACAGGATAATGAATTGAAAAGATGTGGTATACTGTTGTTGAATTGCTGTCAAATGGACTGAACCAGGGCATGTTAAGCATCTGGGATGGACCATGGAAAGCTCTGTGGGGCCTGGATGTGGATAGGGAGCTGTGGTTTCATTTTGGTACATTACACAGCACATGACAGCTAGAAAATGGACTGAAGTGGATGTGGCCTTTCTTTATCTGTTCCTGGTGCTACCTCGCTAATGAAGGAAATGGTGATTTTATATATATAGAAAGGGTAGTGAGTGGTGGGATGAAGAAGTAAGATTATTAGTGAAAGAGAAGAGAGAGGCATTTGGACGATTTTAGCAGGGAAATAGTGCAAATGAGTGGGAGATGTATATATATATTTATTTATTTATTTATCTATTTATTTATTTATTTATTTATTTATTATAATTTGTCGCTGTCTCCCACGTTAGCGAGGTAGTGCAAGGAAACAGATGAAGAATGGCCCAACCCACACACATACACATGTATATACATATATGTCCACACATGCATATATACATTCCTATACATTTCAGCGTATACATATATACACACATATATAATTAATACTTGCTGCCTTTATTCATTCCCGTCGCCACCCCGCCACACATGAAAAGACAACCCCCTAGCCCCGCATGCGCGCGAGGTAGTGCTAGGAAAAGACAACAAAGGCAACATTCGTTCACACTCAGTCTCTGGCTGTCATGTATAATGCACCGAAACCACAGCTTCCTTTCCACATCCAGGCCCTACAAAACTTTCCATGGTTTACCCCAGACACTTCACATGCCCTGGTTCAGTCCAGTGACAGCACGTTGACCCTGGTATACCACATCATTCCAATTCACTCTATTCCTTGCACGCCTTTCACCCTCCTGCAAGTTCAGGCCCCCATCGTTCAAATACTTCACATGTATTCCCTGTGTGTCATAGAATATGACTAAAAGGGAAGGGAGCTGGGGGCTGAAAATTTTCCCTCCATTTTTACTTTCTAAAAAGGAACAGGGAAGGGGGATAAGTGAAGATATTCCCTCTAAGGCTTAGTACTCTGTTCTTACTGCTACTTTGCTAATGCAGGAAATGGCGAATATTTCCACATCCAGGCACCCACATTGCGCACATGCGGGGGGAGGGGGTTGTCGTTTCATGTGTGGCGGGGTGGCAACGGGAATGAATAAAGGCAGCAAGTATGAATTATGTACGTGTATATATGTATATGTCTGTGTATGTATATATATCTATACGTTGAAATGTATAGGTATATATATGTGCATGTGTGGACATGTATGTATATACATGTGTATGTGGGTGGGTTGGACCATTCTTTCCTCTGTCTCCTTGCGCTACCTCACTGACGTGGGAGACAGCGACAAAGTATATAAAAATGAAGTTGGGGTGAGAGAGTATCATTAAATTTTAGGGAGAATAAAAAGATGTTCTGGAAGGAGGTAAATAAAGTGCGTAAGACAAGGGAGCAAATGGGAACTTCAGTGAAGGGCGCAAATGGGGAGGTGATAACAAGTAGTGGTGAGGTGAGAAAGAGATGGAGTGAGTATTTTGAAGGTTTGTTGAATGTGTTTGATGATAGAGTGGCAGATATAGGGTGTTTTGGTCGAGGTGGTGTGCAAAGTGAGAGGGTTAGGGAAAATGATTTGGTAAACAGAGAAGAGGTAGTAAAAGCTTTGCGGAAGATGAAAGCCGGCAAGGCAGCAGGTTTGGATGGTATTGCAGTGGAATTTATTAAAAAAGGGGGTGGCTGTATTATTGACTGGTTGGTAAGGTTATTTAATGTATGTATGACTCATGGTGAGGTGCCTGAGGATTGGCGGAATGCATGCATAGTGCCATTGTACAAAGGCAAAGGGGATAAGAGTGAGTGCTCAAATTTCAGAGGTATAAGTTTGTTGAGTATTCCTGGTAAATTATATGGGAGGGTATTGATTGAGAGGGTGAAGGCATGTACAGAGCATCAGATTGGGGAAGAGCAGTGTGGTTTCAGAAGTGGTAGAGGATGTGTGGATCAGGTGTTTGCTTTGAAGAATGTATGTGAGAAATACTTAGAAAAGCAAATGGATTTGTATGTAGCATTTATGGATCTGGAGAAGGCATATGATAGAGTTGATAGAGATGCTCTGTGGAAGGTATTAAGAATATATGGTGTGGGAGGCAAGTTGTTAGAAGCAGTGAAAAGTTTTTATCGAGGTTATAAGGCATGTGTACGTGTAGGAAGAGAGGAAAGTGATTGGTTCTCATTGAATGTAGGTTTGCGGCAGGGGTGTGTGATGTCTCCATGGTTGTTTAATTTGTTTATGGATGGGGTTGTTAGGGAGGTGAATGCAAGAGTTTTGGAAAGAGGGGCAAGTATGAAGTCTGTTGGGCATGAGAGAGCTTGGGAAGTGAGTCAGTTGTTGTTCGCTGATGATACAGCGCTGGTGGCGGATTCATGTGAGAAACTGCAGAAGCTGGTGACTGAGTTTGGTAAAGTGTGTGGAAGAAGAAAGTTAAGAGTAAATGTGAATAAGAGCAAGGTTATTAGGTACAGTAGGGTTGAGGGTCAAGTCAATTGGGAGGTAAGTTTGAATGGAGAAAAACTGGAGGAAGTAAAGTGTTTTAGATATCTGGGAGTGGATCTGGCAGCGGATGGAACCATGGAAGCGGAAGTGGATCATAGGGTGGGGGAGGGGGCGAAAATCCTGGGAGCCTTGAAGAATGTGTGGAAGTCGAGAACATTATCTCGGAAAGCAAAAATGGGTATGTTTGAAGGAATAGTGGTTCCAACAATGTTGTATGGTTGCGAGGCGTGGGCTATGGATAGAGTTGTGCGCAGGAGGATGGATGTGCTGGAAATGAGATGTTTGAGGACAATGTGTGGTGTGAGGTGGTTTGATCGAGTAAGTAACGTAAGGGTAAGAGAGATGTGTGGAAATAAAAAGAGCGTGGTTGAGAGAGCAGAAGAGGGTGTTTTGAAATGGTTTGGGCACATGGAGAGAATGAGTGAGGAAAGATTGACCAAGAGGATATATGTGTCGGAGGTGGAGGGAACGAGGAGAAGAGGGAGACCAAATTGGAGGTGGAAAGATGGAGTGAAAAAGATTTTGTGTGATCGGGGCCTGAACATGCAGGAGGGTGAAAGGAGGGCAAGGAATAGAGTGAATTGGAGCGATGTGGTATACAGGGGTTGATGTGCTGTCAGTGGAGTGAATCAAGGCATGTGAAGCGTCTGGGGTAAACCATGGAAAGCTGTGTAGGTATGTATATTTGCGTGTGTGGACGTGTGTATGTACATGTGTATGGGGGGGGGGGTTGGGCCATTTCTTTCGTCTGTTTCCTTGCGCTACCTCGCAAACGCGGGAGACAGCGACAAAGTATAAAAAAAAAAAAAAAAAATATATATATATATATATATATATATATATATATATATATATATATATATATATATATATATATATATATGCAGAGGGCAAACACAATAGAAACAATTGAATAACCTTTGCATGGTGGGTGGAATCGCTCAACACATCAATACATTGAAAGTTTTAGTTACAAGTTCTGGTTTCCATATACCTGTTTTCTGAACTATTTTCCTTTCACATGTGGAACTTATATTTTAACACGTCTCCCAGATTACCTGCTGAAAGTGATTTATGGGTCTTGAGAGTTCAAAATAGAATATGAAGTCACAGCCAGTACATGAATCCAAACATTCCTTATTTTGTTCTTTGAGCTATACCTCCTATTTGCAATTTATTATGATATTATGTATTTTAGCAGTTTGGTAAATTATTCCTAACCAGTAGTAATACCTACATCAAGGCCAATAGGCATTGGCCTGGCATATTAAATTATAAAATGTAGCACTGCCAATAATAGAAAATAGAAATTTCTGAAGTATATCTGAACACAAATGAGATTTCTTCAAGAAGGAGATTATCAAAAGAGTCTACATGCATAACGATGGTAAACGTACTCTATATGATAGTATTTGTAGATATAATGCATATTAGTCGCATATGGTAAACGTACTCTATATAATAGTATTTGTAGATACAGTACCTATTAGTAGCACATTTGAAGGCACATACGTAAAGAATAAGTGAACTGGACAGACAAAGCACTGATAATATCATGTAGATCTTACATGGGGCTTCAACGCATGTATAAGTAAAATTCACTACAATACAGCAGAAATAGGTAATTACATGAGTCCTACTACAATATTATGCAGTATTCCCGATAATTTCTTAGTTTACGGACGCCACCTTTCTAGAGGATGTAATTCAACAAAATTTTCAGGAGTGAATTGTTATACTATGTAGAGGTGATACAGGGTGTGGGATTTCAGGTATAGTACCTACAAATGAGCAACTTTAACATTTCGGTAAGTGGGCAGGGTTTTCAGGTAGATGGATATTGTGAGGCAAAAAAGGGGAAAATGGCAACAAAACATCGAGAGAAACAATTTTGCGTTAAAGAAACAAATAATAAACGAACAGGATAGAGGTCTGACCATTTTCTGGTGTGGTTGTGTTATATTGGAAAAAATGATCGTAGTAAGAAAGGCTGACCAAAAACATTCACCTGGTGTTTGTTCAGATTCTATAATTGTTTCATACGTCGATATACTCGCGTAAGATGCTGTGATAAAGCAAGGAAACTTGCCTTTAGAGTGTAGAAATGCCTATTTTCCTTTATTATTTATGCATTCCAGTGAATGCTGCCATGTCTCGAAACTCTTGAATCCGACTTCATCCGAGTTTTTGGAAGTGTGTTGAGCTATTTCAGATTTGTCCATATGCAAAAGTTGCCCAAGTAGCAAGTGTAAGTAAAATTATTTTTTGTGGTTTTACCTATATGTCTACATACATTTTGGACTCAAAGTCATGTTTTGGAGATTTCTCCCCAACAGTGTCAGATTCTTATATCTCTTTCGCCATCTGAACTCTTTGTTTACATGGCCGACAAAACCAAAACAAATACATGGCTTATATAAGTAGGGGACATTACATGATTTTTCTTAAGAATACATAATAATGTAGAAAACTTACTGACAAATGATTATAAACGTCAAAAGTGCATATCTTATGCTTTCAGAATTTTACAGTATTATTGTTAAATCCTATGTTTCATTTCATATCCCTACCATTAAATTAATGGATATCGAAATAGTTTTAAAGGTTAATGAAGTGAATTACCGCACAGTGACAGCAAATCTGTAAAAGAAGGAAGCTTATAACAGTGGCGTGACTATTCTAGGATTTTATTCATAATACCTGTATTTCAAATTTCGTTATAGAATTGTATTTAGTAAAGAAAAAAGTCTTAGAAGTAGGTATAAAGTTATTTATATAATCATGCAATATTGTATGAAAACGAATAAGGCTTGATAAGAATTAAGTCAAAGGGTAAAGTTCCAATTTAAGTTGTATGAGAGTAAATATCCCTGCAAATCAGGATGTGCGAACCCTATGTTCTAGGGCGGCCCGCTGGTGGTGAGGAAACCTGAGCACTGGGCCTTGTGAGTTGGGCTTGTTATCCCACTCGGCCCCCACGAGAGCCAAGCTCCCTTTGCCAATTTTAGGGCTTCAAATAACATGGATTAAGACGAAATGCTTAGGAGTGGACTCCTAATATGCTAAAATGTAGTTGTGCTCCCATCTTTAGTAACTTCGGATACTGAGTGACACTGGTCTTCAGTGCTATTGTAGTGTTTACAGAATGTAAGAACAGTTGTGTAGCATGAATTTAAGCATCATATTATTTTTAGATGAATAAGAATAGGTTGATTTTTTATAGTTACCATCGCACAGAGACTTTTTGGTGAGGAATGGTATGCATCCTAAGCTAATAAACTTTACCTAACGTAATCTCTCTCTCTCTCTCTCTCTCTCTCTCTCTCTCTGTCTATCTAGGGTGACCAAAAACTGGACAAACTGATGAATTGAAATTGAAGAGAGAAAGGATGATTTCCTTAGACTTAAATTTGAGAGTGCTACTTGTGATTCCAAGAATCTTGTTCGCTCTTTTCACTGCTTCTGTGCACTGCTTATCTGGTTTTAGGTCACCATTTATGCCCAAGTCTTTTTGCTCATTTACCTTTTGCAGTTAAGCAGAATTCATACTGTAGCTTGCATTTTCATTTTTACTACCATTACATAAGACTTCACTAATTAATATTAAAATTCATTGGCCAATTTTGAACCCAGTTCATAATTTTTTCTATGTCAGTTTGAAGCTGTAGACATTCAGATTCATTTGTATATTTATATCCCTCTTTGTACCATCCTTGAACTTTGATATCTTGCAATGCTACCCATTATCATTATCATTATCATATCTAACGATTCTGAGGCTTGATGATTAATCACAACTGTATGTTTATGGCCATTCAACCAATTTTTTATCCACTGAAGTACAACTCCTTAATGTCATTTGACTTCTTTTTTGATAGTAACCATTTGATGTGGCACCTTGTTAAAAGCTTTTTGAAAATTGAGATAGATAACATCAACTGCTTTACTTTCGTTATACTTGTTGATTATGTCATAAAAGTGATCATGCAGATTTGTCAGACATGAACAGTTTCATCAAAAACCATGTTGAGAATCTTTGTTAATTTGTGGTTCTCTAAATTATAATTCTATCTAAAATGATGGTAACCTCTGATGTAGAACATGTTGATTGTATGAAAGTAATCAAGCAGATTTGTCAGACATTAACAATTTCATCAAAAAACCATGCCAAAAATCATTTCTTTAATCGGTGGTCCTCTAAATGACTTTCAATTCTACCTCAAATAATGGTTTTCATAAGTTTTCCAACTATAGACATTAAGTTAATAGGGTGATAATTCTGGGAAGTGACTTATTACCCTTTTTGAATATCACTATTACATTGGCAAACTTTCATTCATCTGGAACTATTTTTGCAGAGTGACTTACTGAGAGGTAGTCAGATGCTTAAATATCTCATTTTTCACTTCTTTCATTAGTCTTGGATAAAATTTATTTGGGCCTACCAGTTTAGTTTCATTCCACTGATGGCAGTTTTGTCTTCAGTTGTGAACACAGATGCAGAAATGCCATCATTTTTGCCATGATTTCATTGTCTCGAACCAAGTCACCATTTTCTGTAATTAATGGACCTATTGACTAGGTAATGACTTTTATGCTTCTAACATAATTGTAAAACTCTCTAGGGTTTCTTTTGCTATTTGTAGTAAAATACTTTTTGTATTGACCTTTACTTTGTTGTATAACATACTTTCTCTGCACAGATTTACATAACTTTGTCATGTTCTGCCACCTTGGTTCCATCTTAGAAATAGACCATCTGTTATGTATTGGCATGTGTGTTCCCTCTAATGCTTTTGAAAGATTTTCAGCAGCTTTTCCAAGCTATGTTCGTGTCATTTTCATTGACCATATCCCAGGTTTCCCTGTCAAGAGCAACGCGAAGATCATAAAAATTTGCATGTTTGAAATTTGGTATTTTTTCACATCTGTCATGTTGACCAACATTACATGTCGTTTTGAAAGAGACCTCAAAAATAATTGATAAGTAATCACTTGTGCCAAACTTTTCTTGAACTTCAACATTATTAATGAGATCCTCATTTGTGATTAGTACTAAATCTAATGTAGTTTCCTCGCAAGTAGGTTTCTTGACTATTTGGATAAAGGTACTATCAAGCGGATTTAGGTAGAATCCATGTCTGGAGCTACTAGAAAGGGATTCTCCCCATTTGATACCGATGTTAAAATCTCTAATGATAGAATTTTGTTCTTTGCAAATTTCAGCTAAGTGAACACAAAATCTTTCGTCTACCTGTGGTGTCTGTGTGGGGGCCTATAAATTAGTCCTAATGTTATTTTATCTTTATTTTTTTACAAAAATGAAGGCAACATTATCAATGGCTACAACAGTTTTTTCTCCAAAAGTTAAATGAGCTTTAACAAAGAGCATGACAATTCCACCTACTTTGTTTTCCCTATCCCTATTAAAAACGGTGTATCCTGGCATTTAGTATTCTGCATGGAAATCTTTATTGCTGATATTCTAACCAACCTTGGGCTATAGGAGCTGTGGTTTCGGTGCATTATTACATGACAGCTAGAGACTGAGTGTTAACGAATGTGGCCGTTGTTGTCTTTTCCTAGTGCTACCTCGTGCACATGCGGGGGTAGGGGGTTGTTATTTCATGTGTGGCGGGGTGGCGATGGGAATGAATAAAGGCAGACAGTATGAATTATATACATGTGTATATATGTATATGTCTGTGTGTGTATATGTATGTATACGTTGAGATGTATAGGTATGTATATTTACGTGTGTGGACATGTATGTATATACATGTGTATGTGGGTTGGTTTGGCCATTCTTTCGTCTGTTTCCTTGCGCTACCTCACTAACGCGGGAGACAGCAACAAAGCAAAATAAATGATGAATATAAAAATGTATGTATAGAGAGAAGTGGCTCTTTGTGTGCCCGTACTGTTAGTAAGATTGCATAATACACATAATGGTCTTAGCTCTGCATCCTTGCCTGACAGAATTGAGTTGAAAAGCAGTTTAACTCAGAAATTCTCCCAGGATGGCTTCAAAACTTGATCTTTTTCCCTTATTCTACAATGTTGATTCACTTACCCTCTTCTGTGAATATTATTTTGGTTTTCTTCCGTGAGCTGTGGCCACCCCCTTGAGGGAGTTCCAGGTGGGAACAGGCCTCAGATATACAGATAGATAGAGCTGGCTGCTTGTGTGTCCCCACCTCTAGGTAGACCACACATTACTCAGCAAGTTGCTGCATCACGTGATTATTGTGTGGCTGTTGGCAAGTTAAGGGTGTGCCATTTTGATAACTGTTTCTTTCTCAACACCCCAAAGCTTTGAAACTCTCAGCCCTCTCATGTCTTTCCATGTAAGTATGACCTGAGACATTATAAAAGTTTTTTACTTCTTAAAAATTCATGAATACTTTCCCTTGTTTCTTCTTTTTCCCTTCTGTTAATCTCCTTATATTTTAAGTAAGGACCCAGTCTTGATGTGGACTCATGTCTGTGATTGAAGCTTCCAATGTATATTTATAAATGTAAAAAAAATTAGCATTCTACTGTCATAAAATTACTGTGTCGCCACTGGTAACTCAAGGGTGGCTCATTGTGACATCTGTTCTGGAAACAGTCTTGGGATGCAGGAGCCTCTGAAAAGGAGAACTTGGGTCACACCATGATTCTTTTATAGGAAGGGTTTCTGGGGCAATTACAAAGAGAGAAATAAACACTTTTCTGTATATTATCTTGGTTTTTGCTTCAGAGAGGTGGCTCCTTGTGTGTCCCAGCCATTAGTGAGACCATGTAATAGTCAACAAGATACTGTGTAACAAAAGTATTGTGTGTCTGCTGGCAACTCCAGGGTGGGCCATTGTGATATCTGTTTCTTTCTCCACACCACAAACTTCTGGAACTCTTTACCTTCTCATGTCTTTTTTAATATCGATGATCTACTTAGTTCTTCCAGATGGACTTTTCACTTCCTCCAAGATGTTTATAATATTTTTTCTCTTGCTATTTCTCCCTCCCTTTATCCAGTCTCATATTTCAATTATGGTATAGCCTTAATGTGGACTTTTATAGAAACTGGAGTTTCCAAAAGAAAAAATATGTGGAGCTGGAATTTTTTACATTATTTTTCATCCAGTTATATATGACAGGTAGGGAGTGAACTTGAGCAAATGAGGCCATTTCTTCCTCTGTTACTGCAGGTGCTGCTTCACTAACTCAGGAAATGGTGAACATGAATTTGAAAAAAAATTTGATTGTTTCTCCCTCCCTCTAACAGATTTCATACTTCACATAAGATATGGCCTCTTTATGGACTCCTGCTGTAACATTCCATTTGAAAAAAATATATATGTATATATTTTTTCATACTATTCGCCATTTCCTGCATTAGCGAGGTAGCGTTAAGAACAGAGGACTGAGCCTTTAAGGGAATATCCTCACTTGGCCCCCTCCTCTGTTCCTTCTTTTGGAAAACTAAAAATGAGAGGGGGATTTCCAGCCCCCTGCTCCCATATATATATAAAGCTTCTAGTTATATAATCCTCCAAGTTTTCAGACTTGCTGAAAATTCCATGACAGAAAAGGAATCTTGATAGACAAGAGTAACACATAATTGTATTCATAAAAATTTAATACAGTAATTACAGTTTACTCAGAACATCAACTATTTTCACCACTGAATACTGCCACTTTTTCAGTGGTTTATAACAATGATATGTGATTCTCTTGAGAATTTTTTTATTGGTAACAACCTGACACAGATTTACCACATAGTTTTCAAGTTACACATATCTGATAAATATATGTGTAAGGGGGTGGGTGCTAATAATATGCACTGTACTTACGATGAAGCATTTTAAAAATTCTCAGTGAAACTTTGTACAAGTACAAAGGAAAGAATGTTGTTATCACAGGAAAGTTAACATAAAAATTCCCTTTAGTACAATGGCAAACATATAATGACATAATAAATATCTTTTTGGCAGAAAGACTTCTTAGACTGATAGAAGTGTGCTTGATTAAATTTGCCCTTCATGATCCATTAAAAAAAATTAATTTTTGTTAATAAATCAATATATTTTTTTTTTTAAAGTCCTGTTGTAATATCTGAATTGCCTAGGTATACTAGAAACACACTAAGGTGTTGAGAACATTGTAACAGCACATTATTTCCTGAAGTTAGGCAAACACTTACACAAGGGCATATTTACTGATATTTACTTCATATCTATGACATTCATCTTTATATTGAGAACCATATATTTCAAAATGATTGCAGTAAATATCAAAGGACACAGCTGTTTCAATGTGTAATTTATATGAGATATATTTCAGCCAAATAAATACACGTATCTCTTAACACACACACACACACACACACACACACACACACACACACACACACACACACACACACACACTCACTCTCTCTCTCTCTCTCTCTCTCTCTCTATCTCTCATACTATCTCTTTTTCCTGTATCTTGACTCATCTCTTCACTTTCCTTTTCTCTTTTCCTCTGTCTTCTTGTCTCTCTCCCTTCCTTTCCCTCCCTCTCACTTATTTTCATTCTTTACTTACAAATTTACAGAATTTTCTTGAAACCAGTGCACAACATATTGATTTAACTTGTATTCTTATACCTAAATTACTTCAAGTAACACCTTAATACTGTTTTCTCAGTAATCATAAATGGAATAGCATTGCATGCTGAATGAGATATTTGTGGAATGTTATGAAAGCTTAAACTGCTAGATGAATCTTATGGTGAGTTTTGGTGAGATGAATGAACATAAAGCCTGTAATAGACATCATTGGAAGTGATACACAAAATTGTTGACTGACATGAACAGCTTAGTTTGGACCATAGAGTTGGCTGAAGAGTGAAGTATGGGGATTCCAGTTTGTGGAAAAAAGTGGTTGTAAACATATTCATTACATGTGACATAGGGCTTTCACTCTCATGAAGGAATGTGTTTATGAAGAATTTAGTTTTATTTTGAAACAATGAAATCTAAACCATAATCTGGTTTTCAAAATCCAATATTAACTTCTTATTTAAGTCCTGGAAAGTGATAATACACAGCCTCATTGCATATCAATAAGTTGTCTCTACTTTCCAGTAGGATATAAAAAAAAAGGCTGCCATTGAAGGTTTCTTATGTTTTTACAGTTATATATGAACATGGTTTCATACAGTTTTATCTTTACAGTTCTTATTAAATGGTTACTTTCAATTTCTTCGTTCAGACATTCTTATTTTATCTTTGTGTGTTCTTAGTACATTCCCTTTCTTTTTGGAAGAAAACAATTGCAGAGTTAATAAATATGAACAAATCAGTTACAAGAATTTTTTATATGAAACATTAACTTGCGCGAAGGATAAAGTATATCTCGGGAAAGCCTCATGTGCCATAATATGCATTGTATGTATGCATACACACAATTTATGTACATAGAAAGGGGAGTTCATATTATTTCTCCGCAAAGCTTGTTTGTCTTATATACCATTCAATTACTGTTGAAATATTTTTCTATATCTTTTTTGAGGGTTCTCTTTTCTAGTTTGGTGTGTCTTTGAGTTGAGTGGTTCCTCTCAGTTTCAGAGAATTGCTCATTATTTAAGACTAACAGATGTCAAAGCTTAGAGGTAGAGAATATGTCTCCCTTTCTACTACCCTCATCCAACATGGGCAAGTCTGTGGTTGCTATGTTCTCCTATTGTTCATCTACCCTGCTTCCAGCACAGCCATTGCTGCCCTTGAACCTTCTCTTGCAGTTTTATGTTTGGAAGACAGAAGGTTGGATGTAGATATGAATGCAATTTTTAAGTTCCTGAATCAACTCAGTAAAGGTGATTCTGAGCAAATCTTTGGAGTTAGAGGGAGCAATTTAGCTGGAAAGCACAAGAAAATCTGAGGAAGCATGATGGAAGGGTGTTACAAAATAGATAAAGAGGTAAATACATTGACAATCAAAAGCTTCAGATACTTGCACGGATGTAATGAATGCAAGACTGGAGAAATGAGGCCCGATGAGGGTAGTATTGTACTTATTGCCTATAAATATGAATGGATAGTATCATGTAGGTTTTATGCACACACACACACACAGACACACCTAGGGTAGGGCCCACATGGGCTCAAATCCTCAGCACTGCAGAGCAGTTGGACCACAACCAATCCCAACTTCTCATCTTCCTCTTGGAATTGATTGATAGATGAGTACCTGGCTTAGGATGGGATGTGCATGTAAACACACACAGGAGTAAAGACAGGAACATATTCAAGGTTAAGAGACAGAGTAATATCAGTGCAAAACTTTTTCCCCATAAAATACAAACAGTAATCACAGTTGAGAGTTGACATCATCTCTATCCTGTCACCAAATGCCCATGTTAGGAGAAAAATAAAGGAGACATACTGTCTTCTGGGAAATTCCAGTGTAGCTTTCAATTATATGGATAAGGAAATATTTAGCCAGCTGTTCATATCGTACATATGACCCAAATTAGAATTTGCCTCACAAGTTTGATCACTGCACCTAAATAAGCACAAAAGGCTAATAAAGAAGGTCCAGAGGAGAACAATAAAGATAGTACCTGAATTAAGATAGCCAACTTACAGGGAAAGGCTAAAGACTTGAAATTTTTCCACCTTGGAAGAAAAAAGAGTGAGGGTTGGCCTAATCACAACCTTTAAAATGTTAAAGCAGACTGATGATATGGATGGTAAACATTTCTTCAAGAGATGTAGGGATAGAGCAACTAGAGGATATAACATGAAATTAATCAAGAATCTTGTTTAAAAAGAAAGGAGATGCAAAGAAGTACTTTTATAGTAGAGTGATGGATGAATGGGTATGGTTTTGCAGACAGCATACAGAAATTTAAGTTGTATGATTAAGAATGTTCAGGTGATGGGACCTCATGAGAGTAAAACTTCCTACCCATAGAGTACAAATAGTTAATTACTAATTACTTCTTACTCTCACACACATGCCTTAATGTCTTTGTAAAAACTCCGTACTGCTTCCAGTAGCTTTCCTTCCATACCATATATTTATAATGTACTCAACATAAACTCCTCTGGACTGCTTCTGCAATTGTGATTGTGGCAGGGAAAATAGCTACCTCCAAAGGAAAAGGAATAAATGGTACAGTATACAATGAGATATAAGTGAAGCCTTTAACAGTGTGGACAAACGACTTATAATATAAATTTGTACTAATAGGCATGCCTTAGATCAGAGAAAGGATACTGTGTAACTTTCTAAACCAGCACACTGCAGAAATCATCATCAGCAACGTCACCCAAATACTCTATTTAGCAGGATATCTCCAGGCAGCATCCAATCATGAACACAATTCATAACTTACACAGCTTACATTCCCTAACCAGTTGATGCCCTGAGCATGGATATCTTCTATGCAATGATGCCACTCAAATAGCAGTCTTAAACAACTAACTATCAGAATATATTCATTTAGTAGTCAGAAGCAACCAGACTAAACAGACTTGAAAAGGACTTGAAGATAGATAGATTTATCATAGCAAAAGGAAGAATAAAACCCATCAACATTACCATACCATAGCGTACAAGAGGAGCTGTAGAATCTTGGGTCACACTGACATTAAGGAAACCCTTACTAGTCTGTAAAGATTCTGGCACCTTCCAGAGAACCAAACCTACATCTAGTCAAGGCCATGATCATACCTGCACTCACTTATTCACCTATACCAATGTTCCTTGCCTCTAAATTATGAATGCTGAAGTTACAGAGGATACAAAATAAGGCTCTGCAATTCATCCATCACAAATGAAAAATACTCCTACACTAAAACCACCATAGAACAGAGATTCTGAAGCCAACGATGATATAAACCATAGACAAATCTGAGATTTCAACAACAGTACACACATGAAGTACCCTTGGTTCCTTAAAAGCCCCAAAGCACTCAGGAAGGCTCCAACTATCCATCACTGTACACAATAAAAATGTTTAGCTTAGCAAATCAAAAATCAAACGATACAACATGAATATGTACACAGCCCCAGTCTGCTGATATATAAATAAGGGACCAAAAGTACACATCCATATAATTACCGATACGAATCAAAAACCTTACACCTAAACACACCTCAATCATCTTTTCCATTTAAAACTGCCCCTTCCCCTGTCCTACCTCTTCTTCCTCTCCTCTGTAAAAAAAAGTAGACTACCAACTTGTAGGAAACAGTCTTTAGGACCCTTAAGGTAGACATTAGACATAGTTTGTTAAGAGGGAACAATGTTAGAAGAGTTGTCATGAAGGAAATCCATAACCTGACCAATGTCAGAAATGCATTCAATTACTGTGCATAACAGAGACATTCAGAAAAATATTAATCACATTTGTCAGACTTAAGTAAAAATATGCATAAAAAATCTAGTCTACATATTTAAAGAAGCATTTAGAGATTCAAGATAAAGGTCAAAACAGGCAACAAAAACTATACCTGAATTTAAGGATTTGAGCTACAGAGAGAGAACAGCAGCTCTAGACTTAACTGTGTTAGAGGACAAGGTCATAAGGAAACATGGTGACAGCTTTTCAGTTCCTGGATTTGATGAAGCTGATACTGAGCAATTCCTTAAAAATGAATGGAAAGATTAAAAAAGAAAAGGACATAAAACTGTGCAAAAGAGAGAGTCAGTAAAGGTTAAAGAAAACATGTCTATAGAAGCATTGTTGTGGACAAATGGAACAAGAAAAGTGGAGCTGATAAATGCAGTGAGATATGAAAGATAAAATTTTAGATAGTACCAGGAGGTAGAGAAATGGTGCCCCACAAATGTACAACGTACATTGTAATCACAAATAGATATAAAGAAGTACTTCCTTCATATTGCCTGTGTTGTAGGTGATAAAGAGAGGCAGAAGCAGGGGGCTAGAAAACTTCTTTTATTTCAGTTTGTAAAAGTTGGGACAGAAGAAGCAAAGTAAAGAGTGCTCATCCTCCTGAAAGGTTTAGAATACAGTATCTCAATGTGTTTGGATGTAACCAAGATGAAAAGAGACAGCTAGTATGTTTGAAGGAAGAAACCTGGATGTTGTAACTTTGAGTGAAACAAGCTCAAAGGTAGGAGGTGAATAAGACTGTGAAAGCTTAGGGCTTGAACATGCTGGAGGTTGAAAGGTGCAGATGGGTTACAGTGAATTGGAGCAATATACAGAAAGTAACATGCTAAAAGTGGACTAAACTAGGGCTTATTAAGCAGTCATGGGGAAACCATGCAAAGGTCTGTTGGACCTGGTTGTGGCTAGAATGCTGTGGTTATGGTGCTTTACACATGACAGCTTGAGGATGGATGTGAAAGAATGAAGCCTTTTCATCATCTGTCCCTGGCACTACCTCGCTGACACAGGAAATGGAGAACAATTATGAAAGAAAAAGTAAACTTACATCTATACATTTTACTATAATGTAAGGCCCTTTATAATGTCACCCTGGGTAATGATGTTTCACTTTAATGGCCTCTATCAGTTAAAGAACCAATTCAGTCAGTCATGAGGTCATGCTTTGAAGTCATTAAAATTATGCAGTTGGGAAACCAAAAGTTGTTATTTATAGTTATAATTCCCAATCATGAGTCAACGCACCCAAGTGACAGGAGTGAGGCTAATACTAGCTAGAAATCACATTACACTTTAACCCTTTAGCTGCAAGGGTTGATGGCAGTTGAGACTGTGTTATTTGACTTGTCAAGGTCATTAGAAAAAAAAAAGTGCCACTTTGCTGGAGCATGCCCAAAGCATGCCTGAATTCTTATCAGCTGTATGTACACTATTTCATGAAAATGTTGTTGGGATGTTATGATTATGATTTTGGGATACTCTTGTCCAGTCTTTTGTCTTATTTTGTATATCATTTACTGATAGGTAATTGGTATGATATTTTTCATATTTCAATAAGAAAAATATTATTTTTAACCATCTGATATTATTTCCTGGCAATTTTATTGCCATCTGTGGACACTTCATGGTCCTTTCAGAATACAAAAGTAGTAAAGAAGCCAAAATATCAATTTCCATTTTAATGGAGAAATGACATCATTTGGGAACTGCCAAACGGACAAAGTGTTCCATGAAATTAATGCTTCTGAACCATTCAGATGCTGCTGAATGAGCAGTATATATGGTAGAGTACTTGGCTTACCTCCCATGACCATAAGAACAAAACATGGTAATGTCAAAACAAATATAACAGGCTTTCCAGCTTATTGAAGAAGCAGTCCCTTTTTTCAACAAAGATGATTCAAGGGGAATCGACAGTTCCCAATTTGTTAGATCGATGGCTAATAGCCATTCATCCCTCCATCTCAACCCACTGCTGTATTTGACTATGAGTGGTGATATTTTTTTTTTTTTTCAAAAATGTTTGCCATTTTCCACATGAGTGAGGTAGCCCTAGGAACAAAGAAATAGCTTCAGTCACTTACATCCATTATTTTGAAATAACATCTGTATATGTGCATAAGAAACAAAGGGAAGGGAGAGACTAAGGAGGAAATGGAAGGAAAGAGTGAGAAATGCTTTGAAGGCTCAAGGCCTGAACATGCAGGAAGTTGCAAAGCAAGCATAGGACAGAGCAAATTGGAGAGATGTCGTTTACAAGGAATGACATGCTGTTAATAGGCTGAACCAGGGCATGTGCAAAGGTTGGAGAAAACCATGGAAAGGTGTGTTAGGCCTGATTGTGGATAAGGGGCTCTGGTTTTGGTGCATTTTGCATGATAGAGAATGGATGCAAGTGAATGAGGCCATTTCTTTGTCTGTTCTTTGCATTACCTCACCCATACATGAAATGGTGATGATGTATGAAAAAAAAACTTTGCATATACTATACTATATGGTATATCACTTTCTTTTGCCTTGGGTTACAGAAAAACTGTAGAAAGTATTCCATAGTTAGGTTCCAAGGACTGTAAGTAGCCTTAAATTGTTGATTCCAATTGGGAAAAATGGATGTGTATAAAGTCATTTCACTTTGAGCCACCCTTTCCAGGAAAGCAATAATGACAATAACTGGGGCACCCCCTCCCTGTGTATCTGTTTCACTTTTCCCTCTTTCCTTGGGCACAGATTAATTTTTATTACATTCCTCCTACACTTAATTCAAACTTTTATACATTCATTATCTTTTACCTTAACTCTCATATATGAGGAGTGGATCAAGTCCATACATACACATTAGAAGGAAGTGAAAGGAGAACCTAGGGTCCCAAGTCCCATACTAAAAAGGGCAAGGATACTCCATTCCCTAAGAGCAAACTTGCAACCCTGCTTCTTCACGCTTACAAAATTAAAGAAAGCTCCTATTATTCATAAAGCAACTATTCCTTCATGTCTTTAACAGTCTATTGTTTAGGGGTAGTCAGTATATGGGTAATAATTTTATTTTCTTTACCAAACAATTTTTTGAGAAATGTAGACTGTTACTGTAGAGGTCTTAAAAAGGATGATGAACAGAGATTGAGCTCAGTGAAAAGAAAACTTGCTACCTTAAGTAGGTAAAGTAGTGAGATTTGTGGCAGAATGTAAATTTGATGAAAGAGCTTAGTAGACAAAAGTAATTTACTGTATTCATGTGAATACTAAATGAGATGAATGAAATTAGGCCTATCTCATAATTATGAAACGGGTGGCATTTCCTGTAACCCATTTTTAGAAATTTTAATAGAAATAAGGTTGATATCCAGTCAATAGTTAATGTTTTCTCAAGCTAAAACTTACAAAATTAGGCTGAGATTTACACCAAGATGATTCGTTAGTTACAAAGAGTAAATTATTATCTTTACAATTTGGAACAAGTATATAAAGAAGGGCTGCTGTGTACTCTTCTGTAGTCACTATGTTTACAATTTTTTTTTTTTATTGAAATTAGACTGGCATTTTTCAATGTGAACCTGTGTGGTGGGCAACACTGCTTAATTTAGGGTACCAAGCTTAATTGTGCAGGTATTACCCCTCATGCAGAACTAATCTCAGTGACTGTCCTACTTAAGTGTAACCACTTATATGGAAAATCATTCCTCTGTGTATATATAAAAAGTAAGCTGAGCTTCAACATTTTCTATGTATAATATATTTTGATACTTCACAAACTAAAATAAGAAATATGTATTTCAAATAAATCCTTCCCTCATCCTATGGTATGAAAACCAGCATTCTTCAACAAATGGAAAAAGCAGAGAAATTTCATTTTCATGATAAATAAGGCATAATATACTCCATCTAAATTCAAATAGTTTTCTTAGGCATACCATCTCAGTGTTTTCGAATGAAAATCCTATTAATACAGCTTTACATATAAAGCACCTATTTCATGACTACATATAACTGATAAAATTTGGCAACATCATTAATTCTCATTTCATATTCAGAGGAGTCATAAATGACAAATATGTTTAACGTTTCTGAAACTATCATCATTGTTACAGTTTAAATAAAGCAGAGCATTGTTTACCTGATATTTTTGATGTAATCAACTTTACTTAGTTGTTTTTATTCTAAGAAGCTGAGCTATATATACCTTACATGAGGATAAAAGACAAAGCAATTCAAGTGAAACTTTTGAAACTATAACAAAAGGGAAAAGGAGCAAGTTATGATTTACACATGAAAAAACTTTGCAGTTTTCATAAACCTAGGTCTATGCCCACTTTTGCTGAATTGTTTTAATAAGTAATAAAATCAACATGTACATATAGCGAACCTACCGATATAAAAGTACAATTTTACAACAAAATATCCATATCAGAAATCAAATGTCCAGTACTCATAAAAACCCATTTATGCATTTGAATGTGTGTTGTAAAATATTCTAAATTAGCATGTAAAGTAAAAATTTGAATTTAGAATAATCCTATTTTGTGTACATATGGATCAAATGACATGAAAATTTTAACTGATTACCAATGTCTAAAAATGTAGCATTTCTTGTAGGCATCTCAGGTAACCTGCTCATCAGCACTGTGGGTGTGAGAAAGTGGGTGATGGTGTGTGGGTGCTGATGCCATGGTTGGTGCTGAAGTTGAAGGCCCTTCAACCTGCCCATTTGAGACACTGTTACTGCTAGACCCACAAAGTTGACCTCGTACACTTGATAATGTTTCTATTACCTGAAAAATATGACTTCAGGTAAAGTACAAAACAGTTGTTTGTTGATATGTTGGCTTGTCTTACATTTGCACATATGAAAATACTATGAAATTTTGAAAAAAATGAAAAACTGAATGCTGAGATTGAGAAAAGA
Organism: Panulirus ornatus; assembly: GCF_036320965.1. Classification (NCBI taxonomy): domain Eukaryota; kingdom Metazoa; phylum Arthropoda; class Malacostraca; order Decapoda; family Palinuridae; genus Panulirus; species Panulirus ornatus. Next base: position 25,859,132 of record NC_092255.1, on the reverse strand, counting down.
AGAATAACATTTTAGGAAGACTGCATGAGCAGGAGGGAGGCCTGCACAAAAGGCACCCCCACTTAGGCTTATAGAAGAATTATAACAATTACATCTAATTGAAGGTTTGTTGAATGTGTTTGATGATAGAGTGGCAGATATAGGGTGTTTTGGTTGAGGAAGTGTGCGAAGTGAGAGTGTCATAGAGAATGGTTTAGTAGAGAAGAGGTAGTGAAAGCTTTGCGAAGGATGAAAGCCAGCAAGGTGGTGGGTTTGAATGGTACTGCAGTGGAATTTATTAAAAAAGGGGGTGACTGTGTTGTTGATTGGTTGGTAAGGATATTCAATGTATGTATAGATCGTGGTGAAGTGCCTGAGGATTGGCGGAATGCATAGATAGTGCCAGTGTTGTTGCAAAGACAAAGGGGATAAAGGTGAGTGTTCAGATGACAAAGGCATAGGTTTGTTGAGTACTCTTGGGAAATTATATGGGAAGGTATTGATTGAGAGGGTGAAGGCATGTACAGAACATCAGATTGGGGAAGAGCAGTGTGGTTTCAGAAGTGGTAGAGGATGTGTGGATCAGGTGTTTGCTTTGAAGAATGTATGTGAGAAATACTTGTATGTAGCATTTATGGATCTGGAGAAGGCATATGACAGGGTTGATAGAGATGCTCTGTGAAAGGTTTTAAGAGTATATGATGTGGGAGGAAAGTTGCTAGAAGCAGTGAAAAGTTTTTACCAAGGATGTAAGGCATGTGTATGAGTAGGAAGAGAGGAGAGTGACTGGTTCTCAGTGAATGTCAGTTTGCAGCAGGGGTGTGTGATGTCCCCATGGTTGTTTAATTTGTTTATGGATGGGGTGGTTAGGGAGATAAATGCAAGAGTTTTGAAGAGAGGGGCGAGTATGCAGTCTGTTCTGGATGAGAGGGCCTGGGAAGTGAGTCAGTTGTGGTTTGCTGATGATACAGCTCTGGTGGCAGATTCTGGAGAGAAACTGCAGAAGTTGGTGACTGAGTTTAGAAAAGTGTGTGAAAGGAGAAAGTTGAGAGTAAATGTGAATAAGAGGAACGTTATTATATTAGGTTTAGTAGGGTTGAGGGATAAGTTAATTGGGATGTAAGTTTGAATCGAGAAAAATTGGAGGAAGTGAAGATATCTGGAAGTGGACTTAACAGCGGATGGAACCATGGAAATGGAAGTGAGTCACAGGGTGTAGGAGGGGGCAAAGGTTCTGGGAGTGATGAAGAATGTGTGGTAGGAGAGAACGTTATCTCGGAGAACAAAAATGGGCATGTTTGAAGGTATTGTAGTTCCAACAATGTTATATGGTTGCGAAGCATGGGCTATAGATAGGGTTGTATGGGGGAGGGTGGATATGTTGGAAATGAGATGTTTATGGACAATATGTGGTGTGAGGTGGTTTGATCGAGTAAGTAATGAAAGGGTAAGAGAGATGTGTGGCAGTAAAAAGAGTGTGATTGAGAGAGCAGAAGAGGGTGTGTCAATATGATTTGGACACATGGAGAGAATAAGTGAGGAAAGATTGACAAAGAGGATATATGTGTCCGAGGTGGAGGGAATGAGGAGAAGTGGGAGACCAAATTGGAGATGGAAAGATAGAGTGAAAAAGATTTTGAGCAATCGGGGCCTGAACATGCAGGAGGGTGAAAGACGTGCAAGAAATAGAGTGAATTGGAATGATGTGGTATACCAGGGTCGACGTGCTGTCAATGGATTGAACCAGGGCATGTGAAGCATCTGGGGTAAACCATGGAAAGTTTTGTGGGGCCTGGATGTGGAAAGGGAGCTGTGGTTTTGGTGCATTATACATGAGAGCTAGAGTCTGAGTGTGAATTAATGTGGCCTTTGTTGTCTTTTCCTAGCGCTACCTCGCGCACATGATGGGGGAGGGGGTTGTTATTTCATGTGTGGCGGGGTGGCGATGGGAATGAAGAAAGGCAGACAGTATGAATTATGTATGTGTATAAATGTATATATCTGTGTGTGTATATATATGTATACGTTGAGATGTATAGGTATGTATATACATGTGTATGTGGGTGAGTTGGGCCATTTCTTTCGTCTGTTTCCTTGCGCTACCTCGCTAACGCGGGAGACAGCGACAAAGCAAAATAATATATATAAGTGTATATGAGTGGATGGGCAAGTCTTCCATCTGTTTCCTGGCACTACCTCGCTGACGCGGTAAACAGCAATTAAGTATAATATAGATACGTCTAATTTTTTCTGTATGAAACCATGGTGTGTACTTTCTTTTACTTATTATGTTAAACATGCTCAACTATCTTTTTTTTCTTTTTCCTCTTCTTCACACTGTGATGAAGTTTTTTGACAATACCTGCTAAGTAAGATTTAAATGGCCATTAATCCTTTTTTTTTTTCTTTACAATTTCAAGTGCTGTTAAAAAATTCAACATATGTGTAAGAACTTTTGAAATCCAGATTCCTAAAAGAGGTTAAAAGGCAAGTTTCCCTCTAAAACTCCTATAATTCTCCTCTTTTCTTTCTTTATCTGTTTTTCTTTTCTATATGTTTCATTCAAGGTCTTGCCTCAGTGAGCCGAGATTGGGACCTTCAAAATAGAAAAAATGTACTTGTGTAAGCGTATGATTGATCATCTAAGCTGATAAAGAGATAAATTCTCCATTCTACATTCTTACAGTGTGTCAAGAACACAAAAATTTCACTGCATAGAATAACCACCTTACTTTTATAAACACCATAATTTGAACTTCTTAAGCTTTGCTTGGGAGATATTGATAAACATTAACAAATTTAATAACTTACTAGTATGGGGTAACAACCTGTAAAGTAAGAAAAAGGGCAGCTATGGCTTCAAGTATTAACCATCAAAATCTGAGATAACCATAACTGGGTGGTACTTCCTAATGTCATTTGGAGAAGGGATTCAAATTTTACCAATGAATTCTCTGAGCTCATGTTAATGTAAGCTGACTATAAGTACTTTAGAAATGAGACATATGTAAATACTGACATGTATTTGTATATTTTCAGTAGATTTAAACTAAAGAGAGCTATAAAGCAATCTGTATCTCTAACAGTTTTCTGTATGAGGTACAAATAGTTCACCTTATATTTTTTTTTACTCTGAAAGACTGATAAGCACTGTACTAATAATTTTACTGATAGAGAGGAAGAAATGTAAGCAGTATGTATTCTGAACAACTTTCAATGATACAAACTGTTGGATGTTTTGTATGAGATGAGCTAACCTCACTAATGCCATCAAGTGCTGTTTTAAGGGTGAGATCTGGTTGCACTTGGAGCTGTGCTAGACGTGTCTTCAGCGAAGCAGTGTGGTGTGAAAGATTCATAGCACACCCAAGACACACTGCAGACAAGTCTTCAACACTCAAACCCTGAAATATTGCCAAAGTAGCAATAGAAAATCAAAGTGCATTTGCGTACTACATACATTCAAATAATATGTCAAATGTCAGAAGCTGGAACACTCATGACTGGGAAAACATCCATTGTCAGCAAAAGGTGATGTCCCAATCAGTATACTAGTCTTCCTCCCTTACATATCCTATTTACATTTTTGCTACTCAAGATTCACCATAACTAACCCACATTTGAAAAGAGTAAATAATACTAATGGAATTCATATAAAAGCTTTTGAACAATGCATACCAAGATACTGAAACTAAAGTCAACATACAAATTAGGAAGGTGGAAGCCCTCCAACCCATTTGTTTTCAACAGATTGAACAACTGTTTTGTGCTGTCTGAAAGTGAAGAAAATAACTGTTACAGTGATTAATAAATGATTCCAAAAAGAATATGTCAAATGTTAACCTGTATACTACTACATCTCTGATGCCCTCTCCCTCTGGGAATTCCCATCAAGGTGATGGCCACAGCTAAAGAGTTTCCATTTATCCCTGTCCTTACATGCCTCCCTCACTTACACCAGCCCAAGTATTCTTCCACCAGTTCGCTCTGTCTAACACTCGTCCACTCTCTTTCCCCAGGTCACAGTTGGTCTTTCTCTAATACCAACCCCTTTACTCATACAATCATACACTATCCTTGTAAACTTCCTACCTTGCATTTTTTCCACATGCACAAGCCACCTAAAAGTATTAAATTTCACCCAATCTACTACTACACAATTCATTTCCTATCATTCCAGATCTTTCATACACCCCTTCATTTCCTTCTTCGTTGCATATAGTCATACCACATGCTCCTTTCAAATAGCTCATTTCCACAGCCTGGATTCTTGACCCCTATGACTCATTAAACATCCATGGTGACATCACCTTGAACCACTCAACTCCTCTACCTACATGCACACATGCCTTACTCTTGATAAAGACTTCCCTTTGCTTTAATAGTTCTCCTTCAACGAAACAAAATATCACCTTCTACAAAACATCTCCATAAACCCTGTCATATGCTTTCTACACATCCATTAATGCCACATACAAATCCTTCTGTTCCTCTAAATATTTCTCACACTAATTCTTTAAAACAAACACCTGATCCACACATCCTCTCCCAGTCCTGAAACCACATTATTCTTCCCTAATCTGATGCTCTGTACTTGCCACCATTCTTTCAATCACCACTCTTCCATACAACTTATCAGGTACACTCCATGAACTTATACCCCTCTAAATTGAACACTAACCTTTGCCCCCCCCCCTTATTGCAACTAAGACAGGTGGGAGTGGGGGATTGGAAACCCTTTCCTTCTTGTACGCATTTCAGTTTCTAAAAGATGGAAAAGGAGTCAAGCAAGAAAGCTCATCCTCCTCAAAGGCTTAGGCTGAGGTGTCTGAATATGTTTGAACGTAACTAAGATGAGAAGAGAGATATAGATTGTACATTTGAGAAAAGGAACCCAGATTTTCTAGCTCTCAGTGAAACAAAGCTCAAGGGTAAGGGACAAGAGTAATTTTGTAATGTCTTAGTGATAAAGATAGGGGTTCGAACATATGGAGAGGATAAATAAGATGATTATAAGGTTTCCCCTCTCCCTTATTCCTCCATCTCTAGCAATATACCTTCCAAGTCATCCTTTCCATAAGTCCAAACCATTTCAGCACACCCTCTTTCTACCATACCTTTCTCTTACCCTAACATTGCTTATTCAATCAGTCCATCTCATACCACATATTGTCCTCAAGCATTTCATTTCCAACACATCCACCTTTTTCTTTACTCTTTTGCCTAAAGCCCACACCTAGATTCCAAACAGCACTGATGGGACTACTATACAATCAAGCATACCCATTTTTGCCTGTAGACAAAAACCTTTCTTTTCACCCCATTTCTCAGTGCACCCCGAACCTTTGCCCCTTAACCCAGCATATGGCTCTTTTCAGCTCCTGTGGTTCCAGTTGTTGCCATATCCATTCCCAGATATCTAAAGCACTCCATTTTTCTCCAAGTTCTCTCCACTTAGGCTCACACTCCACATATAACCTGTCTCTCTTCACTGCTAAACCTAATAACCTCGCTTTTATTCACAATAACTCTCAACTTTCTTTCCACTACAGCTGTGACATTAGCAAAGAACATCTGGCTATACCCCCATCCCACACACACACACACACACACACACACACACACACACACACACACACACACACACACACACACACAAACACACTGCATACCCACTCTTCTCTCCAAGACCTTTGCATGCACTTCCCTCACCATCCCATTCCTGAACAATTAGACAGTTATGGTGACATTGCATACCCCAACTACAGATCCACCTTTACTCTGAACCAGTCACCCTCCTCTGTTTCCACACACACATGCCTTACTCTCCCAGTAAAAACTCTTTACAGATTCTATGAACTTTCCTCCCACATAATATTTTTACATCTTCCATGGAGCATCTCTGTCATGTGATTTCTCCAGATCCATAAATGCCACATACAAGTCCAATCCCCCCCTTTTTTTCTTAAGTATTTCTAATGTTCTTCAAAGTAAAAATACCTGGTTCACACATCCCTGAACACTCCTGAAGCTTCACTACTCCTCCCCAATTTGAAAGTCTGTGCATGCCACCACCCTTTCAAACATCACTCCCATATAACTTACCATGAACATCAACAGATTTATATCACTTTAATTTGAACATCCACTTTTGTCTCCCTTGCTTTTATATAATGGCACTATACAAGCATTCCACCAATCCTCAGACACCTCAACATGAGCCATACATACCCTGAAAATCTTAACAAACCAATCAACAACACAATAAGAAATTCAACTGCAATCCCATCCACTATAGCCACTTTGCTGCACTTCATCTTGAGCAAGGTTTTCACCCCCTCTACTCTTTATATCAACCCACTTTTCATGGTTCTCTCACTATTATCGAACAAATCTAATGAACCTTTCAAAATATTTATTCCATCTTTTCTCCACCTTACTCCTGCCTGTTACTGGTATATAAAGCAGGTGTAAAAAAGCTAAAATTTCTAACCTCTGAGTCATGTTCTTCAGATGCCTTTCTTTCAGAGACTTCCTCCTCTTCACTCTCATCTGATGATGGAGCAACTGGGTATTGCCCAGATGTTGGTCCTTGTGCCATTCTCTGACCTCTGGTACTTACTGGTGCTGACTTAGTCCTCACAACAGCCAACTCTTTCATTGCTGGTGTAGATGCAGATATCTTTGCATTTTGTCCTTGTGACGCCACAAAAGCCACTGTCAAAATGTAATAATTTTTAGTACTATATAGGAAGACAGATTTTACCATCATTTCTCTACATCAATGTAGCTAAAAGCTTATGATCAAAGAAGGTAGAGAGAGATAGCAGGTCGTGCTGATGATATGAATAGGAGAATTATGCTGAAAGTAAATGCAAACAAAAGGAAAAAATTCTAGATTTGAAAGAGGGGATGTCAATGTGAAACATCAGTTTGAACGGTAAAGACCTGGAACATGTCATTGAGTTTAGGTATTTGGGAGTGAAGTTCATTAAGGATGGTACTGGGCAAGCTTATGCTGACAGGCGAGTCTTGCAATGGAGAAAAATTGGAAATACCCTTAAAGTTGAAGGGAAAGGAAAGAAATTGTGTGTAAAGCAAAAAAGTTTCCATGAAGGATTACTTATCCCAACTCTGAAGACTTGATATGAAAATATAGTATCCAGTTATTGTAAATAAAAAAGTTTCCATGAAGGATTACCTATCCCAACTCCGAAGACTTGATATGAAAATATAGTATCCAGTTATTGTAAATAAAAATTATCATAAAGAAAGAAATAGATAACGAAAAGAAAAAGGTAAAAAGGTCAGCAGTGTGAAAAAAAATATATAACCCATGAATGAAAGCTTTTTAAGATGGTATGGCCCATAAGGATGCATGGCAGATGATAGGCAGTCCAAGAATATATATATGACTATACATGAAGGTACAAGAAGAGTAGACTGCAGAAGAAAATGATATTCGAAGAGAATTAAAAGTTTAATGCTGTAAGATTTGTCAAGTGCAGACACCAGATGAATGATCTTTTAATATGTGCACTGGAGTAATATAGTAGAAGTATTTACATTGAATTTTTTTCTATTAAGAAGGCTGTCCAGACCACCTGTTTTTCTTTATACACCTACTAGAAGCACTGGCATGCATTGATGATCTCCTTACATACTTTAAGGCTGACATCTTAGCATATCCATGACAATTGCCAAGGCTGCTTTCCAGTGGGTGAATGACAGACAAATTCTTCATGATTAAGTAATGACAAATGGGTTTAGTTTCATCATTCTCCCCTTGTCACTCTCCCAGTGCAGTTTGCTCTTGTTCAAGCTGCATCAGCTCCTCACTGGAAAGATCTCTGTGAGACTCCATCAACTCCAGCATGTCACATTCTTTGACTTCTTCAGAGTCGAAATCTTTAGCAAGGACCACACTCTTACTCTGAATGTCTGGAAGTGTTTCCTCAAAACCAATAAAGCCAGAGCTTTAACAAGACACGTCAATGTGGTTGACATGACTTCCCCCCAAGAATGAGAAATGTTTTCTATGCAATTTATGATGCTGAAGAGTTGCAAGAAGTAATAAGCCAATTTGACTATAACACTTTGATCCATTGGCTGAACCCACAGCACCATGTTCTTGGGAAGAAGCTCAACTTTTACATGTTTGGATATGTCCCTAAAATTCACTGGATGGAATGGAGCATTATCAGGAGGACCAACCTTGTGAACAATGTTGTTCTTTGTGCATTATTTTCTGATGGGTGTGTGTGTGTCATGGTTCACTGAACCTTCATGATAAAGCACTAAATTACAGGGAGATGGGATTTGGAGGAGCACTTCAGAGATCTTGGCATTTCTAATGGTATACTAACTAGAAGAGTTTTTCATGAAACACTTGTGTCACCTGCAGCACAGCATAAACCAGAAGTGAAACCAGGCTGGACCTTTTCATACATGACATAGAAATGAACCTAGAGTTATGGATCTTTTGCCACTCATTTCTGTAAATGCTAGGGAACAATTATATAAATTTTCATGGCCAAAGGTGAAAAGTTTCTTCAATTATGGGTGAACCCTCTAATGTCATAACCAAGTTAAATTAAATTCCACATTAAACCTTTTTGGAGTAGCATAAAAATCAAAATATTTATGGATCTTTTGCCATTCATTTCTGTAGATTTTGTTTCGTTAATTTCCAGGATAAACCCTCTCATAAGTGGTATAACATAGGTCAAATCCAAATGAGAATTAAGTGGCTTGTGCCATGCAGTTCATATGATATTGGAAATAAAATTTAATAAGTACCTGTTTCAAAGTTTTTAAGTTGTTACCAAGACTAACAGAGTGTTACTCCCACTGAATGATGACAGACTATTGGAAAAATAAAGAAAACAATCCATAATTGTATGCCATGCTATACAGGTGATACAGTAAGGATTATGCTTAAAATCGCCTAAAGCAATGCAACCCAGATGAAGAGTAAGATGGCCCTTGATAACACTTAAACCCTTCAGCCATCTTTTCCTCAGTGAAAGTAAAGGTTCTGTTTGCATACATTTCCAAAACAACCCAGTTCCATCAAAACTTATTGTGGGTTCTAACAATCTTCTGAAATATTTTTAGGAAGTGGAGGAAGTGAAGTGTTTTAGATATCTGGGAGTGGATCTGTCAGCGGATGGAACCATGGAAGCGGAAGTGGATCATAGGGTGGGGGAGGGGGCGAAAATTTTGGGAGCCTTGAAAAATGTGTGGAAGTCGAGAACATTATCTCGGAAAGCAAAAATGGGTATGTTTGAAGGAATAGTGGTTCCAACAATGTTGTATGGTTGCGAGGCGTGGGCTATGGATAGAGTTGTGCGCAGGAGGATGGATGTGCTGGAAATGAGATGTTTGAGGAAAATGTGTGGTGTGAGGTGGTTTGATCGAGTAAGTAACGTAAGGGTAAGAGAGATGTGTGGAAATAAAAAGAGCGTGGTTGAGAGAGCAGAAGAGGGTGTTTTGAAATGGTTTGGGCACATGGAGAGAATGAGTGAGGAAAGATTGACCAAGAGGATATATGTGTCGGAGGTGGAGGGAACGAGGAGAAGAGGGAGACCAAATTGGAGGTGGAAAGATGGAGTGAAAAAGATTTTGTGTGATCGGGGCCTGAACATGCAGGAGGGTGAAAGGAGGGCAAGGAATAGAGTGAGTTGGAGCGATGTGGTATACAGGGGTTGACGTGCTGTCAGTGGATTGAATCAAGGCATGTGAGGCGTCTGGGGTAAACCATGGAAAGCTGTGTAGGTATGTATATTTGCGTGTGTGGACGTGTGTATGTACATGTGTATGGGGGGGGGTTGGGCCATTTCTTTTGTCTGTTTCCTTGCGCTACCTCGCAAACGCGGGAGACAGCGACAAAGTATAAAAAAAAAAAAAAAAAAAAAAAAATAGGTACTGAGATAATTCTTGGGATTATAAGTGTCAGTGCCTAAAGGCTTATTTAATGTGCATTCTTCATCTTTTGATGACTCTTATAAAACTGTCCCTATTGTCACATGACAATTTAAAGCTTCTAACCTAAACCTATGTTTGAAATCCTAACTTTTGTATATTTTAACCAATTATCCACAGATATCATTAGCAGCCTACCACTGCAGCTGAAAAAAATCATGTATCTCAGTTACCCACAAACATCAAAGAGAAATCATTTAGATGTGATGCCACCATATGTATATGCTTAATGTTGTAGCTAGTTTCAGAATTAGATAAACAACATGTGTGATATTAGTGTTGATATTTTCTTAGCAAAGAAAGTTATTTGTTCATCAACTCATAAATCTGTCTGTGTAAATTGCATGTAAACAAGTAAAAATTTGTAAATGACACTTAAGAAATACATATATCTGATGTGAATTCACACCTTGAAAAATATCATAAACTATGTAACGTAACAGGTGTATAAAGAATGTAAGCAAGCATGAAAAATATATTGTGAAATTATTTAAATAAGGAAGATCTGTGATTTGAGTGTGGGCCCTTACCCATCCGGTCAGCACCCTCCCACACCAGCATAAAGGAAAGGATACTAAATTTTATTGGTGTTTTCTTTAATGAAGTATAGTACAGACAGTCTAAAAGCAATTTTTTTTTTCACATATGGGGATGAACCAGGAAGGAAATATTACTAGTCAGACGTTGATACTGTACATGCTGCATCTTAGATCTCACAACTTAGATCAGCTAGCAACAAAAGCTTCCACCTCAAAAGTCTTACCCCATTTTTGTTGTAATTCCTTAAACAAACTCTTTGCCTTTTCCTGTATTACCGACATGCCTATGGCAGCATTCTGACCTTCCCTGGTATTTCCAACATGCTTGGAGCATTGTTCTATTGGTTTTGATCCTTGATATATACACTTAACAGTTTTTCCATGTTCTCCACAATGCCACTACCATTGAGATGATTTAGAGGCAGAGGTGTCACAGACTGAGCATCAGTTTCAATTTTGTCCTTGTTCCCACAATTTATACACACTATTGAAAGTGCTGGACCAGAACTTTGGTGAAGTAAGCTGAATTCTTGGTTGCCTCAATGTGTTGTAAAACATTGTTTCACTTCCAAACTAATGTTTTGTCTTGGATTCTGCACTAATGCATTCCTTATTACTCAGTGAACATTTGGAACTCATTTGGGGTGAGATGGATTACCGGAAAATGTTAAATCAAGGAAAATAAAATTCCCAAGTACAAACATGTTCACTATTTGGGAAAAAAACAAACTCTGGTGAAAACAAGTTTAAGCCACCTCATGGTGACTGAGAACTTGCATATAAACCTAGCTTCTGAGGACCCAGTGCATCAAAGCTCTACAAGTCTGAAAAAGTGATTACTGACTACTTTAAGCTATATATCTATTATTATTACTCTATTCCAAATTTAATGGACTGGATGAGGTGCATCCTTTTACCCCATCTATTCAAGACTTTATACTTTACATTCTATGACCTCTATTCATCATTACTTTGTCAATAAGAAGTTGATGATGAATCAATTTCAGCTACTATGTTAAACTGGGTTGGGAACAACCATAACCAAAGTCATTCCCTCATATCTGAATTAAATCAGAATGAAACTAATTTAAGCAAAACTACTTAATTTAAGTGCAAACTACCAGTATGAATTATGTAATGAACAAAAATTACATGGAGAGTTGGTGCTTACTTTCAAGGCTTTAATCTTGTTTATTTACCAGTTTTCATTTACCATCACTCTAAAGTTACAACAAATATTCTAACCTGTATTGGGTGATGGTGTTTGGGGTGACTGGATGGAAAGATGACGAGAAACAGGCAGATCTCTAGGTCTTCCCAATTTACCTCCAAGCCGTACTAAACCAGAAACAACCTTGCTGGCTCTGGTTGTACCTTGGTTGTTATTACTACTCATGCTGTTGCTGCTACTATTATAACCACTTCCTCCTTCACCTTCACCTTTACTGCTACTGTTGCTCAGGCTATTGCTGAAGATCACAGCTGCTGTAGTTACAAATAATTGACTATCACAATACTGGTTTCAGCTGCTATACGATAAAAACAATTCAGGTTAAATTAAAAGCCTCATTTACATATGCATTTAAATATCACAAACTAGTACTCAAGAAAAAGCTGTGAAAGCATCTACATTGTGTACAGTTGATACTGAGTGATTTTATAATGAGCTAAGAGGTTAACCAAAAGCAGAAACATGATGCTGTTCAATGACTTTGCAGTTTAACAAGTAAATATTAAAATATTTTATGAGATTTTAAACACAAAGCATGAAAAAAGAACTAAAGATGAGAATGTTTTTGCATGGCAATGTAAAATTTTTCATTTCTGTGTCATCAAAAAGACCAGTCACAAATGATGAGAAAGAGAGGAACTACAAGCATGCTATGGAAAATGACATACAGTACTTATTAATAGGAAATCAAGCTATCCTGCTCTGCTCAAATATGCTTTTTCCTACATCAGAACAGAGTGAAAAGTGACACAAGGTATCTTTTACAAAGCTCCCATTGAAAACCAAGGATTATGGACTTACAGCATTTGTCCAGGGGCATTGCACTGGAGTAAGTGGTAAATTCATCAACATATCTTAATCCTTTCAATGCTTTGGAAGTCATTTTATGCCTGTGTAGAAAGGTGCACTGGCTTTATTCTGAAAACTTAATTTCCCACCACAAGTTAAATTCTGCACACACATTGTAGACTCTCATGGCCGCCCATTGATGGTGACCCAAACAGAGGATGACAGGCCTCAGTATCCCTATTTGGGACAAAGGTTGAGAACATCATTCTCAAAAATTTTCCCACAAGTGGTGCATGCCTACATGCACTTGATCCATTTCAAGTAGATGGGAATGGGTCTATGACATTTGACAGATGAACATAATATGTCCTGGTAAACATATACACATAGGTAGATATGATGTCTTTTTTTTCCAACACTCAAGTTCCTCTGATATCTGGGTTGCTATTTCAAGGAGTTTCTACTCTCAAAAGGTTCGTCATAATCTGGAGAGTAATCTAAAATACATAAGTGATTCATCTTAGAATCAGATGTAACACAATTTAAGATCCGACCATGTAAACCTCACACAGAACAGTGTAGATAGCTTTAACAGATGTAATCATCCATAGCATACAGTGTTATCTACTAATAATATTAAGAAGAAACTTCAACAGCTTCTCATGCCATAAGCTCATCAATAAAGATTTACATTGTAATTTCCAAAATATTGATAAGGATATTTGGCTAACTTACTATCATGCAGGCATGCATAAATTACAGACAACTACATTAAGTCCAAAAAAAGGAACTTTCCGAGTGGTATTTTACAGGAACACATTCATTTTTCCATCCTGTTTAACTTCATCTTCCCCTCAACAGAGAGACACCATGTTACAGATAACTAAAATCAAAGTTCAGTAAGCCTTCAACAAATTTCAAAACTATCTCACCTAACTGGAACTTTGGCTCACAGAAAACAAAACCGCCATCTCTCTCCTAAACTTAACTATAACACTTCTTACAACAGAAAGACAAATTCTGCACTTGCCATCAAATCACCATCTCAAACTGACATCTCTCTTCTGGTAAAACCCCAGAAATACCAGAGGTCACCCTTGACAGGCATGTGACTTTCATGTTGACACTCCATCATCATATGATTTAAAGCTACACAAAATAAATTCAGCAAGAACATTACAAAAAAAAAAAAAAAAAAAAAAAAAATAAGTCATTCATAATGATCTACATACAACTAAGTTACACCACAATAACCCTTGCTAATCCCAATTAGGCCTAAACCTAAACCATCTCCAACACAAAACTGCAAAAGATAAGAAATTTTGACAACAACAACACTCTACCGTAATACTGGTATTCCATATTTAAAACAGATTACTGTACAATTATATACGTAGTCCATATTTAAATGCCAAAACAAAAATATTTCATACTAATGAACAATACTGTGAAGCAAAAATATGGATGGTTCATGAAGCAGTAAACCATGCATGTCCCAGAGACAGTAAAGTGCTAATAATGGGGGGTTTCAATTATGAACAAACAGACTGGAAGAAATTAGATGGGGCAGGCCTCAGCTGGCAGCACAGGTCCACATTATGTATAAAAAAAAATATAAAATAATTGATTTTTAAGTATGAGTTTGGTCTACAAACACCCAAATGCATATCATACTTTATGGATTCTTTTACCACGTAAGACTTCACACTTCCTCCCCACATGTGTTATTTGATTATTTTTTACATTTTATATATCATCTATGTATTAACAACTTATGATTTATACAGACAGAACATTATTTACAAGAATGAATGAAAAAAGTTTCATTTTTCAAGAATAAGCAAATAATACAAGATAAATTGTTCCATTCATTGATGATATAAGGGAGACTGTAATTTATATTTTTTTTTTCCAGTTGTGTTGATAGCTTCCAAGTGACATCTATGAATAAGATGTAGAATCATACTCTTGCTGGGAATTCAAATGAGGGCATGACAGTTTATAATCATGATCATAGCACTGAGCACTGGATTATGTTCAGTCTCAACAGTGGCACAGAGCAATGACAGGGATCAAATTAATGAAATGTCATACAGCATAACACATTTCATAGATGAGTTTTAGTGACTTTATTCTTTCTTTTCAGAAAACCTATGGGTACTAGAAAGAAACTGAGATGAATAACTATAGTAGAACAACTGTTAGAGAATTTAAGTTAAATGTGATGTTCCATAATACAGATATCATGAATACTGTACAGTAAAAGATTGCTTACCATGCTTGATCCATTCACTGCAATGTGCTGTAGATATCAAGATACCTTTATGTATAAGGGGATTTCAATCAAAGAGCTAATTGTTTCATATCTTGACTTTAGAAATTGGTAAAGTAGTTGACCAAGTGAGGTGGTTTGATCCATTAAGTAATGAAAGAGTAAGAGAGATGTGTGGAAATAAAAAGACTGTGGTTGAGAGAGCAGAAGAGAGTGTGTTAAAGAGGTTTGGACATATGGAGGGAATGAGTGAGGAAAGAGTGACAATGAGGATATATGTGTCAAGAGGTGGAGGGAACAAGGAGAAGCAGAAGACCAAATTGGAGGCGGAAGGATGGGGATGAAACAGATTTTGAGCAATCGGGGCCTGAACATACAGGAGGGTGAGAGGCAGCAAGGGATAGAATGAATTGGAATGATGTGGTACACCAGGGTCGACATGCTGTCAATGACTGAACAAGGGCATGTGAAACGTGTGGCGTATACCATGGAAAGGTCTGTAAGGCCTGGATGTGGATTGGGAGCTGTGGTTTTGGTGCATTACACATGACAGCTAGAGACTGAGTGTGAATGAATGTGGCTTTTTTGGTCTGTTTTCCTAGTGCCACCTTGCTGAAGCAGGGGGTAGTGATGCCGTTTCCTGTGGGGCAGGTTGGTGCTGGGAATGGATAAAGGCAGGCAAGTATATGTACATGTGTATACATGTGTGTATGTACGTATATGTTGATATGTACACGTGTATATGTTGATATGTATATGTTCGTATATAGGCGTTTAGGTGTATATATGTGTATATGAGTGGATGGGCCATTCTTCGTCTGTTTCCTGGCTTTACCTTGATGACACGGGAGACAGTGATCAAGTATGAAATGGCACATGAAATGGCACCCCCTCCCCCTTGTGCACACGAGGTAGCGACAGGAAAAGACAACAAAGGTCACATTTGTTCACATCAGTCTCTAGCTGTCATGTGTAATGCACCAAAACCACAGCTCCCTTTCCACATCTAGGCCCCACAAAACTTTCCCTGGTTTACCCCAGACGCTTCACATGCCCTGGTTCAATCCATTGACAGCACTCGATCCCAGTATACCACATCGTTCCAACTCACTCTATTCCTTGCATGCCTTTCACCCTCCTGTATGTTCAGGCCCCGATCGCTCAAAATCTTTTTTACTCCATCCTTCCACCTCCAATTTGGTCTCCCACTTTTCCTTGTTCCCTCCACCTCTGACACATATATCCTCTGTCAATCTTTCCTCACTCATTCTCTCCATATGACCAAACCATTTTAACGCACCCTCTTCTGCTCTCTCAACCACACTCTTTTTATTACCACACATCTCTCTCACCCTTTCATTACTTACACGATCAAACCACCTCACACCACATACTGTCCTCAAAAATCTCATTTCCAACACATCCACCCTCCTCCGCACAACCCTATCCGTGGCTCATGCCTCGCAACCATATAACATTGTTGGAACCACTATTCTTTCAAACTTATCCATTTTTGCTCTCCAAGATAACGTTCTGGCCTTCAACACATTCTTCAACGCTCCCAGAACCTTCGCCCCCTTCCCCACCCTGTGACTCACTTCCACTTTCATGGTTCCATCTGCTGCCAAATCCACTCCCAGATATCTAAAACACTTCACTTCCTCCAGTTTTTCTCTATTCAAACTTACCTCCCAATTGCCTTGACCCTCAACCCTACTGAACCTAATAACTTGCTCTTATTCACATTTACTCTCAGCTTTCTTCTCACACACTTTACCAAACTGAGTCCCCAACTTCTACAGTTTCTCACCCAAATCAGTCACCAGTGCTGTATTATCAGCGAACAACAACTGACTCACTTCCCTAGCCCTCTCTTCCACAACAAACTGCATACTGGCCCCTCTCTCCAAAACTCTTGCATTCACCTCCCTAACAACCCAATCCATAAGCAAATTAAACAAACATGGAGACATCATGCACCCCTGCCACAAACTGTCATTCACTGGGAACCAATCACTTTCCTCTCTTCCTACTCGTACACATGCCTTACATCCTCGAGAAAAACTTTTCACTGCTTCTAGCAACTTCCCTCCCACCCCATATACTCTTAATACCTTCCACAGAGCATCTCTATCAACTCTATCATATCCCTTCTCCAGATCCATAAATGCTCCATACAAATCCATTTGTTTTTCTAAGTATTTCTCACATACATTCTTCGAAGCAAAAACCTGATCCACACATCCTCTACTACTTCTGAAACCACACTGCTCCTCCCCAATCTGATGCTTTATACATGTCTTCACCCTCGCAATCAATACTCTCCCATATAATTTCCTTGGAATACTCAACAAACTTATACCTCTGTAATTTGAACACTCACCTTTATCCCCTTTGCCTTTGTACAATGGCACTATGCATGCATTTTGCCAATCCTCAGGCACTTCCCCATGAACCATACATACATTGAATATCCTTACCAACCAGTCAACAACACAGTCACCTCCTTTTTTTAATAAATTCCACTGCAATACCATCCAAACCCACACATAAACATCATGTAAATATCAATATATACACGTATTCATACATATATATATACACACACACAGACATATTCATATATAAACATGTACTCATACATACTTCCTTGCCTTCATCCGTTCCTGGCACTACCCCGCCCCACAGGAAACAGCATATATTTCCACATCCAGGCCCATTAGACCTTTCCATGGTTTACCCTGGGCATTTCACGTGCCCTGGTTCGGTCCATTGATGGCACATTGCTCCAGTATACCACACTGTTCCAATTCACTCTATTCTGTGCAGGCCCTTCCGTTGATACATATCCAAACGTGACGGGTCTTTCCAGGAAATTTAGTTCAGACCATAGTTTTTTATTTACTTAAGTAAGTCCTAGTCTAGTATTTTGTCTCATACAGAATGAGTGACTCCATAGAGGAAAAAGTATACTCGCCATAAAAAAGAAAGGAAAAGGCTATTATTATTTTGTAAATACTGTACTCAGCTTCCATCTCCTGGCAATACTTCATGGACAGCCACTGCCAGTTGATCTCCCATGTCCATTTTCATTGAATATCGTGCAGCATCTAGATCAGCAATTTCAGAGCCATCAAGGAAAATACAAGAAAAACAGTGTAATTTACTCACCATTAAGAGGATCAGTGAAAGCATTGGGTGATGACAATCTCCGCACTGAACTAGTATCTTGAGGCATTTGCTCTGATGTAGCAGTTTTCTTAGTGACAGTATTTTGAGTTCGAGGAACACTAGATGACCTTGTAAATGCAGAGGAAGGTGCTACTGGCTGGGGGCCACGATGGACATCTGGTCGACCCCCTACTGTAGGAATGTGATGTGGCACTCTGCATGAATACCCAGGGGGTCTTGGATACTGCTGCAAAGAAGATATCATATCCAGTGCTCTCATTTGATTTTTTTCATATGTTGATAAAAACTATTCTTAATCATTCTTTTTATCTTCCCAGCTCAAAACAGAATGATGTTTGAATGAAGCAGCTTCATACTCGGAAGTCATTTCCTGTTCATATGCTATGCCAAAACCCTAAACATCACCTTATCCCTCTTGATTTAATACATCTCATTCCATGCTGAATCTTTCCTGTTCCATCTACCTCTCAGTCATCACATACAACAAGACTCTTAGTAGGTTTTTGATTATTCACTCTCTTTCCATTTCTAAACCATTTAATCATATTTTCTTCTACTTTCTTACAGCTTTGGTTTAAAAATTGCCAGATTCTGACTTTTCTTTTTAGCTCTCATGATACTGAACCTCTTTGGTAATGATTTTTTACAGCAAGTTCTCTACTGAACATCATAATATTTCCCATCTTTATGAAATCTCACACAACTAATTGGGTTGCAGCTTCCCTTTTATCAACTCTGTCACATACAAGCAGAGCATACTGCCTGTTACAGTATTCAATTCTTAATACGACATGTTTCCTATGTATCCCCTCTTCAGATACATCTGCTTATATTTCATCCCTCTTTCCAATAATATATAGTTGTCTATCTGTTTTACTTTAAGTACTATCTACTTCTATTTAGATTTCTCATGTGTTTGCCTCTGTAGCAACCTGAGCAATGCTCAAACTACCTCAAGGTAAAAAGATTTTATCAAAATTGGTTTAATTACTGGACATTTTCCAATTATTTCATCTGTTTGTCCAGCCAATTCCTCAAACTCACACAAATATTACAATAATATTTCTTTTTGCATTAAATTCCAATGTCCCTCTTAAAGTCCTACATCAACTGTGATCTTGTCCAATAAATATCTGCCGTTAAAAACCATAACACCTTAAGTCTAAAATCCTCATATTCAGACACATCACTTAGCTGTACAATATCCTGTCTATGTCTGTGTGAAAGTTCACATCTTCACTTTGACAAGTGTATCTATCAGTAAACTCTTAAGAGTTGTATATGTTGTGTGACTCTTTTCTTTACATAAATGCAACACACTTCAGCAATACTCATTTGTCCATTTAAAATTCTCACTTTCACCAAACAGCACTGTATTCATTACTCTTTCACACTTCTGCAACAAGTTTAATAATAATACACCTACTTTAGGATTACGCAGGTGAAGTGCCAATTGTATGATGTACTGTACATCTGCAGCTGCTGGGTACCGCATAAGAAACTTTAGGCAAGTGGTGTAGTCACCTGCCAACACTGGTAGAAAAAAGTTATTGATTTTAATGGGACTTAAGTGACTTGAAAAAAGCATTAGTACAATACTGCACATGACTTCACCCTTAATTAGCTGAAAATTTCTTAAGTGAGGCTCTGATGATTAACACATTTTGTGGTTAATAAGGAATCATTCCTCCCCACAGAATACTGACTAAAGACTACAAGGGTATATTACAACATGCACTACTATACTCTATCACTGATACATAACAGCCACCATACTATATGGTAGACTGCCAAGGTTAAGCCACTTTTGTTTGTTATGGATTAAAATGAGCTCTGTACTGTATTATGAAATACCACACAGAAATTAAACACATGAAATGGTATGCTACAGTGTAATCCCCTTTACATATAAAAACTAGGGAGTGAACGTGTGCAAATGAGACCAATGCTTGTCTGTTTCTGAAACTACCTCACAAAAGTGGAAGAGGCAATTGTGTATGAAAAACAATCCTATAAAACACTTGCAAACCATATATAAAAACAATAAACAAAGGATTTCATCTTTCCATGCAAGATGGAAGGTTCACTGTGAGATAGTATATTCACTGTCATTGTTACCAGCCTCTCCAAGTGTGCCATACCGGAAACAGTATCAAATTCTGCTTAATTCAAACATGGTAAAACTAAGGGAAAAAGACAATGCCCAAGAGAAAAAGAGCAATAGAGAGAGACCCCTTTTAACGTACCTTTTATAAAGGATTTTCGTTAAATGAAGATGAAAAAATGTCCATTTAATAAATGCAGTACACAAAGCAGTCATTAAAAACAAAAAGTCATATGTAGAAGAAAAAACCAACAATCACATTTTGCTGCCATTTTTGTTTACACTCTAAGCCAGTTGTGTACAGCCCACCATAATTTAAGTCAGTTTAGTCTTGATTGCTCTCTTTAAAAACTGCCCATGCATATTTTGAGAACATTTTAAATCATTCGTGTCTGAAATACAGGCTGCAAGTGCGACTATAGGTGAAGCATCCAAGGTGCCCAGGAAAGTGATTGATACAGACTTAGAAATGCAAGCAATGTGAAGGGTTGAGTCAGGTGAGGATCAGTTGCTTAGATTGGCTTCCTGTACCATTAAAATGATACTTGATAACAGTGAGAGGATATAAAGAATAAGACAGTCCACCACACCTGATAACAGTGAGAGGATATAAAGATAAAGAATAAGACAGTCCACCATACCCAAAAGTGCAACAGATTTCTTCCACACGTGGAATAAGCCACTGGTGACGGTGGGGAAGGTTCAGGTACACTGTTTGAGCATGGCAACAGTAATCAACAGCATTGCAAGCTTCAACAGTCTTGTGAATGTTGATTAGGTTTAGTTTCTCATGGAATTTTGATTAACAAAGTCTTTGTATTATCTATAAAACACCAAAATAACAGTCTTTGTATTATCCATAAAACACCAAAATAACATCAATAGAGTCATTACTGTTACCAAAGGAAGCCATTCGAAAGCACTTACTAGTGCAAAAATCGACTCTGTCAGGAACACATTTCCATAGGCACCATCTTATAACAACCTCTTTTGATAAAAAAAAATTCACTTAAAGGACATTCCTCAAGAATGCATCTCATTCATTATAAAAGGTTTCTATATATTTCCAATCCTATTGCTGTGCTATATTACAGTAAAGTATATTTTGATTGTACAAAGTATCAGATTAGGGAGGAAAAGTGTGGTTTCAGAAGTGATGTGGGATGTGTGGATCAGGTGTTTGCTTTGATGAATGTGTGAGAAATCATGGAGAAACAGATGGATTTGTATGAGGCATTTATGGATCTTGAGAAAGCATATGATAGGGTTGATAGGGGATGCTTTGGGGAATCTCTTAGATATAAGGTGTGAGAAGAAAGCTACCACAAGCAGTGAGAAATGTTTATTGAGGGTGTAAGACATGTGTATGAGTTGGTAGAGTGAATGGTTCCAGGTGAAGGTTCGTCTGCAACAGGGGTGTGTGATGTCACCATGGTTGTTAAGTCTCTTTATGGATATTGTGGTGAGTGAGGTAAATGCCAGTGTCTTGGAGAGGGAGGCGAGTACGCAGTTTATGGGGGATGACAAGGCCTGGGGACTGAGTCAATTGTTGTTTGCTGATGATGCAATACAGGTGGTGGGTTTGAATGAGAAAATGAAGTTGGTGACTGAGTTTGGAAAAGCATGTAAAAGGAGAAAGCTGAGAGTGATTGTGAATAAAAGCAAGGTTACCAGGTTTAACATGATTGAAAGACATGTTAACTGGGGTGTGAGTTTGAATGGAGAAAACTCGGAGGAAGTGAAGTGTTTTAGATACCTGGGTGTAGACATAGAACCGGAAGTGAATCATAAGGTTGGGGAGGAAGCAAGGTTCTGAGAGATCTGAAGAATGTTTGGAAGAAGAGAGTGTTATCTGGGAGGGCAAACGGGTATGTTTGAAGGAATAGTAGTTCCAACAATATCACATGGATGTGAGGCATGGGCTATAGATAAGGCTGTGCAGATGAGGGTGGGTCTGTTGGAAATGAAATGTCTGAGGACAATATATCATGTAGGTGGTTTGATCAAATAAGTAATGAAAGGGTAAGAGAGATGTGTGGTAATAAAAAGAAGGTGGTTGAGATAACAAGAGGGTGTTGAAATGGTTCTTGGCACTATCTCGATATCACAGAAAATGGCAATCAGGTATGAAAAAAGTATTTTGCTTGGGAATCATATAGTCATTATAACTAAGAGACATTATGCAGTAACTTCTAAACAGCACAAGCATATTTTGATTGTTGACTGCAACACCATAGTACAGGGGTAGTGACATGTGCTTAATCAAAACAAGGTACTGTAGTTTGCCACGTGGTGGCAAGTCGCTGCCTGACATCCATGACCCTTTCATCCCCATACAGTATTATTTTGCAAGGCTGCACTGCCTATTACACCAGGGATGTAATGGCATAGGATTATTTGACAAGATGAGCCCCAAAATATTCATAAAGCCTCCTCTGCTAAAGAAAAATCCCTCATATAAAAAGTTTGATTTCTGATTGCTGTTAGCACAGATCAGTTTTATCTTCATTTCCCATGACATTAGTTGTTTCTGATAAACAGTCCTACTGAAATACTGTTTTTATACTTGGACTGTAGGTAGCTTTAGTGGGTAATATGAATGCGAAAGGGGGATGTGATGAAATTGGCGAGACAGTTGGTAAATGGGGAGTGCTTGAAGTAAATGAGAATGAAAGTTATCTTTTGGATTTCTGTGCTTAGAGGGGTTTATTTCTTGTAAACACTTTCTTTCAGCACAAGATGATCCACAGGTATACATGGATGAGAAATGATGGAAGAGGAGAGCAAAAGGCAGTGGTTGACTATGTGGCAGTGGATGAAAGACTGAGAAAGGCTGTGCTACGCAACAGAGTTGTGATCACTTCACAGTTCTTATGGAGATGGGGATCAGGGAGAAGTGGAGGTATAGTGTAGGGAAGAAGAGAGAGACTGAAGGTAAATGTAAGTAAAAGTAATATAATGGTGTTTGAAAGAAAAAAGAGTGAAAGTATAGATTTTGCAAAACCATGTAGTGTGAAAGAAGAAAGTGTACCAAACTGTATTTTGGATATGGGGGAGAGAGGGGAAGACTGGAAGAGGTGAGAGAATTTAATCATTTAGGACCTGTCTTGCATAAGTTTGAGATATGGAAGGGTACAGGGTACAATAGTCATTGGGTCCCTTAGCAAAATAATGAATGGTAGAGGTGTAAATATGGAAGTGAAGAAAAGACTAAGGGACAGCAGAGTCCTCCCAACCTTGACCTATGCAGCCAAAACTGGTCATTGAATGAGTCATAGAGGGCAACAGTCCAGGCTGTGGAAATGAGCTATCTGAGAGGAGCATGTGGTATAACTTAATGGAATTAAGAAATAAATAAAAGGGTGTATGAGAGATGTGGTATGGCAGGGAATGCAAGGGGAATCAACTGTGGTGTGTTAAAATGGATGAAACAATATTTTGAGGTGGTTTACACATGTGGAAAGAATGCAAGACTGGGATTTTACAAGGAGAATGTATGATAATACAATTCAAGGGTTTGTGTGAGAGGGAGACCACCTGTATGACAATAAGAAATAAAGTGTAGGAATGCAGGGAATGGTGTATGCGAGAGAGGCATGTAAGGACAGGGTTGAATAGAGACTCTTTTGCCATGGCCAGCCCCTTGATGGGAGTTCCCAGATGGAACGTGCATCAGAGATATAGATAGAGAGATAGATTCTACTTAAGTACAAGTATAGTGAAGAATAAAGTTTATTTCTTGCAACTTCGAGCAAGAAACAAACATAAAGCATAGCTTAATCTTATAAGACAAACAACTTACATGGTTCTCTGATGAATGACAACATGGCAACAGTGAGGAAGTCCACCATGGGAAAGGTAGGTTGGATGTCAGAAAAAATTGCATCCCACACCATAAGAAGATCTTGTAGAGAAAATTCTCGTCCAAACAACAAACGAATCCAGCGACTTTAAAAATATGAGAAAATTAGAATTAACATTATTTGATTCTAACTACACAATTTCCTGAGATATGGTGAGAGGAACAGAAAGATGTTAATTTTATCAATATTTCTACACTACCTCTGCATATCACTAAAAATCAGAAGAAAACAAGATAGACCCATTTATATGATTTTATATCATCTTAAATTTTATTCCTCATTACATATGATTTACATAGACCTTTTCTTATTCAGAGTTTAATGAAACATTTCAAAAGTATTCAAATAAAAAAAATGATATATCCATTATGACCTCATTCAAACTAGGGTTGGCTGTGGATAAGGGGCTCTTTTTATTGCCTTCTATATAATAGCTAAAGTAGATGCAAGCAAATGAAGCCATTCTTTGCCTCTTCCTGACACTACCTCACTACATGGGAAATGTTAACGCAACAAAAACAAAACAAAAAATCATCCTCAGCAGTAGCACATTGATACATTCAATTCCATACACTATACAGTTTTTGCAGAACTGCAATTATGGAAATCCATATAAACCAGGGGACCTAACAAAACTGTTTTAGCTTCAACAATGAGCATTTCTGTGATGCTATTCTATTTATGTATTTTTTTGATTATATATATATTTTATTATACTTAACTGCCATCTCCCACATTAGTGAGATAGTGCTAGGAAACAGATGAGGAATGGCATAACCCACCCACATACACACACACACACACACATATATATATATATATATATATATATATATATATATATATATATTGATTGACCAAGGGCATATATGTGTCGGAGGTGGAGGGAATGAGGAGAAGTGGGAGACCAAATTGGAGGTGGAAAGATGGAGTGAAAAAGATTTTGTGTGATCGGGGCCTGAACATGCAGGAGGGTGAAAGGAGGGCAAGGAATAGAGTGAATTGGATTGATGTGGTATACAGGGGTTGATGTGCTGTCAGTGGATTGAATCAGGGCATGTGAAGCGTCTGGGGTAAACCATGGAAAGTTGTGTGGGGCCTGGATGTGGAAAGGGAGCTGTGGTTTCGGGCATTATTGCATGACAGCTAGAGACTGAGTGTGAACGAATGGGGCCTTTGTTGTCTTTTCCTAGTGCTACCTCGCACACATGAGGGGGAGGGGGTTGGTATTCCATGTGTGGCGAGGTGGCGATGGGAATGAATAAAGGCAGACAGTGTGAATTGTGTGCATGGGTATATATGTATGTGTCTGTGTGTGTATTTATATGTGTACATTGAGATGTATAGGTATGTATATTTGCGTGTGGACGTGTATGTATATACATTGTGTATGGGGGTGGGTTGGGCCATTTCTTTCGTCTGTTTCCTTGCGCTACCTCGCAAACGTGAGAGACAGCGACAAAGCAAAAATATATATATATATATATATATATATATATATATATATATATATATATATATATATATATATATATATATATTTTTTTATACTTTGTCGCTGTCTCCCGCGTTTGCGAGGTAGCGCAAGGAAACAGACGAAAGAAATGGCCCAATCCCCCATACACATGTATATACATACGTCCACACACGCAAATATACATACCTACACAGCTTTCCATGGCTTACCCCAGACGCTTCACATGCCTTGATTCAATCCACTGACAGCACGTCAACCCCGGTATACCACATCGCTCCAATTCACTCTATTCCTTGCCCTCCTTTCACCCTCCTGCATGTTCAGGCCCCGATCACACAAAATCTTTTTCACTCCATCTTTCCACCTCCAATTTGGTCTCCCTCTTCTCCTTGTTCCCTCCACCTCCGACACATATATCCTCTTGGTCAATCTTTCCTCACTCATCCTCTCCATGTGCCCAAACCACTTCAAAACACCCTCTTCTGCTCTCTCAACCACGCTCTTTTTATTTCCACACATCTCTCTTACCCTTACGTTACTCACTCGATCAAACCACCTCACACCACACATTGTCCTCAAACATCTCATTTCCAGCACATCCATCCTCCTGCGCACAACTCTATCCATAGCCCACGCCTCGCAACCATACAACATTGTTGGAACCACTATTCCTTCAAACATACCCATTTTTGCTTTCCGAGATAATGTTCTCGACTTCCACACATTCTTCAAGGCCCCCAGAATTTTCGCCCCCTCCCCCACCCTATGATCCACTTCCGCTTCCATGGTTCCATCCGCTGCCAGATCCACTCCAAGATATCTAAAACACTTCACTTCCTCCAGTTTTTCTCCATTCAAACTCACCTCCCAATTGACTTGACCCTCAACCCTACTGTACCTAATAACCTTGCTCTTATTCACATTTACTCTTAACTTTCTTCTTCCACACACTTTACCAAACTCAGTCACCAGCTTCTGCAGTTTCTCACATGAATCAGCCACCAGCGCTGTATCATCAGCGAACAACAACTGACTCACTTCCCAAGCTCTCTCATCCCCAACAGACTTCATACTTGCCCCTCTTTCCAAAACTCTTGCATTTACCTCCCTAACAACCCCATCCATAAACAAATTAAACAACCATGGAGACATCACACACCCCTGCCGCAAACCTACATTCACTGAGAACCAATCACTTTCCTCTCTTCCTACACGTACACATGCCTTACATCCTCGATAAAAACTTTTCACTGCTTCTAACAACTTTCCTCCCACACCATATATTCTTAATACCTTCCACAGAGCATCTCTATCAACTCTATCATATGCCTTCTCCAGATCCATAAATGCTACATACAAATCCATTTGCTTTTCTAAGTATTTCTCACATACATTCTTCAAAGCAAACACCTGATCCACACATCCTCTACCACTTCTGAAACCACACTGCTCTTCCCCAATCTGATGCTCTGTACATGCCTTCACCCTCTCAATCAATACCCTCCCATATAATTTACCAGGAATACTCAACAAACTTATACCTCTGTAATTTGAGCACTCACTCTTATCCCCTTTGCCTTTGTACAATGGCACTATGCACGCATTCCGCCAATCCTCAGGCACCTCACCATGAGTCATACATACATTAAATAACCTTACCAACCAGTCAACAATACAGTCACCCCCTTTTTTAAATAAATTCCACTGCAATACCATCCAAACCTGCTGCCTTGCCGGCTTTCATCTTCCGCAAAGCTTTTACTACCTCTTCTCTGTTTACCAAATCATTTTCCCTTACCCTCTCACTTTGCACACCACCTCGACCAAAACACCCTATATCTGCCACTCTATCATCAAACACATTCAACAAACCTTCAAAATACTCACTCCATCTCCTTCTCACATCACCACTACTTGTTATCACCTCCCCATTTGCGCCCTTCACTGAAGTTCCCATTTGCTCCCTTGTCTTACGCACTTTATTTACCTCCTTCCAGAACATCTTTTTATTCTCCCTAAAATTTAATGATACTCTCTCACCCCAACTCTCATTTGCCCTTTTTTTCACCTCTTGCACCTTTCTCTTGACCTCCTGTCTCTTTCTTTTATACATCTCCCACTCAATTGCATTTTTTCCCTGCAAAAATCGTCCAAATGCCTCTCTCTTCTCTTTCACTAATACTCTTACTTCTTCATCCCACCACTCACTACCCTTTCTAATCAACCCACCTCCCACTCTTCTCATGCCCCAAGCATCTTTTGCGCAATCCATCACTGATTCCCTAAATACATCCCATTCCTCCCCCACTCCCCTTACTTCCATTGTTCTCACCTTTTTCCATTCTGTACTCAGTCTCTCCTGGTACTTCCTCACACAGGTCTCCTTCTCAAGCTCACTTACTCTCACCACCCTCTTCACCCCAACATTCACTCTTCTTTTCTGAAAACCCATACAAATCTTCACCTTAGCCTCCACAAGATAATGATCAGACATCCCTCCAGTTGCACCTCTCAGCACATTAACATCCAAAAGTCTCTCTTTCGCACGCCTGTCAATTAACACGTAATCCAATAACGCTCTCTGGCCATCTCTCCTACTTACATAAGTATACTTATGTATATCTCGCTTTTTAAACCAGGTATTCCCAATCATCAGTCCTTTTTCAGCACATAAATCTACAAGCTCTTCACCATTTCCATTTACAACACTGAACACCCCATGTATACCAATTATTCCCTCAACTGCCACATTACTCACCTTTGCATTCAAATCACCCATCACTATAACCCGGTCTCGTGCATCAAAACCACTAACACACTCATTCAGCTGCTCCCAAAACACTTGCCTCTCATGATCTTTCTTCTCATGCCCAGGTGCATATGCACCAATAATCACCCACCTCTCTCCATCAACTTTCAGTTTTACCCATATTAATCGAGAATTTACTTTCTTACACTCTATCACATACTCCCACAACTCCTGTTTCAGGAGTATTGCTACTCCTTCCCTTGCTCTTGTCCTCTCCCTAACCCCTGACTTTACTCCCCAGACATTCCCAAACCACTCTTCCCCTTTACCCTTGAGCTTCGTTTCACTCAGAGCCAAAACATCCAGGTTCCTTTCCTCAAACATACTACCTATCTCTCCTTTTTTCACATCTTGGTATATATATATATATATATATATATATATATATATATATATATATATATATATATATATATATATATATATATATATTTATTTTATTTATTTTATTTTGCTTTGTCGCTGTCTCCCACGTTAGCGAGGTAGCGTAAGGAAACAGACGAAAGAATGGCCCAACCCACCCACATACACATGTATATACATACACGTCCACACACGCAAATATACATACCTATACATCTCAATGTACACATATATATACACACACAGACATATACATATATACACATGTACATAATTCATACTATCTGCCTTTATTTATTCCCACCGCCACCTCACCACACATGGAATAACGACCCCCTCCCCCCTCCCCTGCGAGGTAGTGCTAGGAAAAGACAACAAAGGCCCCATTCCTTCACACTCTGTCTCTAGCTGTCATGTATAATGCACCGAAACCACAGCTCCCTTTCCACATCTAGGTCCCACAAAACTTTCCATGGTTTACCCCAGACGCTTCACATGCCTTGGTTCAATCCATTGACAGCACGTCGACCCCGGTATACCACATCGTTCCAATTCACTCTATATTCCTTGCACACCTTTCACCCTCCTGCATGTTTAGGCACCGATCACTCAAAATCTTTTTCACTTCATCTTTCCACCTCCAATTTGGTCTCCCACTTCTCCTCATTACCTCCACCTCTGACACATATATCCTCTTTGTCAATCTTTCCTCACTCATTCTCTCCATGTGACCATGCGATCAAACCATTTCAAAACACCTTCTTCTGCTCTCTGAACCACACTCTTTTTATTACCACACATCTCTCTTACCCTTTCATTACTTACTCGATCAAACCACCTCACACCACATATTGTCCTCAAACATCTCATTTCCAGCACATCCACCCTCCTTCGCACAACTCTATCCATAGCCCATGCCTCGCAACCATATAACATTGTTGGAACCACTATTCCTTCAAACATACCCATTTTCACTTTCCAAGATAACGTTCTCGACTTCCACACATTTTTCAACGCTCCCAGAACTTTAGCCCCCCTCCCCCACCCTATGATTCACTTCTGCTTCCATGGTTCCATCTGCTGCCAAATCCACTTCCAGATATCTAAAACACTTCACTTCCTCAAGTTTTTCTCCATTCAAACTTACCTCCCAATTGACTTGTCCCTCAAACCTACTGTACCTAGTAACCTTGCTCTTATTCACATTTACTCTCAGCTTTCTTCTTTCACACACTATTTGCCATTTCCCATGTTAGCGAGGTAGCATTAAGAACAGAGGACTGGGCCTTTGAGGGAATATCCTCACCTGGCACCCTTCTCTGTTCCTTCTTTTAGGGGGGGATGGGGAGGATTTCCAGCCCCCCACTCCCTCCCCTTTTAGTCGCCTTCTACGACACGCAGGGAATATGTGGGAAGTATTCTTTCTCCCCCATCCCCAGGGATAATATACATTATTCATTTATTATTATATATGATGCCTGTTCCAACAGGAACTCCCTCAAGGGTGTGGCCATGGCAACAAGAGTCTTCACAACTGGTGGACTCCAGTGCTGCTTCTCAGCCTTTAATGCCTCACCCTTAACAGGCCACTGACAGAAGGCAAATACATATATCCTAAGCCACGTACCAAATCTAGGGAGATCAAGGGTGTACTAGAATGCTCTAGGATTGCTTGCAACAAAGGATCAAGTTTATACAAAGGGGATAGAGTACTTTAAAAATTACTGGGGATAATGGTACATGAGATGTTGATACTGGTACAGTATGGAAAATGTGTGGGAAGTATTGGATACTTTAGCATTCAGTTCTCTCCAGCTAACCATTTCTTGTTTGATCTTATGCTCTCCTTCCAACTTTTATCAATCATTTTTTACTCAAGGTTCTACATGGCCATTGTCATTGTGTTCAAACAAATTACCCTAATGAAGGTCATGTTTACCTACAAGAAGCCACAGCATAAGATAATGAAAGCCATATGACAATAAAAGCTTTAATATGGCAATGAAAACTAGCCAGAATGAGTATTATAAATATGAAAAAGTGAAAAAATATTTTACAGAGTGAAAAATTATGGAAATCGAACATGGTAACCTTGGTGTTCAGTAATGTAAGGTGGTAAAACATATTTCCAAGTGACAAAACAACCTAACTTAATATAAATTATTCTTGGTTAAGTTATATCTGGTTATATTAGGCAAGGTTAAGTTGGTTAGGTCATGTCCCTACATCACCTTTAAAAATCTGCAACATTACCCCAGATTATATTTATCTTCTCATTTTCTTTATACCAAGCTCTGAACAGTATAGTTGCAGTTGAATTTATTATACTGTATTATAATATTTGGAGTGCTGCCTCCGCACCATTTTTCACTTTATGTAACAAATACTATCATCCCATCATGTACAGGAACCTCTGTTTTGGCTATACATCTTTCATTTAGGAATGCTGTGGGCTCACCTAGGTTGTATGCCTTTCATTTGGGTTCATTTGTGGTAAATCATGAGACCTTCCCATTTTAACATCTTGAGTGTGCTTCTTCAGGTGAACAAAATTCCCATAACAAAAACATGAAAACCTGCCTTACCACACTGTACATTTCTTTTCC
This sequence comes from Panulirus ornatus, assembly GCF_036320965.1. Classification (NCBI taxonomy): domain Eukaryota; kingdom Metazoa; phylum Arthropoda; class Malacostraca; order Decapoda; family Palinuridae; genus Panulirus; species Panulirus ornatus. Next base: position 25,827,924 of record NC_092255.1, on the reverse strand, counting down.
ATTGAGTCTGAATGCAAGACTGCACTCAATCTAACCATGATAATCTGGAAAGTGCTTGAAAGCAAAATTTCCAAAGGGTATTAAGTATTCAACTAAAAAAAAACAGGGCTGAATTTATCACTGTCAGGCATTTTTTCCTCCAATTAGGCATATTTCAAAAAATGCCAAGACATCAACCTTTGTATATTTGGAAAAAAAAATCCATTGCAACCTATCTCCTTAAAAGCAAAGGTAGCTGAGAATGAAGTAAAGTAGTCTCTTTAGTGATTCTTAAAAAATGACCACATAAAGAGCCAAACTCATACAATTTGAAAACTTACATGCCGTAAATCTGTGGAGGTATTTCAAGGCGTTGTAGATGAGTATAAAGACCTGGGTCATGGCGTTGCAGAAGACTGTCATGAATACTTGTCAGTTTTTGAACTAACAAGTTTGTTGGCCCAACATCCTGGAATTAGTGATATACAATGTGTATCCTTGTATCAGATTCTAAAACCCATGTACTGTAGAGAGAAAAGCTAGAACCAAAGCAAAGCTGTATGCTTCTTAGTTTACCACCACATATTCCAGTGCTACTTATTAATTAAACTTCTATTATATTTAAAGAACTCCATTCCTACTTCTGAGTGATAGATCAAGCATATACAATTTCTCAGCCCACTTATACATATCCTAAGTATATATCTCATATGATAAAATGGCAGTATTGTCACCAATGAGTTAGAAGATGCTGCTACTGCAGTATAGGCTCAAAATAGGAAATTTTTTGAAATTCAGCCTCAAGAGGATAACCTAGTTTTCTAGAGTATTCAAGTCTCATGGTGACCTCATTATTACACCATTAGGGGTGAAACAGAAGAGGGAGGCATTGCCCAACTCTATTTTTCTTTCTTTTTAAATACAGGCAAACACTTGAGATGTGCTAGGGTTTTAATTTTTCAAACAATCTGGAAGCCTAATTGCCTCTGGGAAACACTTCACTGGGCTTGCCCTCTGCCAGTGGCCTGTGAAGGACAAGGTAGAAAAGGCTAAGAAGCAACAGTGGAGTCTACCAGTTATGCCAGGGAGTACATGGGATGAGCAGTTGAGGGTGATGGCTCTGAATGTAAGTGGGGTGACTGGTGAGTGTAAATGGAGAGAGCTTGTGGAAAAAAATTTAAAAGTTAGAGTTTAGAAGTGCTGAGACTGGGGGGAAACCCATACCTGTGTGTATGTGCATGGAGTGAAAATGGAAATGATGAATGTAAGGTATGGGAGAGTGTGGAGGGAGGAGTGGTATGGAAGGGAATGAATGAAAATTATCAAGGAAGACGGAAAAAAGGATGTACGATTGTGCTATCTGTAACAGTATGGGAGGGTGTTACAGAGCATGGAAGGAATGGATCAAGAACAATGTGGATGAAAGGAAAGACTGGGATTATGAAGTATGCACGGGTATGTGTATATACACCTGTGAACATGAAATTTGTATGAAGTAAGGATGAAATGAAGTGTTTCTGGAGAAATTTGAATGACTGTATAAATGATTTTGAGAAGTAAAGAAAGGTGGTTGTAATGAGTGATATGAACTTGATGGGATGTGATGAAATTAGTGAGATAGTTGGAAGTAGAGAGTGCCTGGAGTAGATCAGAATAGAAGTTATTTTGTGGATGTTTGTGTTGGGGGGGTATTTCTTGCAAACACTTTTTTTTTTTCCCCCACCACAGAATGATCTACTATCCACGGATGAAAAATGATGGAAGAGAAGAGCAAAAGGGCTTGATTGACTATATGGCAGTGAATGAAAGGCTGTGCTAGATGCTAGAATTATGGGAAGATTCTTTGGAGACTCCAACAATTTCATGGTTCTTGTAGGGATGTGGATCAGGGAGAAGTGAAGATATGGTGTAAGGGAGAATGGAGAGATAAAAGTGTTGACAAGTGAGAAGATTAATCTTTCATAAACAATGGGTAGGACCTTTACATAGGAGAGATGGGGAGGCTGTGTTTCATGCATAGCTTTATATTTCATGAAGACTCTGGGAATAATTAGGATATACTTGAAAATGCAGTGAGTAAGTATGTTTCTCTTACAAAATGTAATGTCAAATGAACTCTGTACTAACCTGTGGCCGAGCAAATGGCTGAGCATTCAATAAGGTGGAGCGAGGATCTGGATGATGTGAATGCTCAGAGACTACATACCATGGCTCTAGACCTTTCATAACACCCTCAAAAAGGGAACTGTAAGAAAGAAAGCTTAGCTATAACTGCAGATTAACACTTCAAAGTACCTAGTTTCCTGATATATTCTATACAACATATTTTGAAAGAAGACAATTTTTTGCCTGAGTCCTTAGATTCCTTTAATATTATAAGCTTAACACATAATAAAAATGTAAAGTTCACTGTGCCCTAACCTTCATACATACATATACATAAAAGAAAGGCACATTACAAAAAAAAAAAAAACATCGTACTCTTGATACTGAATAATTTATCCCAGAATGCAAGTAGTATGCAAAATGATTTCTTCTAGCAATGGCACTGGACTTGCAGCATGACCTCTGAAAATCTCAACAAATCTTCACCCTCACTTCCTCAAAGTAATGACCAGACATCCTATTGGCTGCCTGTCTTAGCACATTCACATCCAAGAGTCTTTCCTTTGCATGCCTATCAGTAAGTGTGTAATCCAACAATGCCCACTTACCATCTCTCCTATTCACATAAATATACTTTTGTATGTCACTCTTTTTGAACCAGTTATTCCCAGTCCTTTTTCAGCACCCAGCTCCACAAGCTATTCACTATCTCCATTCATCTTACTGAATTCCTGGTGGCAACCATTTATACCCTCAACAGCCACATTACTCACCTTCACATTTAAATCACTCATCACTACAGGTTGTTCCTCTTGAATTCAGGAACCTTGGGACCCAGCCATTGCTATACCACAGAAAATGCCAGAAAACTGAAATTGATCCCTGTGTCATACACAATTGATGATCTGATTTCATAGTACTCACACAAAGTCTTTACAGACGTTCCTTTATCTAATTTTTTCAGTAAGTCCACCTTTTCAAAAGTAGATAATGATTTATGTTTATGCTTATTAGCACTAGCAACATCTGCACCTCTTGGTGTCTTGGATGACATCCTGAAGTGCTAAAATACAGCTGAATATAAGAAATTAACTGGACTGTTAGTTAGCTCGGCTGCAGAGTACACAGATTTTGGGCCTTAGCGCTGCTAACAGTGCTACCTTGGTGGCAAATCCACAAACTAATAACTAATGGCAGCAGATTCAAAACATGCTGAACCAAGGGAGTTACCAGACCACAGCATGCTGGATTAAAAAGGGAACTAGAGAGGTACAACCTGTACTACCCAGTCTCTTTCATCAAAACTGCTGACTAATGCCCTTAATTGCTCCCAGAACACTTACCTCACACATCCTCCTTCATGACCAGGAGCATAAGCACTAATAATCACTCATCACTTGCAACTCACTTTCATTTTAATTAATATAGCATTAATGAGATAGCCTTGATAAGGTTATTCAATTGCCTGTGCCATCTCTTCTAACATTAAATTCTATTTTTTCCTCTAAAGATCATTCATCTGTTCATGAAGCAACATGACTAGTATGGGAAACATGGAACAAGTAAAATGAAAAGGAACAGAATAATGGGAAAAATATGAGTTAGAAAAGCCAGTGTAATTGTTTTGATGCTATGAAAAAATTGAAATTCAGTATTTTGTGAAAATAATGAAAACAAAATCAAGGTAGTGCAAGAAGCATGAAGACAAGCCTTATTCAGAGATGAGAAACTTCTAATTATGAATTATTTTAACTTCTGGGAACTTGATGAAGAATAGTAATAAGGGACTGTAGATATACAATGTAAGGGAAAGTGAACCACGACTGGGGTGGTAATGAAGTAGCAGAATGGAATACTGAGATGAATTAGATACATGTAATGATGAATGAATGATATAATCATATGTAGGGGGGAGGTAATGTACATTTAATGCAAGAGATGTTAAAAGAAGTGTTAGTGATTTAATACAGTGCTTGGTACAAAAACGATGACAAGTCATCAAAGAAAAGTAGCAGTTCCCAATCTGAGGGCAGAGCACAGATATAATCAATGAAAGCTTAAATGATTACTCACAAAGCATCATGTTCCAGGTAAGCTTCATCCATCATTTCTTGTAGAACATTTCTGTAACAAAATTGTATTACTGAAAAACTTCAGAACAAACACAAATCTTGAAACAAACAGCAAAAAAACAAAGAAGTGTTTTTACCAAATGACAATATTCATTTACCCTACTATCCCCAATTACAAACAAAGGATAAAACTAGTTCATTCTGTGTAAAATTCTACCACATGGTTTGAAGCAATCTCTTTAAACCTTCTGCTGCATAATCAGATTTCAGCCTAGTTCAGGAAGTGTCAGTCATCCATAAAAAAAATGAAAGTATATAAATGACCTTTTTAATTAATATTTCAACAACAAGGGAGAGGGAAGAAAGAATACTTCCACGTATTCCCTGCGTGTCATAGAAGGCAACTAAAAGGGGAGGGAGCGGGGGGCTGGAAATCCTCCCCTCCTGCTTTTAATTTTCCAAAAAAGGAATGGAGAAGGGGGCCAAGTGAGGATATTCCCTCTAAGGCTCAGTCCTCTGCTCTAAACGCTACCTAACCAATGTGGGAAATGGTGAATATGTATGAAAATATATTAAACAAGTAAAGTAATTGCATTTCTATGTCTGGCATTAATATTTCTTGAATATCATATTAGATGTTGAAAAATAATTATCTAAATAAAAAAATCAAGACTAAATACAGTGTCAACTGTACTAGACAAAAGGATCTAAATGACCTTTTGTGTTATATTTTCATTTTTGAAAGTAACTATATTTTCTATATCTGGCATTAATATTCCTCTGAGTCCATATAAGTGTCTTAAAAAAGGAAGAAATTAAGAGGAAAAATGCTCTCCAATAAATGGTAACTAAGGCAGTAAGAGGCTGTTCTTCTGGTCCTAGAACTGTGACATTTCATGGGAAATGGTGAACAACACTGAAATAACCTAACAAGCATTAAACATCTGACCTCCCAACTCAGTATTAAACTCCGACCCACCAAGCATATATCCACCAGAAACCATACTCCCCAGACAATGATGAATCACACTTTCCTGTCTATGCTCTGGACATCATCAGCTTTTATGTACACACAGCATCACAACACTTCATGATCTATGGTCCCACCCAGTGGATCTGACCAGTTTACTAAGTGCTGCAGGAGCCTCATAAAGACAGAAGGGACTCCTGGAGCAGGAAATCAGTAAATACATTCTTTCCTGTTTGTTGTTTCCTGTGTTAGTGAGGTAACATCAGGAACAGACAAAGAAATGGCCTCATTCACTCATTTTCACTTTAGCTGTCATGGGTAATGCCCCAAAACCATAGCTCCCAAATCCACAAACAGGCACCTTAGACCTTTTACATTTTTTACTGACCGCTTCATATTCCCTGATTCAGTCCATTGACAGTGCTTCGTCCCCTGTATACCGAATTGCTCCAATTCAATCTGCCTCATGCATGCCATATACCCTTCTGCATGTTCAGGCCCTGAGCACTCAAAAAGTTTTCCACTCCATTCTTCCAGTTCTAATTTGGTCTCCCTTGTTTCCTTGTCCTATCCACTTCTGACACATATACCCTCTTTGTCAACCTCTCCTCAGCCATTCTCTCCATATTTCCATACCATTTCAGTACACCCTCTTCAGCTATCTCAACCATTCACTTCTTTTTACCACATTTCTCCCTTACCCTATCAATTCTTATTTGATCACCCCTTATCATACCACATATTTTATTCAGATATTTCATTTGCAACAAATTTACCCTCTTCTGTACATTCTCATCTAGTGCCTAAGCCTCATATCTGCATGACACCATCAAGACGGGTACACTTTCAAAAATGTTCTTAATGTGCCCTGGACCTTCACCCCCCCTCACCCAGCCAGTGACTCACTTTAGATCTCATGGTTCCATTTGCAGTCATATCCATTGCTGGATAACTAAAAGACTTCACCTCCTCGAAGTTTTCTCCATTCAACCTCACACCCCAACTAACCTGTCTCTTTGTACTGCTAAACCTACTTAACCTTGATTATTCAAATGTACTCTCAACCTTCTCCTTTCACACACTCTCCTAAACTCAGAAACCAGCTTCTACAGTTCCGAACTCAAATCTGCCATCATCGCCTTGTGATTAGCAAACAACAACTGACTGACCTTCCAGGCCCCCAACAGACTGCATACCTGCCCCTCTCCAAGACCCTTGTATTCACCTCCTATCCAACCCATCATTAAACAGATTAAACAGACATGGTGACATCATATGCCTCTGCCACAGACCAACCTTCACCAAGAACCACTCACCCACCTCTTCCCTACTCACCTGTACATCCAACTCCCTTGGTAGAAACTCCTCACTGCTTATAATAGCCTTCCTACCACACCATATATTTATAAAACTTCAAAAACATCTCTATTAACTCCATCATTTGCTTTCTCCAGATTTAAAAAAGCCACATGCACATACTTCTCTTTCTTGATGTCTCATACACATTCTTCAAAGCAAACACCTGATTCACACATCCTCTACCATTCCTGACACCAAATTGTTCCTTCCAATTCTAATGCTTTCTGCATACATCACCCTTTTAATCACTACTCTTCCATACAAGGTACACTTAACAAACTTATACCTCCATAATTCAAATACCCACCTCTTGTCTCCTTAACCATTAAAGAATGGCATTCTGCCAATCTTCAAACACCTCACTATAAGCGTGGGGGGCTGGAAATCCTCCCCTCCAGTTTTACTTTTCCAAAAGAAGGAACAGAGTAGGGCCAAGTAAGGAATTTTCCCTGTAAGGCTCTTTCATCTGTTGCTGAACGCTAATTTGCTAACCAGGGAAATAGCAAATTTGTATAAAGAAAAAATGAATATACATACATATAGCCGTTGTTTCAAAGTCCCAAGGATATCAACCCATGTTGCTGTAAAAGGAAATGTATTTTTGGGAGCAATGAGGTAAATCTGAATTTTGCAATCTGTTGATATAGATAGTTCATCCTATATCCAACCAATGCAGCAAAAGGGTTAAACACCCCTTTTCAATGCTAAAACTACACAAATTTAACAGTGATCAGGTATTATTGACAAGCTGCATTGTTTTGTCATTTTAATTTACATGCACAGCAGGTGAGAAACAATGGAATACAAGCAAAACAAAACAAAAATTACCCATACATTCAAACTTGCACAGCTAATGAAAATAAAATTTGACATTTTGAAAATATGGAAGAAATCAAAATTCCAAAATATCATGTGTTCATAAGATATCAGGAACAGTTTCACTGAAAATTGTAAATGGTGAAGCAGACAGTGTATTTAATAACACTGACAATATATGTGCAAATAAAGAGAGTACTTAGCATTCACAAGGAAGAAAAAAATCCTGTGTAACATTTTGACTGAAAAAAATGAGTGTCTTAATACAGAAATATTCTTAACAATACTTTTGCACATATGATTATTATTTATACCATTAAGCCAAGTGAATCCTCCCATGTGAGTGAGGTACACTCTAGACAAGGTATTAAGGATACTTAAAAAGAAAAATTCCTATTAAGCAAAGACCAAATTGTTACATTATGGTAAATCAATTTTCTATTGCAACAATGCATAGGAAAGTAAAGTACTGTACTCACAGCTGATACTCGGTCAAACTGCATGAGAGAGAGCAGGAAAGAACAGAAAAGTGAAGCAAGGCCACAAATTTTCTTAATATTTTTAAGCATTCATAATTATTCAATGTGCTGTTTATCCCTTACATCCAGTACTTTGTACCTGTATCAAAATTTCATTAAATTACACTGAATAAAACACACACTAAAGATAAAAAAGAATTCATAAATCTGTAAATATTCACATCGAGTGGGGATATATCTTAATGCTTTGTGCACATCACATGGGAATATATCTTAATGCTTTGTGCAAAGTCCACACAAGAATAAAATCAGATGTACTAAATACGCTTAAGTTGCTGGGTATTTGTTATGAATGAATTGCACAATACAGAAAGGAACTTCAACTTTCAGGGGGCCTCCATTTCTTAAACTTTCCTTACTATGATAAAACTTTTTAAATTTCCTCATATATTCAGCATTCATAGTCTAAACAATCTGCTAATTCCATTCATCCTCCATTCTATAACTTTAAAAGTACTTCTGCCTATTTTTTCTAATGTATATCTTGCCCTGTGTCATTTCATTACCTTTCATTATGCATTTTTGCCAATTTCAGTGAACAATCCTCTCTTGACATTAGCAATTTGATTCAGAAAACTGAAAGTTGTAATCTTGTCTCCCCGACCCATTCTTTTTTCTTTCAGTGTGGGCAAAGTCAGAACCTCTACTCCTCCCCTGTAACAAAGTTCCCTTATTTCAAGAATAGTACCTTCTTTGTTGCTCTTCTTTGAATCCTCATCAGATGTGGTGGGGATTAAACTTGAGAAACATACCCTAATTCAGGTCTAATATATGCTGTGGTTGTAACGGGTGATATGAATGTGAAGGTAGGATATAATAAAACTGGCGAGATGGTTGGTAAATGGGGAGTGCCTGGAGTAAATGAGAATGGAAATTATCTTGTGAATGTCTGTGTTGAGAAGAGTTTATTCCATACAAAGACCTTTTCTCAGCACAAGATGATCCACAGGTATACATGGATGAGAAATGATGAAAGAAAAGAACTGAAGTGTTTGATTGACTATGTGGGAGTGCGTGAAAGGTTGATAAAGGCTTTGTTAGATGCTATAGCTGTGAGAGGATTCTTTGGAGACTGACCATTATGCAGTTCTTGTGGGGATGAGAATCAGAGAAGTGGAAGTATGGTTTAATGAAGAATAGTAAGGTCAAAGTGTTGACAAGCGAGAAGATTACTCAGAAAGAATGCGAGGAGGAGCATGAAAGTAGGGTGAATGAAAGTTTAGATGGAAGTGTAATGAATGTAGGTTTGCAGTCATCTGTGAATGAGATGTTTGAAATGATTAGAGAAAGACTGTTTAAGGTTGTAGAATTACTACTTGGAAACAAAGTCATAAGATAGAGAAATAAAAATGGAAATGCATGATGGACAGATGAGATTAGAAATGCTGTGGAAGAGGAGAAAAAATGGATAAGAATAGATGTTTACATGGAAAGCTAAGAAGGTGACAAAAGACAACAGCACTGTGTATCAAGCAAGATGAAAGATAACCTTTACACCTTAACCCTGCCTCAGGCAAAATCTTGCCATAGGTATTCAAGGTTAAGCAGGTGCTCTCTCTCTCTGATAAGATGGCACTCTCAAACTAAGAAATGAGAGGTATGATAATGAGAACTATCACTAAGAGACTGAGAACTGACGATAAAAATGTTCAGGGTATACATGAGCAAAACTGAATATGGATTTTATATGTTCACCAACCAAGCAAGCAGAAAGAAACAAGTTAGGCTGAATTCTGAAATATTTCATCAGCAAAACTGAGGAAACAGAACAGATGAATTATTATAAAAGGTTGACAGAACTCAAACTTTACAGCCCAGGCAGAAGACAACAAATCTAAGATTTACAATAAATTGAAAGGAAAAAGTCAATATATTGGGAATCAAAGCCTTTCAACAAGTTAGAAACAGAGTTATTAAGTCTGCAGTACCCTGGAATACATGAAAAAAGAAAAAAGTCGAATCAAAACAAAGAGAGCCCAAAATATAATATGGAGTGACTAGTCAGTGCACAACCAAGAGAGACAAGAAATGTGCATGAGACATTTAAAAGAAACCTAGATAGATGCTTGAAAGCAGCTCCAAGTGAACCCAGGATTGACAATTATGTTATGTGTGTGGCAAAAGAGCAAAAGAGTTGATCAACCATGCAAGATAAGATGTTTTGTCAGGTGTGGCAAAAGGAATATTAACATCAGTACTATCTATAATAGTAATATCTGATATAGACAAAGATGTGAAACACTACAGTTTTACTACAATACGGTATTTTGCAAATGATTAAGAATAATGATAAGCTTAAAGGACAAAGAAAAATGCAAGATTTAAATATAGTAAATAATGAACAAGAAGTAGTTGAAATTCAGTGATGAAACTCTGGAACAAAAGTCATGGATAGATAAAAAAAAAAAGGCAACAGTGATACCTCATAAAGAGGCCAATGGAAAAAAAAGAAAAAATATGATGACAAAAATAAAGACTTGAAAGTAATTATAAATGAAAAGTTGGAATTTGGAGCTCATTATGAAGAAGTTGTATTAGCAAGTCAAATTATGAGCAGACTAAGAAAAATTGAATACTTCTAAGGAGTACAACCACAAAGAAGAAAAGTTAAATATAATATACTGGAGAGGATTCAGAAGTAAATTATAAAAATGTTATTATTTATGGGACATTAGATTTAACCTTAAAGGATAAAAGAACTTAAAACTACGTTACCAAAAAAGAAGATAAGAAAATAAATGATCATCTGTATATGGTAACAGCACGAAGGAAATGCAGAAAATATATTTGTTTTAAAAATATTTGTAGTAAAAAAGAAACAAAAATACTAAATATCATATACAATAGTTCTTTAGAATATACCAAAAGGCCACTACATAAACATTTGCAAGGCCCCTTCCAAAAAGATTGGGGCTTTTCAATATTCAGCCCAGCATAAGAAGAGCCATACAAGGAGTGAGTATAGAACAATTCAAGATAAGATCATCAAAAGATTCAAACTAGTTTCAGAAGAAACCAAGGATGACAAAAATGCAGCATGCGAGGCACCATAGAATAATGGTACTGTTAAACAAGCAGCGTACATAGTAAGCAGCATGAACTAGCTCTGCTTCAAGGCAAAATCTCATTACAGATACTCTTAGGTAGGCAGTTCCCTGCTCTTTCATTTTCCTTACCCTTCTCTTTCACTTATCATCTTAGCTTCAGTATCCCCTTCTCAGTATTGCTCTATTTGTTAATCTCACTCTTTTTCCCCTATTTTTAAGTCTTGTCTGCCTTAGGGTCCACTTGCTTTTATCTTTCTCTGTTTCTCTCTCCGTCCCCATCATTTTTTTCGCAAACAAAAGATTAATATTTGTTTTGTCATTGCAGATTTTTATATATGGAGTGTTAATATATGTAATGTCCTAAAAATGACACTGAACTGAGAAAGCATATTTCAAACTATTTATCATGGTTCATCTTCAGTGAACACCATCTTCAGTAAAACACATTAAAAATCAACATCAAATTAATGAAAATGTCAAGAGTACTTACGACGTGGGATCCATTTCATGAGCATGTTGGTGTGCTTGGTGGTCACAGTGAAGCACAAAGATCAATGGTGCAAGAACTTCATGCATGCCCTGTTGGTAAAAACAGAGATGAATCAAACTTTTCTAGCCTACAATATCCTCTGGACAATCTGGAATCTAGAGAAGCACAGAATACTATAAATATCAAATGGGGTAAACATAGACATACATCAGCTTCAAAAATTTTCAAGAAGCTGGCCACATATACTGAGTCAAGGAGTGTGGTGATGTAATTTAAGTGTAATCACACAACTACAGGAAATCTTTTACTGGGCTCCTGCAATATCAAGGCTGCACTTCAAATAGTAATGTAACAAATCCACAGCCCCTATCCATATCTTGACCAAACAAACCTTTCCATGGTTTCCCCTGGCTGTTTTGTATGTGCTGGTTCAGTCTATTGGCAGAGTTGCCCGTTATGCACCACATCACTCCAGTTCACTTTATTCCATGCTCAACTTTCACCCTCCTGCATTTTTAGGTCCTGAGCAATCAAAACCTAGCTCACTCCATCCTTTCATTTTCAATTTAGTCTCCCTTTCTCCTTCACTTCTGACAAATGTATTCTCTTTTGTCAACCTCACTTCACTTATTCTCCTAAATGTCCAAACCATTTCAGTACACCCTTTCCGGCTTTCTTAACTATACTCTTCTTATTACCTCACCTCTCTCTTACCTTATCATTACTTAATCAACCCTTCTCACACAACATATTGTCCTTAAACATTTCATTTCCAATGCATTCACCCCTTTCCATACATTCTTATCTACAGTCCATGCCTTGCATCCACACAACACCATCAGGACTACTATCTGTATACAGTGGCTGATTCAAGTCAGAAGCTGCACAAGTTGCTGACTGAGTTTGGAAAAGTGCATGAAAGGAGAAAGTTGAGAGTAAATATGAATAAGAGCAAGGTTATTAGGTTCAGTAGCGTTGAGGGACAAGTTAATTGGGATGTAAGTTTGAAGAGAGATAAATTGGATGAAGTGAAGTGTTTTAGATATCTGGGAGTGGGCTTAGCATCAAATGGAATCATGGAAGTGGAAGTGAGTCACAATGTGGGGGAGGGAGTGAAGGTTCTGGGAGCGATGAAGAATGTGTGGAAGGAGAGAACGTTATCACAAAGAGCAAAAATGAGTAAGTTTGAAGGAATAGTAGTTCCAACAATGTTATATGGTTGCAAGACATGGGCTATAGATAGGCTTGTACGGAGGAGGGTGGATGTGTTGGAAATGAAATGTTTGAGGACAATATGTGGTGTAAAGTGGTTTGATTGAGAAAGGAATGAAACGGTAAGAGAGATGTGTGGAAATGAAAAGAGTGTGGTTGAGAAAGCAGAAGGGGGTGTGTTGAAATGGTTTGGACATATGAAGAGAATGATGAGGAAAGATTGACAAAGAGAATATATGCATCAGAGGTCGAGGGAACAAGGAAAAGCAGGAGACCAAATTGGAGGTGGCAGGATGTAGAGAAAAAGATTTTGAGCGATCTGGGCCTGAACATACAGCAGGGTGAGAGGTGTGCAAGGAATAGAGTGAATTGGAACAATGAGGTTTACTGGGGTCGACGTATTGTCACTGGACTGATCCAGGGCATGTGAAACATCTGGGGTAAACCATGGAAAAGTCTGTGGGGTTGTGGTTTCAGTGCATAATACATGACAGCTAGAGACTGAATGTGAGAGAATGTGGCCTTTTTTGTCTGTTTTCCTGGCACTACCTAGCAATTAAGTCCATCAGCTTTAGTGTGTGCAGGGAGAGTTCTATGAAATCAACAATAAAAATGTTAATGTGAATTAATAAATATAGTAAATGAATACTGATGTAACTACATGTTATACTGTAAAGATAGAATATCAAACTATGTTACTAAAGCTGGCTTCTAAAATGAAAATCACTATCATAGTAATGCGAAGCTCTTAATGTTAACCTATTGTACTACACTTACTGTACACCTTCCTCTCATTTACTCTACCCTTACCATACACCTTCTCATGCTGAAAACTATATCCTGTATTAGAAAGCATTACTCACTTATATACTTTATTTATTGTTGCATGTGCCTTTGACGCTTAAAACTTTAATGCCTTATTTCTATACATTTTTGAATATCCAAACTGGGAACACTAGGTGTAGGAGAGAGTGTCTGAACCATAATCCTTCTTCTACAATGGAAACCTATCTCTGTATGATTTCAGTTTTTAATTCCTTTTCTATAATTATAACCTGTGTTTATAACAAGAGAAGCCTGTACATACAAATAATACCACAATTAAACTTAATAAACGTTCATACTTCTGTCTGGACCTACCAGAGAGATCAGTATTGATAAACTGAAAAACTCTATAATTCCCAAAGAATTCAGGCTGGATATCTTCTACCAGTACTTGAAGAAAGAATTTGGTGATTTTATCAAATCTGTGTTACCCTCTGTTACTTACTTGTCGGTATCCTACTTCTGGATGCTGCCTTGCATAACAGAAGAGTACAGTGACCATAAGATCTCTGATGCGAGGAGACTGGAAAAATTCAACCTCAGGAAATGTCCGTACAACATCTTGCCTGATGAGTTTCTTTAATTCTGAATCTTCAAAATACTGATTCCAGGGGCTCTGTCATAAACAATATTCTTTAACAAATCATAAATACTGTATTCAGCAAGCTGGGGAAGCTCACAAAACTCTTCCCCTTCAAGCTACTCAGTATATATAATGACAGTCCCATATGGAAAGATAGTGGAGTTATGAGATAGGTCACTTAGTTCTTTAAGGGATACACAAAGAAAACTGAATGTTAAAATACAAGAGGAGTGTGATGTTTGTGGCTCACTGAGGAACTGAACTGCAGAGTGAAGTACACAAGATTTCTTGCAATATGGAATATATGTTAAGAATCCCTTAACTGATATCAATAAATTCTGAATAACACTATTTTCTCATAGCAGACATAGGGTGTGCAATCACTGAGTCTCAAAACTAAAATACAATAATTCAACTGCAATGGCAGAACAGAAAACTTCCTTTACCCTGTAAACATCAGATTTCATATGAAGCTCCTACGATTCATGGATTTAGTTTTAATCACCCCCTAATGACATTGAATGACTTCTGAATATTGCCTTGGTCACTACATATTCTTTTTTCAGAGAATATCACTCTCTGGATGTGGAGAGGGAGCTGTGGTTTTGGTGCATTACACATGACAGCTAGAGACTGAGTGTGAACAAATGTGGCCTTTTTTTGTTTGTTTTCCTGGCACTACCACACTGAAGCAGGGGGTAGCAACGCTATTTCCTGTGTGGCGGGGTAGCAACAGGAGTGGTTAAAGGCAAGCAAGTATGAATATGTACATGTGTATATATGTATGTGTATGTATATGTGTATGTATGGGCATTTATGTATATATATGTGTGTGTGAGTGGATGGGCCATTCTTCGTCTGTTTCCTGGCGCTACCTCTGATGCAGGAAACAGCGATTAAATATAATAGATAAATGAATAAACATATATGGGGGAGAAAGAATAATTTCCAAGTATTCCCTGCATGTCGTAGAAGGCGACTAAAAGGGGAGGGAGTGGGGGGCTGGAAATCAGTTTATGAATGAAGGAATTTTAAAGGACTCTCTTGAATAGATCCTTTAAGAAAAGAGATGGTCCAAACTAGAATAAAATAATTTGTTCTTTAATATTTATGTATTATTTATTATACTTTATCGCTGTCTCCCGCGTTTGCGAGGTAGCGCAAGGAAACAGACGAAAGAAATGGCCCAACCCCCCCCATACACATGTATATACATACGTCCACACACGCAAATATACATACCTACACAGCTTTCCATGGTTTACCCCAGACGCTTCACATGCCTTGATTCAATCCACTGACAGCACGTCAACCCCGGTATACCACATCGCTCCAATTCACTCTATTCCTTGCCCTCCTTTCACCCTCCTGCATGTTCAGGCCCCGATCACACAAAATCTTTTTCACTCCATCTTTCCACCTCCAATTTGGTCTCCCTCTTCTCCTTGTTCCCTCCACCTCCGACACATATATCCTCTTGGTCAATCTTTCCTCACTCATCCTCTCCATGTGCCCAAACCACTTCAAAACACCCTCTTCTGCTCTCTCAACCACGCTCTTTTTATTTCCACACATCTCTCTTACCCTTACGTTACTCACTCGATCAAACCACCTCACACCACACATTGTCCTCAAACATCTCATTTCCAGCACATCCATCCTCCTGCGCACAAGTCTATCCATAGCCCACGCCTCGCAACCATACAACATTGTTGGAACCACTATTCCTTCAAACATACCCATTTTTGCTTTCCGAGATAATGTTCTCGACTTCCACACATTCTTCAAGGCCCCCAGGATTTTCGCCCCCTCCCCCACCCTATGATCCACTTCCGCTTCCATGGTTCCATCTGCTGCCAGATCCACTCCCAGATATCTAAAACACTTCACTTCCTCCAGTTTTTCTCCATTCAAACTCACCTCCCAATTGACTTGACCCTCAACCCTACTGTACCTAATAACCTTGCTCTTATTCACATTTACTCTTAACTTTCTTCTTCCACACACTTTTCCAATCTCAGTCACCAGCTTCTGCAGTTTCTCACATGAATCAGCCACCAGCGCTGTATCATCAGCGAACAACAACTGACTCACTTCCCAAGCTCTCTCATCCCCAACAGACTTCATACTTGCCCCTCTTTCCAAAACTCTTGCATTTACCTCCCTAACAACCCCATCCATAAACAAATTAAACAACCATGGAGACATCACACACCCCTGCCGCAAACCTACATTCACTGAGAACCAATCACTTTCCTCTCTTCCTACACTTACACATGCCTTACATCCTCGATAAAAACTTTTCACTGCTTCTAACAACTTGCCTCCCACACCATATATTCTTAATACCTTCCACAGAGCATCTCTATCAACTCTATCATATGCCTTCTCCAGATCCATAAATGCTACATACAAATCCATTTGCTTTTCTAAGTATTTCTCACATACATTCTTCAAAGCAAACACCTGATCCACACATCCTCTACCACTTCTGAAACCACACTGCTCTTCCCCAATCTGATGCTCTGTACATGCCTTCACCCTCTCAATCAATACCCTCCCATATAATTTACCAGGAATACTCAACAAACTTATACCTCTGTAATTTGAGCACTCACTCTTATCCCCTTTGCCTTTGTACAATGGCACTATGCACGCATTCCGCCAATCCTCAGGCACCTCACCATGAGTCATACATACATTAAATAACCTTACCAACCAGTCAACAATACAGTCACCCCCTTTTTTAATAAATTCCACTGCAATACCATCCAAACCTGCTGCCTTGCCGGCTTTCATCTTCCGCAAAGCTTTCACTACCTCTTCTCTGTTTACCAAATCATTTTCCCTAACC
Source organism: Panulirus ornatus (assembly GCF_036320965.1). Classification (NCBI taxonomy): domain Eukaryota; kingdom Metazoa; phylum Arthropoda; class Malacostraca; order Decapoda; family Palinuridae; genus Panulirus; species Panulirus ornatus. The sequence continues at coordinate 25,811,072 of NC_092255.1, read as the reverse complement.
CTCTCACTTTGCACACCACCTCGACCAAAACACCCTATATCTGCCACTCTATCATCATACACATTCAACAAACCTTCAAAATACTCACTCCATCTCCTTCTCACATCACCAATACTTGTTATCACCTCCCCATTTGCGCCCTTCACCGAAGTTCCCATTTGCTCCCTTGTCTTACGCACTTTATTTACCTCCTTCCAGAGCATCTTTTTATTCTCCCTAAAATTTAATGATACTCTCTCACCCCAACTCTCATTTGCCCTTTTTTTCACCTCTTGCACCTTTCTCTTGACCTCCTGTCTCTTTCTTTTATACATCTCCCACTCAGTTTCATTTTTTCCCTGCAAAAATCGTCCAAATGCCTCTCTCTTCTCTTTCACTAATACTCTTACTTCTTCATCCCACCACTCACTACCCTTTCTAATCAACCCACCTCCCACTCTTCTCATGCCACAAGCATCTTTTGCGCAATCCATCACTGATTCCCTAAATACATCCCATTCCTCCCCCACTCCCCTTACTTCCATTGTTCTCACCTTGTTCTTTAATGGGGTGTCAATTGATCTTCAGATAATGACAAACCTACTTTTTAATGGAAAACAAATTGTAACAATCATGAAAAACATGAGAAGGCAAGGTGTTCCAAAATTCAGCTGTGGAAGAAAAAAAAAGAAATGAAAGCAGCCAATGTAAGCTTATGCTTACAGAAAATCTGTGAAACACAGTTTCCTGTAAATACTGGAAGACCTGCCAAGAGATATGGAATACAACCAACCAACTCCTGGGAACAGATGTCAGTGTAAAATCTAGGAAAAAAGAAAGAAGCAATACTTCAGCAAATAGAATGGAGTTAAAGATGAGAACCAAAAAGCTACGTTGATCCAACAAAATGCCTTTATCTGAACTCCGGTAAGAAAGAAAATGGAAAGGGAACCTTCTAATATTTGTCAGCAGCATTCCAAGCAGGTATGGATCAACCTTATGCACATCTTGAGTAGCTACTCTGAGGAGATACACATTTAAGATTTTAATAGAATCACTTGTTCTTTTAAAAGTAGATGGTTATTTCAGTGATATGAAGTTTCCAAGAAATATGAGAGGTTAAATCAGTTCTAAGTACATTGTAGAAACTTTATTGATTAAAAACCTACAAAAATGTAAGCTTACCTGCTCATGCTGAGAGAGAGGATTGTTTAATAGTGGATCAAGAGATTCATCACCAAGACCTGGAGTCACTATTAGCTGTAGTCTAATCTTTTCATATTTTTCTCGCTCATTCCTGATCACCTTTAACCACTGAAATATAAATTACCATAATCAAAATCTTATTTTAAATTCCTTTCTCATCTTTGCATCTTACAAAATCACGAGTATGAATGAATGTGCAATTCTTTCTCCTTCTGAGCTATCAATCTCACTTATATCTTACTATCTAAACTTTCATTATTTCTGATTTAGATTTATCCTCTATAATACAGAAAGAAAGTTGAAGAAACTATTGGTACCTGAAGAGTAACTTAGAAGAGGGTATAGCAACTATGTACAAATATCAGATGTACATATCCAAATGTGGCATAGAGTTCTCATCTCTAAATTCCCTTTTCTGGCTTCCTTGTCTCGGTTTACTCTCTTATATCTAGCTTCCTCTCTGTTCAGTCTTTCTCCATGGTCATTAATGGATCAGCTTCTCCCCCTCCCTCAATCAACAGCAGTGACCCTCAAGGTTCTGTCCTATTGTCTACACTTTTTCTCCTTTTTATCAACAATTTCCTCTCTTCTCACTTTCAACATTGCCTGTAATGCTGGTCAACTTGAGTCATAAAAAAATTACCAACTTTTAGACTTGCAAATTTTAGAGATCTTTGCATTGATCTTGACAAGTAAGTAAACTTTGAATGACATTATATATGAAAACAATATGGACAAAGCTTGGAAGGATAAAATATTCAAAGCTGTGGAGGAAACATTAATGCCAAAGTGAGTAGTCTTTTTCCAGTGTATAGCCAAAATGGTGAAATGAAGACAGAGAGTGTCTGTTGTCTTGAGAAAGCAGCACATAAGAAGCTCAAAGAAATCAGTAATCAACTCGATATGGAAAATTATGTAGGTGCATAGAGAAACTAAGAGACTTATACATCAAAGTAAAAACATTGTGAAACATGTATTGCTGAAAATAGCAAAAGAAAGCCAAAGGAGTTTTATGGGCATGTTACAAGTAAGAGATATTTACCCATTCAATTGGTCCATTAATAACCAAAAAGGGTGACTTAGTTCATGATAACAAAGACATGGCAAAGATTTTGAATAATTTTTTTCATGTTTTTATAAAACAGTTGAAGATACAGCTCATGTCTTGAATCCAGTGGCATTGCTACGAAAGGAAATCATTTTACAACACATGGATATATGAGTTGAAGGTATAATATCAGCACTACATAATGAAAATGGTGTAGTGGTTACCAATCCTGACTGTGATGCATTCACGTGCCACAAAGGGTCAAGTGTGAACAAATGTGGCCTTTTTTTGTTTGTTTTCCTGGCACTACCACACTGAAGCAGGGGGTAGCAACGCTATTTCCTGTGTGGCGGGGTAGCAACAGGAGTGGTTAAAGGCAAGCAAGTATGAATATGTACATGTGTATATATGTATGTGTATGTATATGTGTATGTATGGGCATTTATGTATATATATGTGTGTGTGAGTGGATGGGCCATTCTTCGTCTGTTTCCTGGCGCTACCTCTGATGCAGGAAACAGCGATTAAATATAATAGATAAATGAATAAACATATATGGGGGAGAAAGAATAATTTCCAAGTATTCCCTGCATGTCGTAGAAGGCGACTAAAAGGGGAGGGAGTGGGGGGCTGGAAATCAGTTTATGAATGAAGGAATTTTAAAGGACTCTCTTGAATAGATCCTTTAAGAAAAGAGATGGTCCAAACTAGAATAAAATAATTTGTTCTTTAATATTTATGTATTATTTATTATACTTTATCGCTGTCTCCCGCGTTTGCGAGGTAGCGCAAGGAAACAGACGAAAGAAATGGCCCAACCCCCCCCATACACATGTATATACATACGTCCACACACGCAAATATACATACCTACACAGCTTTCCATGGTTTACCCCAGACGCTTCACATGCCTTGATTCAATCCACTGACAGCACGTCAACCCCGGTATACCACATCGCTCCAATTCACTCTATTCCTTGCCCTCCTTTCACCCTCCTGCATGTTCAGGCCCCGATCACACAAAATCTTTTTCACTCCATCTTTCCACCTCCAATTTGGTCTCCCTCTTCTCCTTGTTCCCTCCACCTCCGACACATATATCCTCTTGGTCAATCTTTCCTCACTCATCCTCTCCATGTGCCCAAACCACTTCAAAACACCCTCTTCTGCTCTCTCAACCACGCTCTTTTTATTTCCACACATCTCTCTTACCCTTACGTTACTCACTCGATCAAACCACCTCACACCACACATTGTCCTCAAACATCTCATTTCCAGCACATCCATCCTCCTGCGCACAAGTCTATCCATAGCCCACGCCTCGCAACCATACAACATTGTTGGAACCACTATTCCTTCAAACATACCCATTTTTGCTTTCCGAGATAATGTTCTCGACTTCCACACATTCTTCAAGGCCCCCAGGATTTTCGCCCCCTCCCCCACCCTATGATCCACTTCCGCTTCCATGGTTCCATCTGCTGCCAGATCCACTCCCAGATATCTAAAACACTTCACTTCCTCCAGTTTTTCTCCATTCAAACTCACCTCCCAATTGACTTGACCCTCAACCCTACTGTACCTAATAACCTTGCTCTTATTCACATTTACTCTTAACTTTCTTCTTCCACACACTTTTCCAATCTCAGTCACCAGCTTCTGCAGTTTCTCACATGAATCAGCCACCAGCGCTGTATCATCAGCGAACAACAACTGACTCACTTCCCAAGCTCTCTCATCCCCAACAGACTTCATACTTGCCCCTCTTTCCAAAACTCTTGCATTTACCTCCCTAACAACCCCATCCATAAACAAATTAAACAACCATGGAGACATCACACACCCCTGCCGCAAACCTACATTCACTGAGAACCAATCACTTTCCTCTCTTCCTACACTTACACATGCCTTACATCCTCGATAAAAACTTTTCACTGCTTCTAACAACTTGCCTCCCACACCATATATTCTTAATACCTTCCACAGAGCATCTCTATCAACTCTATCATATGCCTTCTCCAGATCCATAAATGCTACATACAAATCCATTTGCTTTTCTAAGTATTTCTCACATACATTCTTCAAAGCAAACACCTGATCCACACATCCTCTACCACTTCTGAAACCACACTGCTCTTCCCCAATCTGATGCTCTGTACATGCCTTCACCCTCTCAATCAATACCCTCCCATATAATTTACCAGGAATACTCAACAAACTTATACCTCTGTAATTTGAGCACTCACTCTTATCCCCTTTGCCTTTGTACAATGGCACTATGCACGCATTCCGCCAATCCTCAGGCACCTCACCATGAGTCATACATACATTAAATAACCTTACCAACCAGTCAACAATACAGTCACCCCCTTTTTTAATAAATTCCACTGCAATACCATCCAAACCTGCTGCCTTGCCGGCTTTCATCTTCCGCAAAGCTTTCACTACCTCTTCTCTGTTTACCAAATCATTTTCCCTAACCCTCTCACTTTGCACACCACCTCGACCAAAACACCCTATATCTGCCACTCTATCATCATACACATTCAACAAACCTTCAAAATACTCACTCCATCTCCTTCTCACATCACCAATACTTGTTATCACCTCCCCATTTGCGCCCTTCACCGAAGTTCCCATTTGCTCCCTTGTCTTACGCACTTTATTTACCTCCTTCCAGAGCATCTTTTTATTCTCCCTAAAATTTAATGATACTCTCTCACCCCAACTCTCATTTGCCCTTTTTTTCACCTCTTGCACCTTTCTCTTGACCTCCTGTCTCTTTCTTTTATACATCTCCCACTCAGTTTCATTTTTTCCCTGCAAAAATCGTCCAAATGCCTCTCTCTTCTCTTTCACTAATACTCTTACTTCTTCATCCCACCACTCACTACCCTTTCTAATCAACCCACCTCCCACTCTTCTCATGCCACAAGCATCTTTTGCGCAATCCATCACTGATTCCCTAAATACATCCCATTCCTCCCCCACTCCCCTTACTTCCATTGTTCTCACCTTGTTCTTTAATGGGGTGTCAATTGATCTTCAGATAATGACAAACCTACTTTTTAATGGAAAACAAATTGTAACAATCATGAAAAACATGAGAAGGCAAGGTGTTCCAAAATTCAGCTGTGGAAGAAAAAAAAAGAAATGAAAGCAGCCAATGTAAGCTTATGCTTACAGAAAATCTGTGAAACACAGTTTCCTGTAAATACTGGAAGACCTGCCAAGAGATATGGAATACAACCAACCAACTCCTGGGAACAGATGTCAGTGTAAAATCTAGGAAAAAAGAAAGAAGCAATACTTCAGCAAATAGAATGGAGTTAAAGATGAGAACCAAAAAGCTACGTTGATCCAACAAAATGCCTTTATCTGAACTCCGGTAAGAAAGAAAATGGAAAGGGAACCTTCTAATATTTGTCAGCAGCATTCCAAGCAGGTATGGATCAACCTTATGCACATCTTGAGTAGCTACTCTGAGGAGATACACATTTAAGATTTTAATAGAATCACTTGTTCTTTTAAAAGTAGATGGTTATTTCAGTGATATGAAGTTTCCAAGAAATATGAGAGGTTAAATCAGTTCTAAGTACATTGTAGAAACTTTATTGATTAAAAACCTACAAAAATGTAAGCTTACCTGCTCATGCTGAGAGAGAGGATTGTTTAATAGTGGATCAAGAGATTCATCACCAAGACCTGGAGTCACTATTAGCTGTAGTCTAATCTTTTCATATTTTTCTCGCTCATTCCTGATCACCTTTAACCACTGAAATATAAATTACCATAATCAAAATCTTATTTTAAATTCCTTTCTCATCTTTGCATCTTACAAAATCACGAGTATGAATGAATGTGCAATTCTTTCTCCTTCTGAGCTATCAATCTCACTTATATCTTACTATCTAAACTTTCATTATTTCTGATTTAGATTTATCCTCTATAATACAGAAAGAAAGTTGAAGAAACTATTGGTACCTGAAGAGTAACTTAGAAGAGGGTATAGCAACTATGTACAAATATCAGATGTACATATCCAAATGTGGCATAGAGTTCTCATCTCTAAATTCCCTTTTCTGGCTTCCTTGTCTCGGTTTACTCTCTTATATCTAGCTTCCTCTCTGTTCAGTCTTTCTCCATGGTCATTAATGGATCAGCTTCTCCCCCTCCCTCAATCAACAGCAGTGACCCTCAAGGTTCTGTCCTATTGTCTACACTTTTTCTCCTTTTTATCAACAATTTCCTCTCTTCTCACTTTCAACATTGCCTGTAATGCTGGTCAACTTGAGTCATAAAAAAATTACCAACTTTTAGACTTGCAAATTTTAGAGATCTTTGCATTGATCTTGACAAGTAAGTAAACTTTGAATGACATTATATATGAAAACAATATGGACAAAGCTTGGAAGGATAAAATATTCAAAGCTGTGGAGGAAACATTAATGCCAAAGTGAGTAGTCTTTTTCCAGTGTATAGCCAAAATGGTGAAATGAAGACAGAGAGTGTCTGTTGTCTTGAGAAAGCAGCACATAAGAAGCTCAAAGAAATCAGTAATCAACTCGATATGGAAAATTATGTAGGTGCATAGAGAAACTAAGAGACTTATACATCAAAGTAAAAACATTGTGAAACATGTATTGCTGAAAATAGCAAAAGAAAGCCAAAGGAGTTTTATGGGCATGTTACAAGTAAGAGATATTTACCCATTCAATTGGTCCATTAATAACCAAAAAGGGTGACTTAGTTCATGATAACAAAGACATGGCAAAGATTTTGAATAATTTTTTTCATGTTTTTATAAAACAGTTGAAGATACAGCTCATGTCTTGAATCCAGTGGCATTGCTACGAAAGGAAATCATTTTACAACACATGGATATATGAGTTGAAGGTATAATATCAGCACTACATAATGAAAATGGTGTAGTGGTTACCAATCCTGACTGTGATGCATTCACGTGCCACAAAGGGTCAAGTGCATAGGTTTAAGTTCTGGTTGCAACAGTTGGTCCTCAATCAACCCAGGTATTCATCCACCCATAGGCGTTGGTAGATAGAATGGGTACCTGGCTTAGGGTAAGCCACCTCGCCGATACAGGAAACGATGATCAAATACATTTCTAAAAGAAGGGACAGAGAAGGGGGCCAAGTGAGAATATTCTCTTTAGGGCTCAGTCCTCTGTTCTTAATGCTACCTTGCTAATGCGGGAAATGAGAACAAATGTGGCCTTTTTTTGTCAGTTTTCCTGGCACTACTACCTCCCTTAGGAGGGGGGGTAACAATGCTACTTCCTGTGAGGCAGGATTGCGACAGGAATGGATGAAGGCAAGCAAGTATGAATATGTACAGCGGTTAAGTGTTATAAATAAATGTATGATATATCTTATTATATTTGATTGCCGTCTCCTGCATCAGCGAGGTAGCGCACAGAAACAGATGAGGAATGGCCCAACCCATCCACCTACACATGTATATACATAAATGCCCACACATGCACATATACATACATATACATTTCAACATTATTTTTTTATCATACTTTGTTGCTGTCTCCCACATTAGCGAGGTAGCTCAAGGAAACAGATATAAGAATGGCCCAACTCACCCACATACACATGTATATACATACACGTCCACACTAGCAGATGTACATACCTATACATTTCAACGGATATATATATATATATATATATATATATATATATATATATATATATATATATATATATATATATATATATATATATATATATATACTCAGACATATACATATATACACATGTACATATTCATACTTGCTGCCTTCATTCATTCCCATCGCCACCCAGCCACACATGAAATAGCATCTCCCCTTCCCCCGCGCGGTAGCATGTGTGGACATGTTTTGGACAATCACATGTTTACCAAATGGCGTCCTAGCTTCGTCTCTTCGATGTATATCAACTGACTGTTATATTTCTCTCTTGTGTCTCCCCTGATGATGTGATTATTACACGAAAGTGCACTTGGGAACTTTTCGTGTTTCATTTTCCCCATGGACTCATAGGAATATATATATATATATATATATATATATATATATATATATATATATATATATATATATATATATATATATATTTTTTTTTTTTTCATACTATTCGCTATTTCCCGCGATAGCGAGGTAGCGTTAAGAACAGAGGACTGGGCCTTTGAGGGAATATCCTCACCTGGCCCTCTTCTCTGTTCCTTCTTTTGGGAAAAAAAAAAAAAAAAAAAAAAAACGAGAGGGGAGGATTTCCAGCCCCCCGCTCCCTTCCCTTTTATATATATATATATATATATATATATATATATATATATATATATATATAGTCTTTCAAACTATTCGCCATTTCCCGCGTTAGCGAGGTAGCGTTAAGAACAGAGGACTGGGCCTTTGAGGGAATATCCTCACCTGGCCCTCTTCTCTGTTCCTCCTTTTGGAAAATTAAAAAAAAAAAAAAACGAGAGGGGAGGATTTTCAGCCTCCCGCTCCCTCCCCTTTTTGTCGCTTCTACGACACGCAGGGAATACGTGGGAAGTATTCTTTCTCCCCTATCCCCAGGGATAATATATATATATATATATATATATATATATATATATATATATATATATATATATTCGATCAAGTAAAACACTTTACTTCCTCCAGTTTTTCTCCATTCAAACTTACCTCCCAATTGACTTGACCCTCAACCCTACTGTACCTAATAACCTTGCTCTTATTCACATTTACTCTTAACTTTCTTTCATACACTTTACCAAACTCAGTCACCATATATATATATATAGCATTAATGGTATGGCTTGATTAGGGCCTCTGCTGCCCATGCCATCTCAGCTAACATAAAAAATAAAACAGCAGGCCCAGATAAGCTTTATCCAAAGACAATGAAAGAAGTGAAGAATGAGATAGTTAAACCCTTGAATATTCTCGTCAATAAGTCACCTGCTGAGGGGAAAGTTCCAGAGGAATGGAAGCTTGCTAATGTAACACCAATTTTAAGAAAAAGGTAGTAAATCACTACCCAGAAATAGTCATCCAATCAGCTTAATGTCTGTAGTTGATGATTTATAGAAACCATCATTTGGGTTAAGACTATACACCATTTAGAAGACTATCATTTAATGAATGACTCTCAGCATGGTTTTTGACATAATCTTTCATGTCTGACATATCTGCTTAATTTCTTTAATGATATAATGAACATGTATGATGAAAGTAAAGTTATTTTCATTTATCTCTGGGGATAGGGGAGAAAGAATACTGTCCATGTATTCCCTGTGTGTTGTAGAAGGCAACTAAGAGGGGCAGAAGCAGGTGGCTGAAAAGTCTCCCTTCCTATGTTACTTTCCAAATAAAGGAAAAGAGCAAGGAGCCAAGTGAGGAATTTTCCCTTCAAGGCTCTGTCATCTGTTCTTGACACTTCCTTGCTAATGTGGCTTCAGTTGCCCCTACCGTCTCAGCTAACAGAAAGAGAAAATAAGGTAGCAAGTCCACCCTAGGGATCTGAACATCCATGCCCTTGCCAGTCAGTGAGGCTGGGGTTTGGGTACCCCAAGACTGCAATATTAATTTCCATGAATGATGCTTGCATGTAAGCATTTATCTACCAAATGTAGAAAGGAATGGCATTAATTATAACAGGCAGGCAGGTAGTTAACCTTACTTACCTTCCTGCTTCATGATCCCCTTCTATGGGACTCCAGGAAACAGCACTCAGGTAGCTGGGTACATTTAATAGGCAGGAACACAGGTCTAAAAGTGTGGTGATGTGTATATGCCTATGTAAGGTGAGCAGAGGACAGCTATGAGGTGAATGGTTGGTGTCTTTGCTATGGAAAATGCTTCTTGGAACTAACAAATCTTGTGATAAGTTAGTTTTTGAAATGTTGACGAGATGAAAGGTATCAAGAACACAGAAAAGAAAATGTAACTCGGACATGCCTAGGAAGTGCAGCATTGATAAACAGATAAACAGGTACTTAGATAAACAGATAGACAGATGGGTAAACTGATAGATGGATAGAAAGAGAGTTACAAAGATAGACAGATACAGACTGATTGATAAATACACAGATGGATTGATAGTCGGCAAATAAATAGACAGAAACAGCATCATGCACAAATACTGATAATATACACTGATGACTTATAAGAATAGTACATAAGTATATTACTGATCAACTCTATCATACTAAAGTCTTCTCCAGTTTATATGGGGTGAATCTAGTGCATACAGCCTGTCATTTCACTCATACACATCCTCAACTCACGTCCAGCAAGCAAAAGGAAAGAAGACATCCATGCTTGATCTTACATAATCACAGACCAAATACTTTTAGCAATACCTGTGTGTGATCATCAGGCAGAATTCTAAGATAATTCAACCAACACACAGAACGAAATCTGCTTGCTCGAAGTTCCCCATCTCGACCGAGGTTCTGTATGGCCTCTGTTCCTGCACACTTGCAGATCTCAGCCCATTCAGCACAATAAGGAAGACCACCACCAAGAACCCTGGCTGGCTGACTGGCACTAAAGTGATCTTCATGGTGCATACTTAACCTTTCACTGGCAGAAGCTGTAAAACACATTCTTGTTAATATGCAACATTAAGAATGCTGACTATCTACTGCAGTTAATTAGGGTCAAAGTCAAGAAATAAAAATTGATATTCTTTTCAACTATACAGGCATGTTATATTTCAAGGCATTACCGTAACAGATAATCAGTCTACCTCTAAAGTTACAAAGAATGAGTTGTGTGAGTTAAGTGTTGTCAAGTGTTCTGTGGTACAAGAAGAGATTGTATGTTTGTTGACAATGCCAGCAGTCCATGTGTGGGTGAGGTAGAAAGAAAAGATAACTATCTGGGTTAAGGGAGTGCAGCTTGACAGTCACTGAAGTTCTGGCCCACTTTGCAACCATTACTAACCCTCATGATACTCAGGTGGGTAATACCAGAGATATACCTCCCTGGTCAGTGGCTCCCAGCCATTTACTACAACCTGCCCTAATTTAAGACACTGTGTGTCAGTTACTGAAGAATGATTGCAACTCATGAAAAAGGAGTAGAAAAGATGGGGAGAACCTTGCAGCAGTTAACAAAGAAAATGAAAACTGTTATAATGTTCCTCCTTACAGGCAATGTAAGAAATATACTTTAATTATTCTTTCAAATTGGTAAGCTTCATTTGCTCTTCTCACCTGTAGTAAGGTAGTTAATTGGATCCTCTCCTACAGAGACTGTGTCATCATCCTTAGTCAAGCTGGCTGATAGTGGATCTGTGAGATTTAAGGTTCAAAATTACAAACTGGCAATACAGCAAAAGGAGATGTGATGTGGAACACAGGCACTTTCACACAATATGCAAAACAGCTGGTAAAGATGGCAGTGCTAAAAGACTTGATAAATATCACAAATGTAAACAGGTGAAGGTATTAAGGATAACTGCATATATTATTGGGCGAAGAGTTTGTCAAGAATGAATGATAATATGAGGAAAAATAACAAGTAGTCATGGAAGGAGGCAAACAGGAGCAGGGGAGGCTGTGTAAAAACAAATATAGAAGACAAAATCGTAGAGAGGGTAAAGGTTTTAAGAAAAAGCAAGATTACTTTAAATAACTGGTGGGAAATATGATACAAAAGACATGGGTATTAGCATCCAATAATAGGATTAGAGGTTAGGAAAGTGTGGAACAGGTATGGATAAGACAAAGACGTCACAAAACGAAGGTGAAAAGAGTAGTAATGCAAGATATCAAAGGAAAAGTTCATGGTATACATTTTTTATTACAGTATCCAATATGGCATGGGCAAAATGAACATGCCCTGATCACAGCCGATCAGGGCTATCTTGGAAGAAAGGAAAAAATCAGAGTATAATTGAAAGAATGAAGACATCAGTTAGGATTCCTTTGGTGTCTGGAGACCCGACTCTTAGAAGTTAAAGGTTACAGGAAGAGGAAAAGAAAAATATAAATGAGAATTCTATAGTTTCATTGCTCAAGGAAAGGAGGAGGTTTCATAATGGTCAATCCTCCTGTGGTTGGACTCCACACAGAGACTTTGGGAACAGCAGCCAGTCATAAGCCTCAAACACAAACCTTAATGGCTGGGACACGTAGAGACCATTAAATATTGAAAGGTAGCTGATATCATACCTGTACAATAGAAAGTGGCCATTGACACCATGGTAGATGAAAAGGGAAGTTTGAAAAGGGGTAATAGGCAGACAGGAAATGAGGCTGAGGCTTTTCATTCCATTATGGGTTAGAGAAAGGTGGAAAAATAGCTACCCTATATGGGCAAGTTGTTCTCAGTACCAGGGAACGTGAGATCTCTGTAGATATGGAAATAACTACTAACAAGAAAAATAATTGCAGCACTTATCCATCACCCCAGGTTTTTTTTAAAAGCAGACTATGTGATGTTCATGATGTGGGGTTTCAAGGAGAGAGTTGAAGACATGGTTATTCCTCAGATATTTATGGTATTATAAAGTTGAACAGTAGTGTTTGGAAATTTAATTGTGGGAAATGGATGAGATCCGAAGAGAGATGTAGGGAATTAAAATTTTTGCGTCACTGAATCTACTCAGAATACTGCTTTCCTATTTCAAGATGCTGCACAGGCCTGAATTGAGGGAGGAAATATGTTCACTCAAGATAAGAACAAATTATGGAATGAGGAGGGAAGGGAAAGTGAGTTGAAATATGTTGAGTGGAATCACTGGCAAAAGAGTGAATTAGGTTCAAGGTTGAAGAAAGATCATTTGTGGATAGAAAAAAGAAAATGAGCGACAGGAAATAACCCTGGGGAACATCACTGTTTATAGGGCATAAAGGAGAAGCTATTCCATTAATTATAGGGAGAGTTAGTGGAAGATGAAGGTGCAGGAGTTACTGAATGGATGTCAGTGTCTGTGTTTATGTGGAAAAATAACTGCCTGATTGCTGCATAAAGGCAGTGGTTGTTCCACTGTATGCTGGTAAAAAGGTGCAATACAATTGTATGAATTGTAAAATAATGTCTTATCAACCCCTTTGGAACTATTCTTGCACTAGTTGTGATGCCTGGTTTGGACAAACCTCATAACAGATGCAAGGCAAAATTTCCCACCTGTGTTTAAAGGATCCCAGGCTTCCTTTATAGGTGACATGCATAAACAGATCCCACGTGTTAATCCGATTCCAACTACCATGCAAGAATATCAAGAGGGTTCAGTTACAGAGATAACTATGGTGAAAAACACTATATTTCCCCTGCCTTACTATGTAGTGAAAGTAAACAAGCTTTTCTGTGGTTAAAGTGATGACTAGAGCCAATTATCACATTTACACACATCAGGGAATCATGAAGAGAGATTAAGAATATAATGTTAGATAAAAAGACAATCTCCAAGCAGGGGGAGTTAAGTATGAGGGAAGATAATGTGGCAGGGGTCATAGGGTACACACTCGGATTACATGGGGGTGGTGTGCAAATACTGAGATTTATTTACATGGCAATGTTTAAATGTCTGTGTTTTGTGATACCATGTTTAAATGTCTATGGTTATCTATCTCTTAAAGGACCAAGCGTTGAAATTTTGAAATGGTTTCCCGATCAAAGGTTGTTAAATAATTCAAAAGAAATTTTAGTTTTGTTAGTTATGAGGAAACATCAAGAATAGTTAAATAAAAAAATCTGGTAAATCAACCACTCTTATTGGTGTACATACATTAAAATTTGATGTACACAACAAAGTCATACCATTACCCATTGTGGTATATGGGTAACTAACACTCTAGGATTCTTTTTCAGTACTAACTGTAGTTATTTGTGACATAAGGCATCCCTGTATAATGTATAACATGCCATCCAGTTCATGGGTAACTGATACTCTAAGATTTTTTCTCATGCTAATTATAGTTGCTTATGACATATGAAACCTCTCCTTTCTGATAAAGTATGCCATCTGATTTAAATGACGGTGGAAAGAGGCAACCCGTCTAAGTATGGTAAAGTCATACAAGTTCAGGTGTGGTCCTTTAAGAGTCAAATGGCTTATTATAGTACAAGTTTTCTACTATTTCAGTTATTGCTAAAAATCCATCAGCTGTGGTAGACATCTTTTTAAAATCTGCCATTATAAGAAAAGGTAACATATATAGTAAGGTAATGGCAGATTGTAATTGATCATGCTCAAAGGATTAGTAATTACACCTTTTATACTCATAAAGCGAGGTGGACTAAAGAAATTAAAGGGATGTGTAGACAAAACATTTCCACTATGGCAGGCAGTAGAGAAAGTCCTAGAGATGAAAGACAGAGTATCTACAGCATTTATATTAGGAAAGGCAATAAAGTATTCTAGGAATTTCTGACTCTGTGGTTAGCAAGTAAAACTTTTAAAAATGATTAAGAACTTGTAGTAGTGGTAGAGCTTGCATGAGAATAAATGATGATATGAGTGAGTGGTTTCAAATGAAATGGGAATGCATCACAGCTGTATAGTTTCACCTTAGTTGTTTAATGTTCTCAAGGATGGGAAATTACACAAGATGACAATGAGGTTGGGTGACTGCAGTTTACTGCAGGATCACAGTGGAACAGAAAGGAAGCATGCACAATTGTTTCATGCCCTTAAAGTTGCTTTATTAGCTGAACAGGCAGGAGACTTGGATGGAATTGTAAGTTCCAATGATGGTGTGTGCATGATCAGGAGGATGAAGTTTGAGTAAAGACAAAAGTTTTTTGAGGTAGATAAAAATGGGCTGTAAGAGTGAAATATCAGTTTGAAGAGAAAAGAATAGGAGGCTGTAAAAGAGTTTCAAGATTGGGTAGTGATTATCAGCTTCACTGGTAATGGGAAAATGAGGATGAGTAGAGTCACCCAAGGGAGAACTGGAGGTGCACAGTGAGCTCAAATGAATGAGAATTTAAGTATAAAGTGTGTAAGAATCTTGCATGATGGGTTCTTGTCCCAGTTTCCATGTACAGATGTGAATCTTGTTTTTTGGCTCATGCAAAGAAAATTAAGAAAGAGCACAAGACTTATAATTCACAAAGTGTAACTGGTATTTGCAGGATGGACAGATGTTTAAAAAAAAATGTGTTGTGAATATACTATTGTTCGAAGTAAGGATGAAGGTTTTTCTAAGATGGTATTGCCATATAGGACACATGGAATATGATTGGATGTTCAAGAAGTTATATGGTAGTCTAACTGAAGGTCCAAAGAGATGAGGTACAGTAAAAAGAGATATGGAAATATTGGAAGAGTAAACTGTTTAAGGCTAAGGGGTATTTCACATGAGGATGCCAGAAGAATGAGAGTTTGTGTGTGATGATGGAGTGTGTATGGATATATTAGTCTCATTAGATAACAATATTCAAAGTGCATATGAAAGAATCAAGTAACACACATTGATTTTAAATTGTAATCACTTTAGCACACTGGACATGAGCTGATCTGTATGGGTGAACAATGATGCTGTTTGCGCATGATCCATCCCTATAAATGGAACAAATCTGAAGATGAAAGGTCCTTAGAAAGGAAGTTTGTCAAGCATACAAGATAAGTCATGTAGTCCAGGAACTAGCCCATCTGCTTGGTATTTGAGTTATGACATTTTTATGGCTATGTACATGACGTAAAGAAGTCATATCTCCAACTCTTCTTTACTCAAACTACACTTTTAAACGAAAGAAAATGCAAACTTTACATTTTTCTCTGATCAGGTACAACAATAATGAGCCGTAAACTCTGACCTGGAACAGATTTAAAATGTTAAATGCACTAACGTTATGCAGGATATGAACATTGATGACTCCACATTATATTTAATTTTTAAACTTATTGAGAATGGTAGATGTCAGAAAGTTGGTTCATTATATCTAAGCCCATACAGTAGCTTCATCCACCAGATGTGAAGTGGATACAGTCTCAAAATTACATATGTCTAATCATTATCAATAAGGTGATATGCTGTCTCTTGCAGAGTTTGTTTAGACCTGTCACTAAAAGATTCAGTTTTCTCACAAACTCAGACATAGTGTTCTATTGCATATCTATATATCTGCCCACATATTACAATATGATTAAAATTTCCAAGCTCGTTAAAGTGCCAATAATCTAGCCCAAGCCTAGTAATACATCTTTTAGTCTATTTTTACCATACTTTTTTTTCTTCGAACTTGATTGCCATTCCCAACGTCAGCGAAGTAGCACCAGGAACAGACGAAGAAAGGCCACATCCACTCGTATCAATTCTCTAGCAATCTTGTGTATTGCATCAAAACCACAGCTCCCTATCCACAACCAGGCCCTACAGACCTTTCAGTGGTTTACCCTGGAAACTTCACATTCCTTGGTTTAGTCCATCAACATTACATCGACCCCTGTATACATCATTCCAATTCCCTCTATCTTGTGTGTACGCCTTTTAATCCTCTGCATATTCAGACCCCAGTCTCTCAATATCTTTTACACTTCATCCTTCCATCTCCAGTTTGATCTACCCTTTCTCCTTGTTCCCTCCACTTCTGACACATATAATGTTCTTTGTCAACCTTTCCTCATTTTTCTCTCCATATGTCCAAACAATTTCAGCACACCCTCTTCAGCTCTCTTAACCACACTCTTTTTGTTACCACACCTTTCTTTTACCCTTTCATTACTTACTTGATCAAACCACTTCACACCACAAATTGTACTCAAGTGTTTCATTTTCAATACATCTACACTCCTCCACACAACCTCAGCATCCACATAATATTGTTGGGACTAATATCCCTTCAAACATGCCTTCCCAGATAATGATCTCCCTCTCCTCACATTCTTCAGTGCTCCCAGAACCTTTGCCCCTTCACCCACTCCCAAGTATCCAAAACATGTCACTTCCTCCAATTTTTCTTCCTTCAAAGTCACACTCCAACTAACATGTCCCCTAACCTTGCTATACCTTTGCTTTTATCCACATCTACTCTCAACTCCCTCCTTTCACACAGTTAAAAATAGTCACCAAATTATGCAGTTTCCTACTTGACTCTGTTGCCAATGCTGTATCATCAGCCAAAGGACAACTTACTCTCCTTCAAAGCCCTCTCATCTCCTACAGAGTGCATTACTTGCCCCTCTATCCAAGACTCTCACGTTTACTTCCCTAGCCACCCTATCCATAAACAGATGTAAACAACCATGGTGACATTACACACCCCTCACACAAGCCAATGTTCACATGCAACCATTCACTCTCCTCTCTTCCTACTCATACACATGCTTTACACCCTTGATGAAAACTTTTCACTGCTTCTAGCAGTTTTCCTCCCACACTGTTTATTCTTAGGACCTTCCACTAGGCATTTCTATCAGCCCTGTCATATGCCTTATTCAGATACATACATGCCACATACAACTCCATCCATTTCTCTGAGTATTTCTCACTCACTTTCCTTAGAGCAAACACCTGATCACCTGATCTACACATCTTTTACCATTTCTGAAAACATTGCCCCTTGCCAATCTGATGCTCTGTACATGCCCTTTCCCTCTCAGTTACTAGCCTCCCATAGCATTTACCAAGTACACTCAGCATACTCATATCTCTGTAGTTTGAACACTCATCTTTATCCACCATACCTTTATACAGTGGCACTTTACTGGCATTCTGCTAATCCTCAGGCACTTCACCATAATCCATACATACACCAATCAACAACACAGTGACCTTTTTTTAATTAAGTTAACTGCAATACCATCCGCCCCAGCTGCCTTGCCACATTTCACCATATGGAAGGTTTTCACCACCTGTGCTCTCTTCACCAAACCACTCTCCACTGACTCTTTCACTTTCCAAACCACCTTAATCCAAACACCCTACATCTGTCCCTCTATCATCAGACACATTCAGCAGTCCTTCAAAATACTCACTCCATCTATTTATTTCATCACTTCCTGTTAACAAATTCCCTTTTGTCCTCTTCACTGATATTTCTATTTGTTCTCTTGTTTTTCACACACTATTAACCTCCTTCCAAAACATTGTCTAATATTCCCTTATGTTTACTGATACTTGCTCACCCAAACTCTCATTTGCCCTCTTTTTCAACCCCTGTACCTTCCTCTTGGCCTCCTGCTTCTTTCTCGTATACTGCTTACAATCATTTGTTTTATCTGATAGATTTAATTATCATAGCACAATGGATCTGCTAGTGCTATTTGCACTTTTCTGCTTTCATGAAATACACTTATGAGTTTCCTCATACTGCAGTTTTGAAATTTCTGTTGGACAACCTAAATTATGTTGAAGAGCTTTTTCATTTGGTACTGCATGAGCTTGGTTATGGCATCAACTTTATATTATGCTCTTCAGAGCTAATATCTGAGGGATTCCACACCAGTCTGATTTTCGTTTCTATCTGGCTTCCTAATCAGGTTTGTTATATTCCAGTCTCAGAGTATTTTGAACAAGTATTGAGGATAGAAATTATGAAATAATTTAACTGTAGTGAGGATAGAAGATATCAACTTTGAGGTTGTAAGACCAAGAACAACGAGTATGGCAAGCAATTCTGTTTTTAAGGTGGATTCTCAATTATTCAATCTAACATTCTTCAATACTCTTGCACCATTGTGCTGAGTTCTGTGACAGTACTTCAGCCTGCCCATCGGAGGAGTTGAGGAAACTGTCATTATACATATTCTGTGCCATGTCATTTTCAGTTTGATGATGCAATGTGTTTAAGAGTACTGGACTTGGCACCACAATGAAAGTGAAAATTGTGTGTGTAGAGTAATTACTCTCCTGGATGCATTGCATGGATGGCAAGAGGTGCTTCTCCCACCTAGGTTTATACAACTGGAATAATCCAAACAACTGTCAAATGAGTGGCTGTTATTTGGTTCCACTTACATTCACTTGCTTTATGATGTGTGTGTTTTAACACTTCTGTGGAACCAGCAATATCTGAATCACTACATATTAGCTTCATTCCTATCATGAAATTGATTTCAAGTATTCTACCTTCCACATTAAGTAGTCCTTTCTGCAGGACTTTAATGGTGTTGGGACAGACAAATTAAATTCTTAAGGTATCATATTGCATTTTTCTGGTCTATCATTGCCTTTACTATAATGCAAACAAGAGCTAATGCATGATAACTAAAAGACAATGTGTGCAGGCCAAATTTATAATATTAGCAATTGTGACATAAGCACCATAATTAAGGTTGTATCTTGCTTCAGATCAATTTATTTATATACTGTCAATTCAGTTTCTGTACAGCACCTGCAGTACATGAAATAGAAATACCAAAACATTTGAGACAGTTATTATGTTTGTCATCAGTTTTTACCTAAGATGATCCTCTCATATGATAACAAATTTGTCAAGTGGGCTGTTCTGGCTGCGTGTATGTAGTTAGTAATGGTTAGTACTTCTTACTAGGGTTCGGTATGTACACAAAATCACCAACATAACTAACTGTAACAATCCTGGAACTTTCTGGGATTGATTTTGGTAAAGCACTGATCAGTGCCTAAAACAACATGGGACTTAATGCTCCACCTATCTGTTCTTCTTTTACATTAACATGAGTAGAAGTGGAATGTGAAAACAATTTCAATGAAATTGAGAAAATGGTTGAGAGCTCTGTGTTTCCTTTTCATGGACAATGGCTGGGTAATTTAATCTAGCTTTTTACATGATTTTGGTGACAAAAAATGGACCTCACAACACACATACCCCTAAAAAGAAAAAAATTGAGGCAAACTCAATACAACCATGTGAATCAACTCTGAGACAGCAAAACATCTTTGCCTCCTAAAATTAATGCTATGAAAAAATTGCAAACTAGATATGAAACAGCTCAAAGAGGGTGAGCCTTTGAAAAAGACAAATCCCTCCTCACAAGCTTCATATATGAAACTGTTCCATAAATACTAGATGTACAAATGAATGAGAGTAATACAAATCCAAATGTTCCTAATGATAGTAACACTGATATATACACTGGTGAGACTGATTTTGAATAAAATCTTGAAGAAAAAAGAGTGATGAAGAATGTTAATTTCACAGATATAACAAACAATATCTTGACTCATGAGTGTATGCAATGTTGGACCTCAGTTACCTTACCAAGCATATTTTGTTGTTTCCTAAATGAATTGTGAAACAGTACTTACCTTTCTTATTATGCTTAGCTTGTATGGGCCTCATCAGATGTACATACTGATGAATAACATCTTAATGGGAAGCTTGAGAAAAAGGGTAAAGAAGAATATTTATGTTACAGATGAAGTAAACTGTTATATCTTCACTTGTAACCGTACAAAATTGACCATTTACTTATTTTCAGCATATGTGATTGTCAGCTACATATAATGTGTTGCTATAATCACTTTATCCTTGTGCTTGAATTGAAACTAAATAATGTATGACCAAATCCATTCATGTTAAAACAATATGAGATTCAACACTGAGTGAACTGATCAGTATTCAAAACTGATTATAATTTCCTTATTTTACCAAATCATGGTTAGTTTTTCATGGGTAGACATGCTGCTTTCTCGAAAAACTACAGGAAACATAAGTGGTTTCACCATATCTAATATTGATTTCAAGTGACGTCTTTCATTTTGTACAGAATATATAATATTAAGTAGTATGGTCAAAGGGCAGTTTCTAGGATTTCTCTAATATTTATACTCAGATTAACTTTTCTGTGTCTATTTTTATATCAGTATGGATGCTGACCTCTGAAAAAGTATGTGATGTAATAACTGTCACAGAAAAGTCTTAAGCTTTCTGTTATATTGTTTAAACCTAATTAGGTATGTTTTGCATTTTGATATTTCACAGCCATGTGAAGTGCTAGAAAAGAAAACATGAGAGCTCTACAGAAAATGGTCACTTGTAAAAAAAAAAATGAGGAAATATATATATATATATGTGTGTGTGATAATAACAGCTGAAGTTCCGAATTTTACCTCCCATTATTTTTTTTAAGACTAAAACTTTGCTGAATGAACATAAACATACATGAACTTAGCTTCTCTTTTAATGTGGAACTATGGTAACAGAAACAAAACACAAAATAATTTGCAGCAGTGTGAAAGTTGAATATGATGATGCACTGGAGGGCTTGATGGTGTGGAACAGATATTTCCCGTGATTAGCAGCTGAGAAAAGGGTATCTAAGGTCTTTGTAAAAAGCATTTTTAGATCTTAAAAGAAAAAGCACATGACAGAGCTGACATGGAGTGTTAAAAGTTTATTGTACCATACGAAAACAACTGAAAGCACAGACAGATTCTTAAAGGTTAAGTGTGTGAAGACAAGCAAGAAATGAGTGACTGGTTTGGGGTTCAAGTTGGAGTAATATACGAGTGCATGTTCCCACTGTAGTTTAACTTACAAATAGATATGGTAGATCATGACACATGATGTAGGTAGAGTACAGTGAAAATAATACAGAAGGGAGCATTTAAGCATTATGTGTGGATGATATAGTGCTGTGGATGAAATTATAGAAATGCAAACCTTGAGAGAATTTGAAAGAGTTGTGAGGAAAGTAAATTCAAAAAGACTTCCAGATCCAAAAGATTGTGTTATTTTGGGGAAGATTCAGTGTGGAATGATTGAATAATGTAAGACTGAAGAAGATTTCAAATCATGGAATGGATGATGAAATACAGTATCAGTGAAGAGTAGGCATGTTGCTTAATGTAAAAAATACAAAAATCATGATGTAAGAACAGGATTTTGCAGGTGTGGAAGAGCTGTTTCTGATGTATAGAAACAATAAATGGAGGTGTAACCAGCACTTTGAGGAAGGGTGCATGTTGTCAAGATGGATCTTTAAAGATTTATTTGAGGAATGAGTGGAATGAACCAAGTAAACTGAAAGTGTAAGAAGGAGGTATGGAATGAAGAGGGGAACTGTTCAAAAAGAATAAGGAAAGTTAAGATATGGAACAAGAACAGGGAGAGGATTAGTGCTGATAACATCAATGGTGTGAAAGTGAGTTAAAGGGAAGAAAGGGATGAGGGAAACCACACATAATGAATAAGGATAGAGTAAGGAAGTATGTGGGTGATATTGTTAATATAAATCATAGAGCATTCTGCAATGAAAGATGCTTAGAAATTACACTGGGACCACCATTTTGGACAGAAGCAGTACAATGCATAAAGACATTGAAAAGTGCAGGAAAGTATACTTTATCTTATCTGAACTTTTATGAGACTGCATGCATTCATAACATTAAGCTAAAGGTTTAGGCATGAAATGATAAAAATTCTTAGATTATTGAAGAAGATACAGATTTTATTGCGATTTTAACAAATATAAGCAAAGGCAACTTTACAGGGTATCCTCCCACATCTGGGAACTCTGAATGCTAGATCCTCTAAAACCTGCTGCTGTCTGGCTTTTCTCTAAGTTACAGAAAATAAATGAAATGGGTTGTGGACATCTTGTCTAGGTGGTGTGACTGACAGTGCATGATTTTCTCCCAAAACTCATAATATATCCCAAATATAGACTATTTGCTTCATGTTTGGGAGGATGTAGTCTAAATTTGAAAGGATATTTATGTTTTTCTTCTAAACCTTGGAATACATTTCAATTCCAACACCCATGCACATCAGTTAGTCTGGTTTGGGAGGATGTACTGTACTCAAATGTGTAACAATGCAACAAAGTCTAGTTCCCTCTTCATTCAAACACTGAAAAAGTTCTAAGCCTGAGTGATGATGACATTAAGAATCTATACACTCAAATTTCTGGGATTATCAAGCACAATTACATTTTAATTCTCTGCAAATAATATTACCAGCTTAACAAAAGATTTGCTGGTGTCTGTTACAAGAAAAAATACTTATGCAGAGCTATGAAAAATTACAAACTTAAAGTCTGTTTATTCATGACATGATATTATTACAGTATTACTGATCAGGCTCTGTATTGCATGTTTGCTACTGATATGTATGAAAGCAGTGGTATCAATTTCCAAGAAATTATACACTTCAAAAGACAAGGCATTAACCTTTTCACTGTCGCACTCCTCATGTTCATTGTACAATCTGTAAGAGGGGTATTCTCAAGGAGTCTAAACAAAATATCTTTGTAAGTTTATTATGGTTAACTAGAACATATTTTTCTAAATAAAATGAAGTACAACTCAATCTAGTACCATTTAACTTATGTTGCTCTGCTGCTAGATGTATGAGATACTCCATGAGTAAAGCCAAGCACATGTTGTGAGATGTGTGTTATTTATGAAGGTGTTTTTGTCACAAACAAGCATAAGCACTACAGGGTTTTATCTCAAATATCTATTACACTGTAAGAGAGTCATAACTGCACAAATTTTTGGATACTGTGAAGGTGCAGATTTCCTACAGGTCTCCTTAACATCCCTACACAGACTAATCAGAGTAGGAAAAACTTCTGGTTGTAGTGTCTGGATACATTGTTTGGTATGCTACTACATTCATTAATGGGTGCATATTTTCTTCCTTAGGCAGGATACTGTGATTCAAGAATTCTGATCATAGAGGCCCTAGCTATAGTGAAAAACATACCAGGGTTAGATTATCTACGTCCCACCTGCAGCAAATGGGTTAAAGAATACATTACTGAATTTTGCATTAACAGTCAGAATAATAACACTAAACTAGCATAGATCTCTGTTACCACAGACTGTTAATTTCAATGACATCATCCATTTCATGTTAAAAGATGTCCAAACAGACATGAATCCATCAATAATTTGGCTTAAACTTGACATTCAAGATCACAGTTACCTCACTATGGTATGCAACATATCTAACATCTTTGCATAAATGCACATTTTATGTTTTAATTTTCAAGTTGATATTTTCAAAAGCCTAAAAGTTATCACCTGGACACAACTGTATTAGAAGAAAAACAGCACAGACTAAAAAATATGACTCCCTTTGGCAGAGGAAATAATCGTCTTAACAGCTCCCAACAAATCTTATTTCTTCTTTATGGATCAAAATCCTTAGTACAGATCAAAAAACTTATTCAGGTCCAATATTCATTATGCATTATCTGAAGTTCAGTATCTATTAGTATACAATAATAATGGCAATGTATTGTGAAAAAACTGTTGTCAGATCTTTAACTGGATATGACTGATACATCAGATTTCATGAAACAGACAAACACAATACTTTCAACTATGACATTATAACTCCATAATAGTAAACACAAAAACCCATACACTGCAACAGAGACAAACTCACCTACATAAAATTAAGAAAATATCAAAATAATGTAGTGTCCTAAACATATTTGTTATTTTCATCATCAGCTTAGGTAAAAAAAAAGCCAATCAATAACCTTTGATGGTTACTAAGTATGTATGCCCTTAAAATTCAGCTGTCACTATGAAAATCAAAATAGAGTAAGTTTTAAGAACCATATATGGTATATTACATACAAATATCAATAAGATTCCCATGGAAATCAGCCAACAGTTCAAAGTAACTTTGCATAGTAAGATGTAATGCAATCCCAATTAATTACATAATTTGTACACATGAACATGCTTATATGAAAAATATATGAAAGGGCTACAAGCAGATGTCATGCAAAATAATGCAAAGGAATGACAGATATAATTGCGAATAGCATTTAAACACTGCTTACAAGCACCAGCACATATTAGAGTAATGAAGCAGCACCACCAGTATTGAAAGTAAGTGTTTTCTGTTAAGAAAAATATAATACCAGCTTACCTACAAAATTACTAGTCTGGGAAATCAATGGGTGAAACTGCTCCATGTTCTCCAGGCAACCTTCTAATGCCTGAAAAATGTATGCAAAAGCAATACAAAATACTGATATCAACTTGGAAAGAAATTATCATTGCAGTGTCCCATGAGTATACAACATATGACTGTCATTTCTGAGAAATTATAAATCCTTATATCATATCACACTTAAATTACAATCACTTGTATTTGGGTAAATACAATCAATCACCTCTAAAGGTATGAAGATAATAGTTAATAATCAGTGTAAATAATCAGTGTATAAGGAACTTTCTACATATTTCAGAACTGCATACAGCTTCTGCCATGTCTTAATCAGATCATGTTAGCATTTTTCTGATTAAGTAGATGGGTAGCTATGCAAACAAAATCTTCCATAAATACCTCGTAACACCAACAATCTTCCCTATACCTTTTATTTGTTGACTATCCCTACACTTCATGTGTCAAAAGTCTAAGTGCAACACTCAAAGTAATTATTTAAGAATTTACATGTAATTTTCAGTTGTCATATAAATGCAGAAAGTCTTACCTGTTTTTACTAAAAAAGCTAAACGCATGTAAAAATAAGAATTACCACAGCATGATTACAAAGGGGAGTAACAGTAGGAAATATAGAAAAGACAAACAAGTATGCAAAACAACATTTATGGACACTATCTAACTATCTATATCTATGAAGCCCGTTCCCTGTGGGAACTCCCATCAAGAGGGTGGCCACAGCAAAAGAGTCTCCACTTATCCCTGTCCTTATATGCCTCCCTTGAATACACCATGCCACATATTCTTCCATCATTTTTCTGCCTCCAGTACTCTTCAACCCTCTTTCCCCATCACTGGTGGTCTTCCTCTCATGCCAGTCCCTTAAGCCATACTATCATACACTGATGGCATCTAACAATGTAATGTTAGCCTGAATGATGGAGAACTTGTAGATGAGGATAAGTTTAGCCATTTGTGAAGAAAGTCCAGTAAGGGTGGTAGTGGGAAAGTTAAACAGTCATGCTACAGAGAAACACTAAAGGTGAACTGTAAATTTTGATGAATCAAAATGAGTTTAGAATCTGCATGAAACTTGCATGGAGGATTATTTGTACCAATATTTGGCTACATACCAAATTGTAAAAAGTTAAAACAGCAAATGTTGATAACTTGGAACTAGATGATTGGCTGAATGAAGATGTGAGAATTATATATGATATGGAGAGACTCATGATTGAGGTACATGGATAAATGTCTTTTAGGATGGTATGGTCATGTTGAAAGTACTACTATATAACAGATAGGTTGGCTAAGATTTTATATATATATATACTAGAAGGAACCAGAACGAGCGAAAAGCCGCAAAAAGAGAGAGAGATACATGCAGTGGTAAAATGTAATAGGACTACCAACATTTCAGATGATGCCAAAGATATGATTTGGGATCAGGTGCAAGAGAAGCTTTGTTTATACTGACATAGTTTAAACGGAAGCTTTGGTTTCACTTGACAAGTCATCTATTTATGCAATGTGAAAAAGTAAGCACTTATATAAGCGTGGAAGTTCGTTTTTCATTAACACACGAAGCATGGTTTGAGAATTCGTAAGAGTGATTTCAGAAGTTGAATGTACTTGGTTCAACTTATGAAAATAGAAACAAAGCTAATGCTGCTAGTGCGATGTGTGAAATAAGGATATATGCTTAGTAATATGGACCGGTCTAATGGTCAATACATATGGTAGTTTCATCATAATTACACAATAACTTCACCTTTATCACTACGGAGTCACAAGTACACTTTTTTTTTCGCTTAGTTGTGCAGTTTACTTGAAATTAGTAAATCCAACTGATGCGAAAGTCCTTCTTTTTTGTTTTGTTGTATTTAATGTAGTGGAGGTAAACTCCCCACAGCTGAGGTGTTGTCATGACTATCCTCTGTTGTTGTTATTATACCCAGCTCACATTCTTCACTAATAATTACGTTATTATATGAACAAAAACAAGACACTGTAAACTATTATTAAGTTACTTCACTTTTAGTATTAGAGTATTTCTTAGAATATAACTGATATTCTCATATATGATATGTTTGCAAAAAAAAAATTATGTCACTTATAAATCTTCTTTGCAACCCTTATCAAAAAGACCCTTTTTCAGTGTCGTCTGCTAAAGGATATCAGTTTGAGGACATTATAAGTACTGAACACTATTGTGATCTTATTCTCCTCAGTCAGAAGCCGTAAGCCTTGCGTGAAATAAGTAAATTATTCTTATCTGAATGACAGTAAGCGTCGATGGGCAGTAGTTAGCTGGGGGCGGGACAAGTTTCGTGTTATCATGATTGTATAGATAACACGACCTTGGGAGGTTCACCTAGAACTTTGGAGGTCAGCAGGCTCTATGGACGGTCAGCAGCACCTCGAGAGGATCATGAGGATCTCAGAAGGGTAATTTCAACCTCGGACGAATAATCAGAACCTCGATAGAGTCACTAGGACCACGGAAGGGTCAATAGGTCCTCTGGAGGATTAGTAAGACCTCGGGATAGTCAGCAGGTTGTCGGGAGGACTAAAAGGACCTCGGAAGAATCAGCTGAACCTGGAAAAGGTCAGCAGGTCCTCGGGAAAGAAAGTGGGACATCGGTATGGTCTGTAGAACCTCAGGAAGTTGAGATGTATACGTTGATTAGGAAACTGGCTGATCAAGCCCTACTTTGTTGACATACCTCATGCGTTGATATAATGGTAGTACAAAGTAACTGAATATACCCACCATGGCAGAGGGAAGAGCAATGAGTGACCTGACCATGTCCTACAAATTTTTCGATATTTTTGATGATGAGGACAAGGTACAGCTCTTCAGAAGATTTAGAATAGGACAACCAGAGGATATGACATAAAATTAAGAAAGAAACCTAAAAAAAAGCCGCAAAAAAGCATTTTGGTTTAAGAGTGGTGGATGAATGAAATGCACTGAAAGAGGATGTAAATGTGGGCAACAATCAGAAGTGTAAACGTTTGCACAATAGTACAGAATTTCCAAGAGATGGGTCGCCACAAGTATAAAACTCCCTCTCTTTACAGTGCAAATGAGTTACACACTAGCAAGACTGAAAAGAAAAAGTACTGAAGGAGAGGTGTTGCCCTTCTATTAACATATGATAAAAAGATTCAGGAACTACGGTGAGACAAGAAACAGTATGAGTAATTTGAATAATCATTTTGGTATGGAATCTTACATAAAGAATTGATGATTTGGATCAGACTTCAGATGAAAATTACGAATTCATTATCAGAAGGTTATTAGGAAGCAGCGGAACAAGCCCTAATTAGAGATTGATAACTAATAATGGTGGAGTAGTTTAACTAAAAGGAAATTATTGGGAAGACATGGATTCCTAAGAGGACAGAGGTACTTAGAATCACCGATATTTCAGAAGTGTTCAGGGAATCTTCTCATACACATACAAAGCTTGTAAGTTGGCATATGGTCCATCGCTCATGATGGTGTTATCAAGGGTTAGGATGGGGCTGTTCTTGTTCAGGTCTGTACCAGCTCAGTTGGGCTCAACGTGGTTGTGGTGACAAACTACAGCCTGGGAACTAAGCAAGAGGTGACGGTGGCGGGAATGGTGTAGTGCATTTCTCCCAAACTAACAGATAAGGTCCAGATTGATGGTTGGAGTGTCGGTAGGACCATTATACGAGTCCCCGATTTATGTTGTAAAAGGGGCCGCGAATAATCTTGCATCCTCTTTTTTTGAGCCTTTTCTAGCTGTCTTTGTTGTACGATGAATGGGGAGGAAAACTAGAATAGGGAGGCATATGTGAATTTGAGAAGAATCTTTAAAGAGTTCAGGGGAAGGGAGACCAAAAGTTTGAGTCGAAAGATTTGATTAGAAGATTTGATAATGGTACTGACGTGGATGTAGAATATACAAACATATGTACGTTAAACATATATCCATGTACGTGTACATACAGATTTTCTTCACATTAATGAAAACTATATCATCTCAATCTTTTTAACGTTTCTACCCCTTACATCTCTAGATCTCCCATCTTTAATCCCATTCGAGTTTCGCCACTTACTAATTATAGAATATACCTTAGTGAGTTGGGGGCGAATGTACCACACCCATCCCAAGGCCAAGGCCAACTAGCCGTAGCATTTGCTTCCTGGGCACAGGAATGCTGCACCGCTCTACAGAATCCAAACAGTAAGATATCCGTGTGATTAAATGTTAGATTCTGGCATGGTGACTACTTATTCAAAACCATGAAACCGGACAACATTCATACATTCATCTCTATTAAGGGCCATCATAATGATTTACGAGGAATGGTTAAATAAATGACAACCGGCTGACATGATTGAGGATTGGTTGTTGGTACCAACACGCTATCTCGTTGAGTTCGTGGTTTCCAAGTTAAAAGAGAGAATAACATAAAGAGAATAAAAAGGCAGACAAAGAGAGACTTGGATGTATCAACACACAGTTGTATGCAGATTAGACAGTCCTAACAGTTGTATACGTGTCAAGAGGGAATGCAGGGGTGGTGAGCAGGGCGGAGAATACGATGAGAGCCAAGTTCAAGTTCAGGGTCGAATTTCTCGGTAGAAGGTACGTGATCCTCCCACTTGCTACCACTACCCCGCACATACTACTTTTGTTATTAGCATATCCTGGGTACCTGGTATGGGAGGGTCGGTTTCTGTGCTGGTAACAAGTCGGACTAACCATCGGTGGCACCCTCCCTGATGAACGGATGCGACAGGCCAGGAATGTCAGTATGTGTGTACTTGTACCAGTGATATTTCGTTCTAGATCTTAATTCACCATCCACATGCTAGGGTCCCATGATAAGCTCGGGCTCCATCCTCCAGCTTCCACTTTCATCCCTTTCCATCCACCCTCAAGACCTGTTCCACTTTCCCAGATTGAGGGTAGGCCGTGCCTCGTCAAATCATGAACCTCCCAGGGATGTCCGGGCCACACAGTCCTCCCGGGAATGTTACTTCACCGTATGACCATTAGTGTCTTCAAAGCTCGATTTTTCTTCCTCTGATATTCTTCTTCGACCAGCTTCTTGATATTATTGATATCGACTAAAAAGCTTTGAGTGTAACTCTTTCTTAGAAGCATTGAAGACCTTAACAGTTTGAATTCCTGGAGACTTTGAAATGGAGGGATATTATCATGTGTGATTTTCTATATTCATAAAAGGTTCATGATTTGTGGAGATGTTCTTCAGAGATTCACGAGTCGAGCAGCTGGTACCGTCAAGATGCCATCTTATATCATGCCTGTATGATAGTCATGAGGGCAATTAGAATGTTATCCCTGATCAGAAGAATGCTGGACGCTCCATAGCAGAAGTTGTTTTGATAATGTGAGGTATTTCAGTGACATAGAAGTGTTACCCGTCTGTACAGTTGCTTCCCAGCCATTGCCAAGGGTCTGCAGATAAGCATATAATTCATGGCACAACCAAAAGAGTGTTGTTTTATCAGCTGGATACTTTATTGCCATGTCGATGGATGTTGCATCGTTCCATACAGCCTGACTTTAGGACATAAGTAGTTGTAAGGACCTCATTTCACACCCTTTGCAGCATCAGCTGACGTGATCTAGAGGCAAGTTGAGTGGGGACTGCAGATTAGTTCAACATACGAAAGATAACCTTTACGACATGTACTCCTGGGAGAGGCAGGGCCACATACCCCTGGGGAAGCTAGGTCACCCTCCGCTGGGGCAGCCTTGGAAACCCATCCCATGGGGAAGCTTTGTAACAAGAACCTGGGTAGGCTGGACCTTACATTCTTGAGGAGATAGGGCCATTCTCCTGAGAGAGGTAAAGCCAATCACCCTATAGGAATGCTGGGTCAACCAATCCTGTGGGAGACTGGACCACAGGCCCCTGGGGGAGGCAAGACCACACACCTTGGGGGAGGTTAGACCACACACTCCAGGGGGAGATTTGGCTACACACCCCAAGGGAAGCCTGGGACACATACCAGCCTCCACGACACGCACACCTCCCCAGCCACACCTTCGCTCTTGCATATCAACCCTTTTGAACCACACCTGTTATGAGCTCATGGACAAGGGATATACAGTTGAGCACATCAGCAGATGTGGTATGTTGGAGTGCAGGCACTGTGGTCGGTCCCGGGTATGACCCAAGAAACCACTGGTTGCTACTGGTGTCAAGGTGACCCAGGCTGACCAGGTCGCACACCTACATTCGTAGTGTGGATGGAACTCGCATCACCACCAGAGTTGCCTTACAGTTCTGGGGATGTCGTTCTATACATCGTTCACAGATACACAAAATCGTTAATCATAAACAAGCTTAACAACTTGTGGCCGCAACATGATTGAAAGATTGCACTACAGGTTTGTGTTAAAAGTTAGGCACGTGTTCTGTCGAAATTATGGTAAAACTCGTAAGGTAGTCGAAATTACAAGAATTCTCGCTTCCTCTCTGCGATTTACGTTTAGGTGTGTGTGGTCGGTTGCTGAGCCACGATACATCCATTTCTTTGTAGTGGCTAAGCTGACCAAGTCGGTGTGGCCGTGATATCCCACCAAGTGTTGTTCACCACAAAACACTAGCTTCTGGTGTTACAGGTAGAGAAGCACAAGCATCTGAAGCTCCCCTCATAATGAATTTCACACCTCTGATAAACAATTTGGCAATTTTCAACTGTGGTAATTTTTTTTCTTCTGATTCATGGTGAACGGGAACAATTTTTGGTTTTACTGGGTGATTGTATGCTTCGGACTGGTTAAATGAAACTCTCTCTCTCTCTCTCTCTCTCTCTCTCTCTCTCTCTCTGTGGTCAACATTTTCACACAACGTGTGGCAAACGTAGTGTAGTGGTTCTGTGTTCTTGAGAGGTGTGAATGTGCACATTAGGACGGCTTGAGGATGACTGGTGGAGCGGTTGGCAACAGTTGGTCAGCTTCTCCATACAGAGCCAGCTAGAGGGTGTGTGGAACCTGTAGCTAGCGGTCGTGCACCTCACCCTTACCCTTCATCGTGGGCGTAATAACAAGGTGGGATGCAACCTGCTCCATAACCAATGACGGGCGAGGAGGCGCGCGCAGGTCCCGGAGTCTCTTGGGCCCCTGACAACACCGGTAACCTAACCGTCCAAACCAACGGCCAGTTTTTGCCATAGCCCTCAAGCTCATCCTCAAGGTTATCATCTCTGAGTACAAATCGTCATGACATAGGCTTTTTCTGTGATATAACGGATGTGCTCCCGGCAACAAGTGAAATTAGAATTATTTTTTCTTCAACATTAAGTGAAACCGATTATTATTTTTGCGGCTCAGATCGGGAAATAACGGCGTCTCCCCAGCTGGTGGATGGCTTCACCAGTCGCTAAGATGGGCCCAGCTGGAGGTCGTGTTGGAGTGTTCCATCAGCACCACACCCAGCGGATTTCCCATGTTCAGTGAAACAGAATCAGTTACTTTCAATTCTATTTTCTACCGATAATAAGAACCCAGAATGTTGGCATATTTCAGTACAGACGGACCAAGGGCCGGCCCTCGGCTGTCCTGGTGGTGTAGCCTTGGTCCTCCTTGTTGCCTCACCACCGTCCAGCCTCGCTCGCCTCCTCTGCGGTAAAACAGTGGATGTATATACAGCCACGGGTATTTCTGGAAGGAACAGTCACAGGCCAAACATATATTGGAATTTCGGAGACTTTCACAACTTCTGCTATTCAAGAATCTCTTAAGTTTTCATGACTTAAGCTTTTAACGGCCACATTTTCCCTTTCATCTTGATAAACCCCGATCCCCATGGACCTTAAGGCGGTAGTGGGGTTTGTGTGGAGCAGTGATGGCTTGAGCTATGGCAGCGGGGATTTTTCTTTCCCTTCTTGGTCTATCAAAACTGGAACTGGTCATTTGTTTGAGCCAGGGAGGAACCCCTTGGCGTGGCTGGAATTGATTTCTAAGTGAGAATATTTTAATCTGTATTAAGAGCGCTGAATAGCCTTAGATGCTCCAGTGCTTGGCTTCAAAGCCTAAATTTTATAACCCAGTCCGTTCATCTTGATTAAACAGCTAAATGTATACATACTCTTGAACAAAGCTGTAGATCGACAGATGCATGTCAGTTATGGATAGGGTGGAATGCCTGGTGAGGAAGGCATAGGTGAGTTGGAAGAAATGAAAGTTGTATAATGTTCTTTAGTTTAGGTACAGGGAGTCCAAATATATTATGTTGGAAGAATGTAGAGACAATAACTGATGATTTCTGGTGATGGTACTGATATGCTCCAGCCAGCTTAGTCTGTCGTCCAGAATGATACTGACAAGTTTGGTGGAGTGGACCGCCTGGAGGGAGCAGCGTGGGCCTAGTGAAACAGCATGGGGTGGAACAGGGAGGGAAAGTGCGGCTGATGTGCATGACAACGGTAAAACTTTGGTTGATGGTGACGTGGTTGACACTGGTCTAGCATTGGTAGCTGTTAAGGGTGTTCTGGAGGATTGTGTAGTCAGGAGAGCGGGTGTCATTATGTACTTCCACTGAATACGTAACTCAGGGCATCATTTTAACGGATTAGGAAATACAAGGGTCCCGTCTCCGTGCCCTCTGGAAAGCCACAGGTCAGGTTCTTAAGTGTGGCATTGACCATAGGGAAGCATACAGCCTGGCGACACTCTCTCAGAAAGTTTGTAGGCCATGAAATGGAACATCGCAGAACAAGAAGTTGATAACTTAATTGGTAATTATGATGTGGTTTACTCGACCGAAATCTTTGGTGGAGCCAACAATGGCAAAAGCCACAGATATCCCGCGTCCCTACGTATCTATGGAATTCTCTGTGTGCAGTTGTACCAGGCACCCATGGGTGTGTGTCCCACCTCACGGGTGGGTGGAGACAGGCCAGCAACACCCTGGACTTAGCCCAGCTCGCTAGGGCACTGGTTTCCAAAGGTCGTCCGGGCTGCTAACGTTAGCTTACAGGTTGAGGGAAGAAAACAGTTAAACCTAAGCAAAAAATATCAAGGTGTATGCTTGAGACGGGCGTCCTGGACTCCGTCACTTGCTGGACTGTGACACGCGGACTGGAGGAAAGGGAGAGAGGAAACTACTGCTGATATATGCTGATGATGGGGGACTGCAACCAACACAGGGGCTTGAGGAAAGCTGATCCACCTCGTTTCTTCGTGTTGGTTTCATGTGCAAGATTACTTATAGCTAGAGTAAATGATTGTAGTTCTGAATTTTATGGACAGTGGCACAACTTTTGAAACTTTTGTACTCAACAGCCATAGTTTCATCATCAGTATTTCATTAATTCGCTACTCATGCTGTAGAAATATTATTTTTAAGGTTCCTTTGTTCTTCGTGTGTCTGTCTGTATGTATGTGCATTGTATTACGAGATAAAGATATAGAAAAGTAAGAGAAGAGCTGAGGTGAGGAAGTGGGCGGGATGTTCAACGAGCGTCAGGTGTGTATCATTACACAGTATAATCCCAGCTTGATCTACAACCCAAGAGGATGACGTCAAGATGTCTGGCTTGATTTGTATGTCAGGCTGGATCGGGTCACTCCCCTGTAGGAATGCATACCGTATCTTCAGAGGAACGTGGATGAGTTACAGAGGTGTTGGCTGCGGGTTTCTAGCAAGAGTCGCGGCCGTCGAGGAGGCCTGGGCACATGAAGTAAAGCTGAGACACATCAGATACGGAGAACGTGATGTGCTGAGGAAGACCACTTGCAAGATGAAGTGTGATCGAAGGTCTTGGTAAGAGGACAAGTGGCCAGTAGAAGGTGCCTGAGGCAGCCGTGGTGGACCATGCACCGTGATGAGAGCAACAGCCGTAAGAGGAAGGAGACCCGTCGTGTCTTGCTGGAAAAGCTGCTATTGTGAAGCAGATATTCAGGAATACCGTGTCCTGGGTGTTGGTACGGTGTTGTCCACTGGAGGCAGCGTGCCAGGGACGCCACAGGAGAAGGATATACAACACCGGTTCTACTCCTGCAGCCTCCTTTCATAATGCCATCTGCAGATGAGCTCGTAGTGCGCAGCTCCTCCTACCGGAGGCTGTCCCACGCCTTGCCTCGGCTCTTGTGAGAAACGTGTTATTGAGGAAGAACGGCGTGTTGTGGTGTGTGTCCGTGGGTTGTCAAGGCCAGGGTGGCGTGGAGAAGATCCGGTACTAGGCTTGGTTGGGCAAGCAGGGAGGTGTGGTCCAGCACGCTAGCCTGCTCTCCTTCCATAATGTTATCGTGTTGTGTGTTTGTCTCCCAGGTTATACCATGTACAGCCAGGATGATCACTCATGATCATTTGTCAACAGTTCGCTCAACAATCGACCGTCCAGTGCTGGAATCTCTCTGATATTACACTCAGGCTTTATAAGAATATTAGAATGTGCTGTAGAATTTTCTGTGATCTGAATTTTCAACTTCGGACCTGAAATAGTGATCCAAAGACATTTTCTCGTGATCTGTATTTTCCTTATACTTGACACGTGAACTTTTGTTTTCCTTATATTGAGATATATTTCTGAACAGTTATTTATATTTTAAAGTTCTTAGTTTGGTAGTAAGATTATAGTTCTCTAAGACTGCTAGTGAATATTTTCTTTAATTTAATACTTCTCGAAAAATATTTAAGACAGAAAATGGTCGTGATTGGTTAGAGAAAAATATGAGAATGGTGTGATACATATATACGAACTGTGCCTGTGCTCCTGTTCACCTTACTTTTGACCTTTGACCTGTGACAGCCCCTTTGCTGGGTAGGCCTCATAGTGCCATCGTTTATCACGGGGGGTCACGTCCACCTTCCTCCTCCCTACTACTCCTCCTCTGTTCAGACTGATCACGTTACACACGTGTCTTTTGTGGTGCATGATCTCCCACGATTCCCAACGTGTAATGATGAACCAGCATCATCATAGTATTGGGAGATCTAACTCTCTTTGTGTTATGGTATGTGGCTCAATTATGTTGCTGACCCTGGTTTGTGTTGGAGGGGACCCTCCTTGGGTCGTGTTGAGGATGCTGGTCTGACTTCTGTTGGGGAGGCTGGACACAAGCCAGGACAAGCCTCCCCAACCCAACCATGACCAGCCTCCCATTGAGGGTGATGCGGTGGGGAAAATAATGGAGGAGCCTGGTGTCTCCCCATCCGGTGTGGCGGGCCAGAATCTGCGAGTGCACCCTGGTTAAGAGTGTTCTTTGAGTTGCTTTGAATCTTACATGGAAGTACCTTTGTTGTCTCTTTTTTAGCTAGACCTAAGATTCATTCAAATATGAACCTCTGTAGTGCACTCGTTAGCTTCATGACCCACGGGCCCAAAATCCGGTCCCGGACAGGGATTTCATCGTTCGTAATTAATACCTTTTTAACTCCCCCCCCCCCCCCTCAAAAATAATAATAATAATAATAATGATAAAAGTTAAACCTTATGATGAATTGATTAGATTATTTTTAGATTCTAACCTAAGACAGGGATGGGTACGAAGATATCTGACATGATATCTAGGTATAGCGAGGGCTGTACCCACTTGTGGGGAACTGTCGACTTGAACTTCCCCAGGAGGAGGAGGAGGAGGAGGGGGATGTTGGGTTGGGGGGGGGGGGGTTGAAAGCCCTAGGGCTGATCCATGGGTGGGAGGATGGAAGGCGTGGTGCAGAAGGCCGGGTATATATACTGGGCCAAGATCATGTGCAGGTAGTCACTGCTCGTCACAGTCCAACATGAAGGTAAGTTGGGACTGTGGTCCTCACACGTTGCTAGCACCCTGGCCTCACCACACACCAGCCATCTTCAGCTGTGGTCTGCTGCCACACGCATCTCTTTCATTTTGGTTATTTACCCCGTAAGATAAGGTAACATTTTATCAAACCATATTACCCCTGGTGACCATCTCTCATGTATAACTTCCCCATCAGTCAGTCTTGTAACACTTACATATGTGTGTGTGTGTGTGTGTTTGCACCCGGAGATGGTACTAACGGGTTGTCCTTCTGGCACACAGTTCGTTCTTGCCCTCTGCTTCCTGAGCCTGGCCTCGGCCGCTGTTGTGCCCTTACCGTACAGCTACGGTGTCCTTCCATACCATGTCCCCTTCAGCGCCGGCGTGGTACCCTACGCCGTACCCGTAGTCCATCCGGGCTACGTAGCCAAGACACCTGGGGCTACACACATCGCTCCACTCCCCGAAGGCCTGGCTTACGCCTCTCATCATATCAACGCGGCGCCTGCTCCCGGCACTAAGTAGAGCTCCTGCGAAGACCATCCAGGATAGCAGGACCCGAGGTCCTTTGAGTCTTAGGGCTTCCAGCTGCGAGTAGCGGTGACGAGTCCTGAGAGGAAGGAAGACCTGGTCCTCTCGGCACCTGACGAAGACCCTCAACTGAACTCCATGCGACCAACACTACGAACCCTTTTCGTACTGTTACCAGGTTTAGATCCTCTACTGACACTTAAATTGTTTCCTCCAATGAGAGTGATTCCTTAACTCTACATCATTTCTGTCAATAAACTTGAAAATGTCAGTTTGTGTTTTCTTTATCTCACTGATAGGTTCTTAACAATAATTAGATTATGCAGTTTATTTACCTATCGTGTGTGGAGTTAGAAGACAAGGTGTGCAACAACACACGATAGAAAGCTGGGGACCAGGAAAGCCAGACAGGTGACAAATCATCCTTATATCTTTCGCTTACTGGACATTTATGGACACGTCGGAGAGCAAATATTCCTGGTGGCGGGTCCGCGCGTGAGAAGGTCATCATATAAAGTAGAAAATCTACAACAGGTGTTGGCTGGCATCGAGTATCGAACAGAACGACCAACTTGGCTATATTTCGCTCGTTCCTGGGACATTAGACAGGCGCCTCTGTCACAGGGATCCAGACATTCTTTCTTACCTTAACGTTTGGTGTCTTCCATCGCCAGTAGTCCTGAGGAAGATCTACCTTACCTCACTTTTTCTCTCGGGTCGTAAGGTAAATCTTCCTCGCTTACCTTTTAGTCTTAGGGCCCTACGGGTGATGCCAAGTGCTTCTCCCGGGATCCTGAGGAAGATCTGAAGTATCTCATGTATGCCTTGAGTCCTGAGGAAGCTTCCCCTTCCTTCACCTTTTATCTCGGATGTTTGGGGTAATCAGTGAGAAAGTATCGTGCATATTGTCGTCAGATGCACCTGAGGCTGACCTGTGTTGAGGGTTCCTGAGTGAGACTTGGCAGGAGGGAGGATGGCCTTCCCAGGTCAATCAAGACAGCCAATACAAACACTACACCTTTCAAGGTTATAGCATTTGTTTTCCTCCATTACTGTGCTACTGAACCAGTTTGTATTACATGACGTTTATTGTTTTTAGGGACAAAATCACGCAATTTTTTTCATCATATGAATATGTATCGTGTTCATGCTTTTGTCTTGCTTCTCCCATCGCACTGTTCCTTTTGTTTTCCTCTTTCCATCGTACCGTTTACTTTGTTCTTCAGTACGTTAGTCTGTAATACTGTTCTTGTATCAACACACTCTCATTACCATACGCCTGTAGCGTAACCACGGCCGATTACAAGAGAAGATACATAAAAGAAAAGGTAACGGGATACTACAGTATAACCATCGACCAATATATTTAGTCACTGTCAAAAATATAAGTCAGTGTCAAAAGTATTAGTCTGTGTCAGAAATATTAGTCAAGGTCAAAAATATTAGTCAGTGTCAAAAACTAAATCGTTTTTTTCCTTCATTTCTATCATAGCACGATTCACATCATTTTGTGCTCCTTCCCCAAGGTCAGAAGACGAAGTAGTTAAACAGGTTATGTGTGGGAGACATTGTGGCTAAACTTGTAAAACATAAAACCGGTACACAGTACAGACACACACACACACACACACAAGGAGTAGCTGGAAGTTAGCCAAGACGGAGTGTATGGAGGAACGTGAGGAAGCATTTTTTTGTCAGCAAGAGTCGTGGACTCGTAGCACAAGGTAAGGCATGAGGGAGTACATACGACGACCGCTGGAGAGTTATAAGCAATTTGACAAGAATGCCAGGATTAGAGGTGGGGCCCGTGAGTGTACAGCTGCCTCACTGGTCGTACAAATACGTCTTGATCAAGCAGGAGGTCGGCGGCGGACGTGCTCAGTGTGGGCGGGGCAGGGTGAGGCGGCCCATTGATCTGAACAATGGACGATAAACATATTGGAAGAAAATGAGGATTTGTATATTTGTACAGTTCTCCCAACCATTTACTGCCTCAGCCTCATGTAGTCACACCGTCTTCACATGAAGGTTGTGTGATAAAGGTAGACAGTTGTTTGACACGGGTAGACAATTGTTTGACACAGTTAGACAGTTGTTTGACACAGGTAGACAGTTGTTTGACACAGGTAGACAGTTGTAGCTCACTGAGTCGCTGCTCATGTCAGGATTGTCTCACCAAGGAAGAGTAAGGAGGCGAGGAATAGGCCGGACGCCCAGATCACCAGGACACCGCCCAGCTTCACCATGCCCAGCGCCTCGGACGTGTCCCCCTCCAGCCTGGGTGCCACGCATGATTCTTTGGGCATCAACTTCAGAGCTGTGCTGTCTATCCTGCTGATCCTGGCGGTGACGAGCAACGGAAGCATTAATCTCTCTCTCTCTCTCTCTCTCTCTCTCTCTCTCTCTCTCTCTCTCTCTCTCTCTCTCTCTCTCTCTCTCTATTTCATTAATGAGACCAAGCCTCGATGTATATAGCATTAGATATTTACAAATTGACGTGTATAATCATTTGAGAAAAAGGATCAAAACTTCTACTGAGAAAACATCGACCACCTGGCTGGGAATGATACGTGATGGAGGTATCTGAAAGGATGATTAAAAATGAAGACGGTGGAACAAGATGAATAAGAGTTACGTAAGACGTGAGGACCAACACAGACGTGACTCAAGTAAACAGACCAAACCTCTTCGCCTGGTCCATTAAAGAGACGTTTATGAACGTTATTAAAGGAAGGAGAATGGAGGATGTTTTCCCGGATTTGTTAAGGAAGTTGGAAATGAAAACTAGAGACTTTTATCAGACAACGTAGCTGAGCAGAACATGAAAAGTAGATAGGGAGACGGATCAAGAATTTCCAAAGAAATGAGATTGAAAGTCGTATGGACTAGAATCATGTCCGATGTTGTGTGAGTTGAGCTCCACGAGAGTGTAAGCTTCAATACAGCCGTTCACGGTCATCACATCACGTACAAACTTTCAAGTGTAGAGGCAGATGACATGCACATGATAGAGAGTCGGAGGAAAGAAAGGAGCAGAGAGCAAGCATGCCGAGAGGCAATTTACAATTGGTCAGAAGAGGAACTTTTGGGA
This sequence comes from Panulirus ornatus, assembly GCF_036320965.1. NCBI lineage: Eukaryota > Metazoa > Arthropoda > Malacostraca > Decapoda > Palinuridae > Panulirus > Panulirus ornatus. The sequence continues at coordinate 25,770,663 of NC_092255.1, read as the reverse complement.
TGTGATAAAGAGAACTTCTGAAAACTTACTGTCGCACCTGTGGGCCGAATCCCGGTGCTCAAAGGTCGTGCTGTGGTGCCCTCAACTTTTACCGTTGTGCCGCAACCTTAAGAAAAGGACATTGTGCAAAAGATCAACAGAAGGAACATCACACATGGAACAGCCTGTACAAGATGACGATGAAACTCACTGACGGTCGAAGAGTTCCTTAATGGGAGAATTTCGTGGGAAGCCCAGAGCCCCGATCTCAAGGAAGAGAGCCTCGGAGCTTGACCTCAGGGAGCACACTTTCACTGGTCCAACTGGGAAGAGAGAGAACTGAAGGTTCAGTTGCCGAGGAACACATCTTGACTGGTCTCTTGTGCTCACTATGAAGGGGTATAACAAATATGGATTTTTCTTTTCAGTTTACGAAGGTACTACCTACACTTGCTTTCGTATATTGAACATCTCTTGAACTTTTACGTAACTTTCGTTTGATCCACTGATTTGTTCGTAGTGGTCTTAGTTGGATAGGTTCTAGAATTCAGTCTTAACCCTTTGAGCATGACGATATAATTCTTGAATACAGGAGTACCAACCTAAGGTGGCCCTTAAGATTCTGGTCAGGATACGAGCCAGTAGGACTTGGGTATGAGCCAAGGTTTGTACCGTCGTGCCCAAAGGGTTAATGGCAAAATAAAACAATAGATGACTGTGGAATGAACCAATAGATAGTAGAGTATCTGTGTAGGGCACGAGACTCTTTTGAAACCTAATGAAATATTTATGTCAAATCAAAAGGTTGTTAGATAATTTGTTGGTGATCATTACGGATGGCACAAGACATACTTTGGTCTACCGGGGAATGTCTCGCGTGTTGTGAATGGTACAGGATATGTTTATGTGGAAGATATAGCGCCTGGTGACTGAGATTATTCAGGATAATGCGATACATGGAAATTTACGTATCAGGTTATCATTTTACTCATATTCATAAGTAAAGTTACTTGCTGTGGACTTGCCTACCTGCATACTCATCCAATCTTACACACACACACACACACACACACACTTTACAACTAACCTTTGACCCCACTGGGGATGGGATGGGAAGTGATTGCGATGAAGAATATTGTGACATTTCCCATGCGTCCGCTACCATGGGGTTGGGAGAGTTAACCTCATCTCCCACAGTAAACCTGTCAGGCTGAAGTGAGAACTAAAGCCAAGCTACCTAAAGTGGAAGCTGAGATGCAGGCAACAGCCAAGCTAAAGTTATAGGTATAAGCCAAGCTAAAATTGTAGGTATAAGCCAAGCTGATGAGTGTTGCCATAAACTAGAGGCAAGGTTGAAGCTACGTGTTATAAGATGAAGAATATGATCAATGGCCATAACTGCAGAGGTGATGACGGATAAAACGCAACACAGTAGTAAGGTGATTACGAATGACTTGGCAACGTAAGGGAGGGGTCGTTGTAACGTTACTGAGTGAGTGGGTGATTATAGTCATACATAGAGTGTGGATGGTTGTAAGGTGGGATGTGAAAGGGTTAATAATGTTTACAAAGTGGAGAGTAAAACTATAAAATATAACTACAAAATGAAGGTCAGCCTGAACGCCAGGGAATGGAGGGGTTGTTGACTAGTGCATTACACATGGGAGCGGTGACAGAAGGCGGGAGGTAAACAGTGAAGGGTTAACTCACTGTTGTCGGAATACTTGTCCTTAAGGATGGTCACTGCCATCACCGTCACTGTAAGTAGACCATCATTGATGTTACTCAGTGATTATGGGAACAGTGACCATACTATATGATAACAACATACAGGTTATATGAACAGTGACGATACTATATGATAACAACATACAGGTTATATGAACAGTGACGATACTATATGATAACAACATACAGGTTATATGAACAGTGACGATACTATATGATAACAACATACAGGTTATATGAACAGTGACGATACAATATGATAACAACATACAGGTTATGGGAACAGTGACGATACTATATGATAACAACATACAGGTTATATGAACAGTGACGATACAATATGATAACAACATGTGGATAACAACAGTGGAGCTGGGATAGTAGGATGTGAGAGTGGAGCTGGGATAGTAGGATGTGAGAGTGGAGCTGGGATAGTAGGATGTGAGAGTGGAGCTGGGATAGTAGGATGTGAGAGTGGAGCTGGGATAGTGAGGGATAGTGTGTGTACTGACCCAGTAGGGCGATGGGCTTGGTCTTCGCCTCCTGGATGACGTCATCCTCGGGTAGGATCCCACGGTCCTGCCTGAACTGTGCCTTCCTGAACACCTCCTGGTGGTCTGGTATAGGTGACGTCTGCCAATATACACTATGTATATATATATATATATATATATATATATATATATATATATATATATATATATATATATATATATATCGTTAATGAATGGCCTTGATCAGGTTATTCAGTTGCCCTTGCCGTCTCAGCTGATGTAAAAAAAAAAAAAAAAGTTCTATGTTCTGTTTTTGTAGGAGGTTTATAGCAGTACTTGCCTTCAAGTTGTTAGGCTGGTGAGGTGTGTGTGTCTGGTATATAAGGGTTCATGTTACAATGACGACCCTAGCTTTTTACCTCTATCTACTACACACTGTTCTCGACCAATCTAGACCTTGTGTTTCTGTAATTTGATCCTGTGTATTATTTTTGCTTGGGGAGGAACAGAGAACTGGTTATGATGTGAAAATTACGAGTGTATGTGATTATGTTGGAGAGTGCCAGACGCATGGTTACCTTCATCTTGGCGTACTGGGAGTAACCCCGGCTGATGGAGAGTGTGTAGCCCATGTCGATGAGCTGCCTTATGGTGTGTGGCGGTGTGGTCACCCTCGGGATGGAGAGGAAGGAGGTCAGGTTGCCTCTGTACACCGCCACCACCACGATCATCACCACCCACGTCCACACCAGCACCACACGACCTGACGTATTTCCGGGCACGTCCACTGAACCTGCCGCACCACTTGTGTTAACACACTTGCTGTGCTGACGACATACTTCCTATACTGGTAGTACTTCCTATAATAACTGTTGAGACAGTTAACACACTTGCTGTGCTAACTGCTTAATGTAATGACTTCAAGATGCGTGATTTACGCACGCGTTGACCTGATGAAGATGAGTAATACAAAGGGATGTATTGGAGTGTCAGGTGCACTACTTACTCATGTAGACGGCCGTCTTCAGCGTGGTGGTGATGGCTGTGTGACGTGTCTTGGTGTTGGTCCACACGTCGCTCACCCCTGTGGGTCTCCACGTCCACCCCAGAGCCATCGACGCCAACGCCAGGAAGCCAACGATGACGCACCAAGCCTGAGTCAGGGAGGGTACGAGAGTGACTCAATGTTCTTCTAAGCTAGACTTTGGACGATTACTGAGCCCTTCACCACGACGGCACGACCCTTCACCACGACGGCACGACCCTTCACCACGACGGTACGACCCTTCACCACGATGGTACGACCCTTCACCACGACGGTACGACCCTTCACCACGATGGTGCGACCACTGGGTATGATAGCTTGGATTTTGACCTGACCCTTAATGGTCAGGTCAAAGGCCAAGCCGTAGTAAATCTCAAGGGTCAAACCTACGTGATCAATGATCGTACCTTCGTCGTTAAGGATCGAACCTGTATGCTCAGGATGTTGGACTAGAAATCATGGGGGTGAGAGACAGGATGTAGAGAGAGTGTGTACCAACCTTCCAGTGGTAGATCTGGAAGAGGAGGAAGTGGTCTTCCCTGAGCCTGGGCATCTTGGTGAGGAACCTGGTGTTGTGCATACCGAACCATCGCGTGAAGTCCAGCACCTCCGCCCTCTCCTGTAGCACCGACAGCGACGCTGAGGCGAAGTCTACCTCCTGAAGTTCCCAACAAACGCCTCAGTATAGTGCAGGCGACGCTGACACGTCAACGTCCAGTGTTTATCTCACGTGAATCACACAACGATGATATATTGAAAAAACTTGGATATTTCAATAGTTTCTGATGGCGTGCAGCCTCTTATTATATATGTAGCGCCATAAACGTCTACTCGTCCTGTTTAAGACCTTGAAATTAGATTTCAAAAACTGCTATAGGTTCTGCCGTGGGACCGTAACAGTGGTATCCTGTCAGATAAGGATGGAGACAGAAGAGTGGGGTAGAAGGCTCCACTCCTACCCAACACTGTAGATGGAGACGGGGTAGTATAACAGAAGATAAGATGAGACTTACCCTACGTTGCAGGACCCCGACAGCGCCATTAAAAGATCCGTTCTTCTTAACGCCAAACCCACTGACGTAGCTGAGGTCCAGCGTGAAGTTCACGTTGTTCCTGACCTTGTTGAGGAACTGGCCCAGCTCGCCCTTCAACACCACTGTCTCGCCCACGTACTCAGGGATCACCTCGTTGAAGCCCTGCGGACGCAGCCTGACCATCGTCAGTACGACGGAACGACCCTCGGGTATGATGGTTGGCCTTAGATCTGACCTTTAAGGTTCAGGTCAAAGTCCAGACCATCATACGCAAAAATCTACCAACAAATTTCTAAGACAAGGAGACTGGTTAGAAATGAAGGACAGGGACGACTCTTTCACGTGGAATGTTGACTGTATTCATAGAGAAGGTAACAATAGACGAACAGCGTGAGTTTGAGGTAGTGTTGCAGGATATTGCCTGTGATACTGCAGCGTTAGCAGACATCTGGGAACAATATGCTGTCCTCATAGTGAAGTACGTATGTTTCAGTATGTAGAAATGATTGTGTATGTTTGTGTATATATGAATGTGTTGATACAGTACAGGGAACATGACCAGTGTCAGCAGGAGGGGAGGTAGTACAACCGACCTGGACGATGACTGTCTTGAGTGTGGCGCCCATGAGGGAGGTAACGGCTGGCAGGAAGGGCTCTCGTAGCACCAGTTCCTGTCCCTCTCGCCAGCACCCTACACTCCTCAACACGTACCGTCCACCGTCCTCCATCTGCGCCTGTCTCACCACTCCTCGACACCAACCGTCTTCCTTCTGACCAGCAAGGGAGTGTGTCGGTAATAATCACATCCCCAGACGTCTGGTCATCGCGTCTATATTATCAGTATATCTCAAGCGTCCAGAAGGTTATATATTACATAACAATATATCTCAAGCGTCCAGAAGGTTATATATTATATAACAATATATCTCAAGCTTCCAGAAGGTTATATAGTAATGTATGATCTGTGGCGCTACTAACCTGGCTAGGCTGCTGTTCGTGCAGCTGCATGAGCGCCACTCGTACACCAAGCGGTATATGGGGACACAAGTCCCTGGCCTGGACGATGTCCCCCAGCGGTGCCATAAGCAGGGTATCCCACTGAAAGTATTTCCCTCAGCCTCAGATGGGGTAAGGTTTAGACTGTTGTCAGCAGTCGTTAGTCTACTGTGCTCCTCCTGCATAGGTCGTGTGGTCCCTAACTTTAAAGCACCAGTTGTGCTGCTACGAACGAGGGTCGACGTGATGTGTTTAGTTATAGAGAGATGTTCTTCACATCGATTAACTCCTGTATGTAACAAGTAAATGTTAACATAGAGAGGTGAGATCTATGATCCTCATGATATATAACCACTCGCTTCTCATGACAAATATATTTATATATATACTTTCCCCAGAGCCTTAGTTTTCCTGTGCTTCAAATATTAGTTAGGTTGGGTTGAAATCACAACGTGATCATAGTACCGTTGTGTTATCAAAAATAGTCCCTTATAGTCTGCAATAATAAAACTCTACCGGGTTGAGAGAGAGAGAGAGAGAGAGAGAGAGAGAGAGAGAGAGAGAGAGAGAGAGAGAGAGAGAGAGAATGTTACTTCGTCAGAAGCTTTCCTGTGAGAGTGAGGAATGTGTACCTACGTACGTACATCTCGTTATATCGTAGACCCTCGATTATCATCCTCGCTCCCCCACACCCGCACACAGGCCCGGGATTACACAAAATCATTGGAAACCTGTAAAACGTCCAGCCGTAATTCTCCATGAAATCCGTGGCAAATGTATATATGTATGGATGTGTTCAATGAATTGTTTACCGTATATGGAAAACATGCCTTTTAGGAAGGGGATTTTGTTGGTCTCAAAATTCCTTTAGGGTCGCAGTCTTGGCGGATAATCGAGTTTATTGTACACACACACACACACACACACACACACACACACACTTGTATGTATGTATATGTGTGAAGTACAAAACCGTATAAACCTACCCTGCCAAGCACGCCTCTCGACATCATCTGAAATACATGAAGGACACAATATAGTGAAGGACTGTGTATAAAATCCCAGAAAAATTCTAGTGAAGTTATGAATCTTTGTATCACCTGGTTTATGATATGACTCATCAAGACATGAAGTGGGGGTGGGGTTGTTGACCTGAATAGCAGCGTCGAGGACCCAAGGTGCAGGTCCTGTCACCAGAAGAGCCATGTGTCGCCGCTGTAGCCGTGATCCTCGTCCGTACAAGAAGCTCCAGTTTACTTGGCCCCAGAAGGACCCGCTATTACTGGTACTCCAGGGCCGACCTGACACCCCCGGGCTCAGGTCGTGGGGGACCAGGTGTGCCTCCGTGGTCACTCCCTCCGCCCACATGCCCGTCAACACCTCCTCCACGCCTGCGTCAGGAGATTACCGCTATGGTTAAGATGCTGATGATACCCACGACAGTGTTTGCCAAGGCATCAACACTGACTCTTAAGTCTGTAAAGGCACTCACTCTCACGGCTCAGTCCGTCCAGGCATTCACACTTAGCTCAGCTTATCATGACACTCACACACAGCTGAGGCTGTCAGGACATTACATCAACTCCTGCGCATGTGCTTCCAGAACCATGAACCTGTGTTAATGGTATACCGGTGGTGTGTATATAATGTCAGTGTTATGGAGAACCTTTGCAACCTGTGTCACGTGTATATACGGCTCCCTCTGGGAGTTGTGATTGAGGACGTCACACGATGGTAAACTTGAAGAAAGTTTATCCTGTACGAAGATAATTCACGGCATTACTCACCCCCTGCCGCGCCTAGGATGAACCTAACTTGAATATGATCAGAAGAACAACAGTTATGGGTGTGGCATGGTACATATTCAGGCAGTTATATTGTGAGGATCAAACATTGTTGGCTCATGCTGGGCACTGCCTGACCTAGGTAATGGTAGTGGTAAGGGAGTAGACAGTTCAGGGCAAGAGAGACCCAAGTAATGTATGTAGAAGAGGGAAGGAGAACTATCACAGTGGCACAGGGAAAGTGCATCATGTTCTTAGATCAGACTGGGAGAGTTGATATGTGGACTTTTTCCTGCGAATCTTATAGTTTACCAGTGCCAACATATCACGAGGTCACTGTCTGGTGAGAGAGGAGAAGCCTAGTCCTGTTCTGCCAACTGCAGGCGTAGCAGTGCCACCAAGCCTAGGAGTCACTGCTGAGCGAGGGAGGACAGACCTAGCAGTGCCAATGAAGAGTAGCCCTGGCCTTATCACCTACTCACCAAAGGTATCGGGGGCCACCACCACCAGGTGCCGCACCTCCAACACTGACGTGGTCGCCAACACCAGGTGTGGCATCTCTAACACTGCCGGAGGGTTCACTACCCTCACTCCACGGACGCCCACACCTTCATGATACAAAACATGATATTGATTTTCAACTTTTCAAGTTCTAAGAATTCTAGCATTGGTTATGCTAAATGATTGTTGTAAATAGAGAACTAGTTGTACTTCTATAAAAGATCGAAAATGTAAGATAAATACTAATGGAAAAATACGTAATACGAGGCAATATAAGTTATTATTACTTTATACTCATTTATGTACTGGACTGGTATACATCATAACCACGTTAAGTAGCAGATATATGACTATACATGTTTTGTTTATTTTTATTGTTTGCCCTCCAATCCATGGGATTGGCGACCCCAGTTATGCGAAATTCGCTTAGAGGGTGTTTGTGTGTGCGTGTGTTTGGTCCATTTAGGAATAAAGGTATTGTTATCGTTATTACTTATCATTATTATTATTATTATCATTATTTTCATTATCATTATTGTTATTTTTTTCTTGCTTTGTCGCTGTCTCCCGCGTTTGCGAGGTAGCACAAGGAAACAGACGAAAGAAATGGCCCAACCCTCCCCCATAACACATGTATATACATACGTCCACACACGCAAATATACATACCTACACAGCTTTCCATGGTTTACCCCAGACGCTTCACATGCCCTGATTCAACCCACTGACAGCACGTTAACCCCGGTATACCACATCGATCCAATTCACTCTATTCCTTGCCCTCCTTTCACCCTCCTGCATGTTCAGGCCCCGATCACACAAAATCTTTTTCACTCCATCTTTCCACCTCCAATTTGGTCTCCCACTTCTCGTTCCCTCCACCTCCGACACATATATCCTCTTGGTCAATCTTTCCTCACTCATTCTCTCCATGTGCCCAAACCATTATAATTATTATTATTTTTATTATTATTATTATTATTATTATTATTATTATTATTATTATTATTATTATTATTATTATTATTGCAGCTTGCAAGGCTTGGGAATATGCTGACGGAGCAACAAGAATTATTCTTGGCTGTCCCAAAACAACTGAGAATTTATATGTGAGGTGAGAATTTGGTCTATATAGTGTCAGAGACAGACTAAGTGTAGTCAGTCTTGCTACTGGTGTCCCGATGTTGTGACATAGTCAATCCAGGGAAAGAAACCTCCCAGAGTCTCATCTCCTGAGGGAGACATTCCCCACTATGTATCACTAGAACTGTCACAGATTTAAGACTGTATTTATGACGTTTACTGTGTGACACAGCCCCTGCAATCATACCCCAGGGGGAATTAAATCCGACATCAGCGTTGTGTCTGGTGCCACTCAGAGTGTGTGTGTGTGTGTGTGTTGAGTGAGGCCGAGGGTAGCTTACCTTGTGTGTAGGCTGGCCAGAGCAGCAGCAGCAGGTGGGGCCAGTTCCACGCCTTCTTGACCATCATGTTACCTGTAGCAGCTAACCAACCGCTATGTGTTGAGGCTGCTTGATAACCAGTATATCTGTAGGGTCTGCCACTATCTTGACCGACTCCAGTAGGGCTTGGCTGCCAGATATAAACATGACTGTGTTGAACTCATGGTTTCGTTAATGATACATCTATAACGAAATGTTACTGTCACAGTTTTTTCGGGTCTCTCGCCATATTGCCGTGCAAAGCGAATTTCAAGCCACCGCATAGTTGCAAATATTCATCGTAAAGCGACTTTCATATTACCTGAATATTAGATTTAGAAGATAATCATTATTATTTGTTCAGGCGATGAGAGAGGCGCTGTCTTACCTAGTCAGCACAGCAGGTGAAGTAGTCGCTCCTGCGCGTAGCGTTGGTCAGGTCGCTGAGGGCACCACCGTCTCCCCGTCAGCAGTATATATATATATCGGCCTCACCTCACGTGACATTTTGTCATAACACTCATATTTTTTTTAATTTTCTAAGTCTTGCGCGATTCTACTCTTTTACTCGTTTTGATTTATCCGTTTTCAATGTTGTCTCAACCAGTTTTCAATGTATAGGTTTTTGTCCTTTTCAATATACGGGTTTCATAAATGAGTTTTCTATATGCAGTTTTCTCCGGCTGTATGATAACTCTGTGTACGTGCCATGATAGATACATATTTCATGTCCTTATTAAACCTTGGCATTAGTGAAAAGCAGGTTATAAACTGACCACACACTGGCCTGCTCGGCCCAAGCTCCATTAATTGATCAAGTAATATCAAAGGAGAAGCTCAGGGGTCTGGCGCGTGGCTGGCTCATTGTTATCATCAGTTTTTTACATCAATTATGAGATATATTTGAACTCTCAGTTACTCCTTTCCACGTAGACTTTACTGCTTTAGTCTCAATATTAGCTGATAGACTGTGTTTTAGGTATGGTCCTTAAGTAGACCTTAACCTGTTGAGGACGACCCTCGAGTACGAGAGTACGACTCGTGAGCACAAGGGTTTGATGATCCGGCTTCATGTCAAAGGGTGACACATTGTCATAGTGAGGGAGTTACGAGAAGTACCTGACACCAGAGGTGAGAGGATGTTGTTGTTGACCCTCGTATTATCCCTGCGTATCCCCACCAGAGGTACTGTGTACGTTGCTGGCACAATAACGTTAGCAGACTTGTTGAAGTATTCCTACCATACCAGGACTTAAGCCTCACTCTACATACAGCATGTTTTGCCAAGGATTTGGTTCACAGAGGTACAGAAATGTTATCAGCTCTGCTCAGTTAAGTCATGTATTTTGCGTAAGTTTCCATTGTGATGTGAGGCGAGAGCAGGTGTGACTATAGCTGTGTAGAGTCCATGGTGGGGTGGTGAGACATTGTCAGATGGTGGTTGGAGACGGCGTGTGTGTTAGACGCTTCTGTCCTCTGTCCCGGCTGTTGTGTTCCCTGGAACAGTTCTTCACAACCGGTGTCCCCGCCCGAGTCTGTGTTCACATGATCTACGTAATCTATTTTCACAAGATAGAACTGCAGTTCTTTGTTGATACAGTGGGATATCTGTTTTTATTCCTGGGTTCGGTTCATCTTCAGTGGGATGCGTCTGGTGGAGGTTGGACCGATCCCTCTGTCTCGACAGACAGAGACAGAAGGCCCAGTGCATCTTTGACCAGGCACTTACCAGGATTAAGGGACTTCATGCGTGTCCCCAGGACTTTTGTTCGTGACTCTACGTGTGTGTGTGTGTGTGTGTGTGTGTGTATGTTGTCCAGGGAGGTTCAGTAGTGGCCAGAGATCGACCTGCTCACAACAGTGGAACATATCTTGCCGGGACAACCAGACCCGAACACCACTCCACCCCAGCTTCCTTCACCTCTGACATTTATTTCTTGTACAATCGGAAAATTATTTTGAAGAGACGAAATGGTCAATCATAATGATAAATGAGGTAGTCATAAGTAATCAAGAGAGGACATGTGATCAATGAATTGACACGTATGGATCAGACAAAATTTTTGATGAACCTATTATTGCCATCAGTAAGTTTCGCCTTTTAAGCCAAAGATTATTTTACTGGTTTCCAATGGCCTTGTGGCCAGAGTCCAGGTGTTCATACTTTATTCACCCAGACCTCAGATCGTGTGGTATGTAACCTTCATATTGGAATGAACCTGACGACCCCAGCCCGAGACCTAACCTCAAAATCTGGAAACAACATGGAACTCTACATCAACATGGAACACTACAACAACATGGAACTCTACAACAACATGGAACACTACAACAACATGGAACTCTACAACAACATGGAACACTACAACAACATGGAACTCTACAACAACATGGAACACTACAACAACATGGAACACTACAACAACATGGAACACTACATCAACATGGAACTCTACAACAACATAGAACACTACATCAACATGGAACTCTACAACAACACGGAACACTACAACAACATGGAACTCTACAACATGGAACACTACATCAACATGGAACTCTACAACAACATGGAACACTACAACAACATGGAACTCTACAACAACATGGAACACTACAACAACATGGAACACTACAACAACATGGAACACTACAACAACATGGAACTCTACAACAACATGGAACACTACAACAACATGGAACACTACAACAACATGGAACTCTACAACAACATGGAACACTACAACAACATGGAACACTACAACAACATGGAACACTACAACAACAACAAAGCAGATTCTCTCAACTTGGCCAAGTTTGGGCAAACTTTACCTCATAATAAATTCTACCGTTCAGGTGTACAAGGTACATACACACTTTCGATATAGATACACCGTAGAGCAGTACCCAGACAAGTTCACATCAGAACCTAGCCTCGTTCACAGTATTGAGTGATTAAGTTTTCCTAGTTCCTTACCCTTGCGGTCAAAGATATATTCTTAGTCATTCATTGTCGTTCAGCTTACCATATCCAAGTAGTAAAAATGTCACATGTTAATGGAAACTATAGTAAAGATGTATATATTCTTATGGGTGTACAAATCATGAAGAAGTATATCATGATAGATATTTCTATGTCAGTGGAATTCTTGAAAGTAAATACTGGGATCTGTTGGAAGGCTGTCAGTAATGATATTAGTGGTAGTAATGATCAGACGATACTAAATCTAATAGTAATGATGATAATAACACTACTACCACTTTACTTCTATCACTGCCAGTGCTACGACTAATAATAATAATAATAATAATAATAATAATAATAATAATAATAATAATAATAATGTTAATAATAATAATAATGATAATAATAATAGTAATGATAATGATGATAATAATGATAATAATTCTGATAGTAATAATAATTTTATGATATTGATAATGATGATAATAATATTTAAATAAGAGACAATAAACTTTATTAACATTGGTAATGAAACTTATACATGCTTACATAACGTGTACCAAAACACATGTGTATAAAGTCTGCAGAAGTGATTTTTTACTTTGTGAAGATGATGATGAATGTGATCACCTCTCCACAACTAGTATGTCTGTTGTTGCTTTAGAAAATAATGATAAAACATGTACATAAAATTTGGAATACATTGAGATCAAATTCATTAAAACGTTTAAAACAAGTCATCCATTGAAACTAGGAAAAATACAGGGTAATTTAGCAGAGAAAGAGTCTAATGGTTATGAATAATTAGAATGATAATTGATAGTGAAATTATTACCACTTAGGGTGTGTATACAGGAACGTTTTTTGTTAGCAATAAGGTCATGCTGGAAGACAGGTGGAACAACATGTGGAGCAGGAGAAGCGATAGTAGGGTGTGATTGCTTGTTAGGTCGTGAGGTAGTACATATAGGCTGGCACTGACTGAGGTAGTACATATAACTCGGTGTTTCACTGTCACACTCCCTACATTTTCCCTAACTTGCCTAGTGTGTGTAACCTTGTTATGTCTCTCTAGCCCAGTGTGTAACCCTGTTGTATCAGTTTCTGGATACTTTGGTCAGTAAGGTCTTCGTGTTGAGGCGTCCGCGCAGGCAACACCAGTGGTGCAGCAGGCCTCGCGAGGGGACGGAAGCCAGCCGGAGTTGACGGAGGGGTTGTGGTGGTGGTCATCGGGCCTCGTAGGAGTTCAGACAGGATGGGAACGTACACACTGGCGCTTACACGGAAGCTTGAGGGAGCAGAGGTGGAGACTGCAATGCAAAATTGGTAATTATGAATCTAGAGTTGATTGCTTCGGGTTCATTACGTTCCCTTGATATTCTGCCGAGTGTTGTCACTCGACGTGGGGGTAGATAAACCTGGGCCACAGGTGATTTATTGGGGTTTTTAGCCCAGTGTGCAAGGCTGTGTGGCTGCAAGATGCCTGTGTCAACCTTGGCCGATGTGGCCGGTATGTTTAGGGTTTTGTTGCTGTTGTATTATGAACGGTGGTGGTGGTGGGATAGGAGCAGAGGGACGGGCCAGCAACGTGTCCAGATGGTCCAGGTAAGGGCGAGAGATGGGGCGTCTGGTGGTGGCTGCGGGGTGTGGCCTCCTTCGTACTGGAAATAGCAAGGTACTCTGGGCCGGGACTCGTGTTGTGGGGTGAGATGGGGCCGCTGTAGTTCTCCTGGTGGCGGTATCTGAAACACAGGGTAGTCTTGGCCAGGAAGGACCAAACTCACATGCTGTAAACATCCCCGTAAATGGTAATTCCCTGGCAATACTCGGATATATAAGATTTATTCTCCTTGAACCATTTATTTCTGCTTAAACCTCCGTCACGAGAGAAGTGATAAGATGATAGAAATAAATCTGAGAGAAGAATAACTTGTACATCATCAGTAAGTACGCATCCCTTCCCCACTCACACCTTAAAATATTATTTGAATCTCATCAAGGGGGAGAGGGCCAGGTCAGGGAAACTGCCGAGTTGATTATAACGAATTTGTTCAAGTATGAAAACAGACTAAACGAACGATAAGTTGGGTTTGGTCTGGGCTAAAGTGAAGGAACGTTGATCATGAAGGAACGTTGATCATGAAGGAATGTTGATCATGAAGGAACGTTGATCATGAGGGAACGTTGATCATGAAGGAACGTTGATCATGAAGGAACGTTGATCATGAAGGAACGTTGATCATGTAGGAACGTTGATCGTGAGGGAACGTTGATCATGAGGGAACGTTGATCATGAAGGAACGTTGATCATGAAGGAACGTTGATCATGAAGGAACGTTGATCATGAGGGAACGTTGATCATGAAGGAACGTTGATCATGAAGGAACGTTGATCATGAAGGAACGTTGATAATGAGGGAACGTTGGTCATGAGGGAACGTTGATCATGAGGGAACGTTGGTCATGAAGGAACGTTGATCATGAGGGAACGTTGATCATGAAGGAACGTTGATCATGAAGGAACGTTGATCATGAGGGAACGTTGATCATGAGGGAACGTTGATCATGAAGGAACGTTGATCATGAGGGAACGTTGATCATGAGGGAACGTTGATCATGAGGAAACGTTGATCATGAGGAAACGTTGATCATGAGGGAACGTTGATCATGAGGGAACGTTGATCATGAGGGAACGTTGATCATGAAGGAACGTTGATCATGAAGGAACGTTGGTCATGAGGGAACGTTGATCATGAGGGAACGTTGGTCATGAGGGAACGTTGATCATGAAGGAACGTTGATCATGAGGGAACGTTGATCATGAGGGAACGTTGATCATGAGGAAACGTTGATCATGAGGGAACGTTGATCATGAGGGAACGTTGATCATGAGGGAACGTTGATCATGAAGGAACGTTGATCATGAAGGGACGTTGATCATGAAGGAACGTTGATAATGAGGGAACGTTGATCATGAGGGAACGTTGGTCATGAGGGAACGTTGATCATGAGGGAACGTTGATCATGAGGGAACGTTGATCATGAGGGAACGTTGATCATGAAGGAACGTTGATCATGAAGGAACGTTGATCATGAGGGAACGTTGATCATGAGGGAACGTTGATCATGAAGGAACGTTGATCATGAGGGAACGTTGATCATGAGGGAACGTTGATCATGAAGGAACGTTGATCATGAGGGAACGTTGATCATGAGGGAACGTTGGTCATGAGGGAACGTTGATCATGAGGGAACGTTGATCATGAGGGAACGTTGATCACAACGATATCGTTGTGATTTTGACTAACACACACACACACACACACACTTCCCTGACATGGAGGACACTTGATGGTAAAATTGTCTTTTTTCTCATGTTATAAATACCTAACAGTGGTATTGCAAGGCGATAATGGGCGATGAAGCTAAATGATTCACGAAACATCCAGCACATTGTCGCGGCACGAAACATCCAGACTGCTAGTATGAGCTCCAGCCACCCCCGGGGTCAAGCCCGGATAAAATCGAATTCTGATGTGGAACACGGAAGTCATCCGTCAACCAAGCTGTTCATCCTGCCGTGAGAACTGGTCGGTAATTTATAGTACCAGACTTAGGCTGAGGTATACATACAGTGTCTACATGTAGTATTAATGAGATGACATTAGCTATACGTAACGTATACATGGAGATTACACAATAGTAGGCTTGTTGTAGTACAGATTGCCGTACACAAATTACTGTAGTCGGCGACAATGCTGACTGAGTGCTTTATGTCGGGAAAAGAACCATACGTTAGGCTCACCTTCAGGTTGGGTTTGGCTGCGGTTGATGAAGCTGAGGATAGTGTTGAGTGCAGAGACCACCCGCACGTACTCCTCCTCCTCCGACGGTGGTGATGGTGGGCTGCTGCTGCTGCTGGGGTCTGTACTGATGCTCAGGGACACGGGAGGAGAGGGAGGGCCAACTGGGGCTGGAGGCGTCACCACGCTGCCCTGAGGGCCGCCACCACCTGCCGACACAGAGCTGCCAGGAGCCGCAGACCCAACACTCCCAAACACAGATGTGGAGGTGGATGTCGACCCCCCGCCGCAGCCACCGCCTCCTGCCGCTGCCGCTGCCGCCGCTGTTCCTGGCCCAGTGGAAGTGCTGGTGGAGGCGCCGCCCCCGAGGCAACCCGGGGGTGGCAGCGGTCTGTACTGCGAGTACAGACCGCCCGGGGGTGGATACGGTACGGGTCTAGGATACTCCGGGTATCCTTCCAGGGAAGGGAAGGACGCTGTAGGACCTGCAGGAGGGTAGAGGAGCGGTGGTAGAGACGGGGGTGACGCGCTTTCACCCGCAGTGCTGCCAGGTGGTAGCTGGGTGGCACCTACCACCTCACGGCTCAGGACATCCTGTAGCCTGGCCAGCAGGGTCAGTGCCTGGCTCACCTGGCGTCGGCTGAGTCCTGGGGCGGCGGTGGTCGTGACGGATGGCGGAGTCGTCCATCTTACAGACATCAGCAGACTTAGGGGGTTGATTGCCTCTGCCGGAGGCGGTGTAGACGAAGTCGGGCGTCGGGGGAAGTCCAGACCGGTGTCGTGTATCCCCGAGAGTGGACGAGTGCCGAGGGGTCTGCCTGGCCCGGGACGCTGCTTTAGAGCCAACTCAACGCCTTGCCTGGCATGAGGTCCCTGGCCCAAGCTTCCTGAAGGAGTCTTTACCACTGGATCACCACTGGTAGGATTCCTGGCCTCACCCGTGGTGAGATTCTCTGCCGCCACATACCCAGGGATCTCTGATATGTTCAGAGATAATTTGACCCCACCATCCATCCTCCGGATGCGCCATCCTTGATCCTGGTACTCTGGGTGACCCGGGAAATGGTAGTCATCATTGTCGTGATAGCCACTGCCGCTGTAGCGACTGGCGTAATGGTCTGGGTCTGAGGGTGGTGACAGGGGTGGTATGGTTGATGGTCTTACCAGTGATCGGGTCGAGCCTGCTCTATCATCTTCACCATACACCACATCTTGGCCTTTCTCATTATCGTTTCTGGCGTTATATCTATCTTGCTCGCCGATACTGATGCTGCTGTTCATCTTGTCTTCATGAATATAAGATGAATTGACAGTGGTAGAGGAGTGGGGTATGTTTGAGTAAGATTTGTAATTGGTTGTAGGGATATTTCCCCCAGCATAACTCAGTTGATGATGCAGCTCATCCACAACCCTCCGCAGAATGGCCTTGACCGTAGCATCGCGGTGCGTCTCCACAGTCTTCGTCAGGAAAGCCTGGCGAGACAGATCATATAAGGCGTCATTTAGCTGCATCAGCTGATGATACAGGACGCTAGGGTGGTCCACACTCTGCCCTGGTCTGTGTAAGTTCCTGTCTTTTGCCGTCAGGACTTCAGGAATATGGCTTTCTGTAAGGTCGTGACTCTTACCTTTACCTTGCTCCTGGTCATCTGTCTCTTTCGTCACCACTGATTTACCGGGGCCGGTTACTATGAGCTGAGGGAATACATGTTGCGTTAGGGATTTTGGCGCCGTCCTTTTAAAATCGTATGTGGACGGATGTACATCTTTGGCAAACACGCTATTGCCAGACCTGAGAACGGGTGTGTTGTTGGCACAAGTGAGGCTTATCACCACCACCATTACAGCTGTAGTAATCATGGTGCTCTCTTGCATAATACTTGCCTGCAAACAGTACTTGACTCCACTTACTGACGACAGTCTTCTCTTAACATCCTTTGAGATATTAAATACCAGTTCGGTGGATACGATCACATTATCACTTGTACATATCTGCCGTACTTCAGACAAAGCTTTATCTAACCTTATATGAACATTGCAAACCCTCCACTAGTCGTACGTCTACCAATACGATGTACTTTTATCAGAAAACTGGATCGAGTTGACTGCAATGGCCGAATCCTTGATTGTTTAATGTGAAATTTTTCATGGATAAATGTATGATGTTCTAATCCTTGATGAGGAAAGTATGTGAAAAGAGAACTTTGTGGGTTAATTATAATGCTCTGATTCTTGCTGGGGCTCCGTAGTGTATCGTCCTAATCATGGATTGGTGAAGGTAAGTTGTTGTAATGCTTGATCCAGCACATTCACAATTACAAATGTCACTATGAATACTTCGAAAATGATGTTCACAACTGTCCAGACTTGTAGTATAAGTAGTCAGTGTTACTTGTGAGTAATAATTTACAGTAATTTGTTTTAATCAGTTAACCGTGTAACAGTTTCAAACCAAGCATTTGTATATCGCACATTATTTGAAACTTGATATCAGTATAACATGCAGTATTTTCAGACAGCACCGGTATGATGCATATTTCCAATTAGCGTCAGTATAAAGTGCAGTTTTTTCCAACTGTCATTATATTGACTCGGTAATTTTTAGTCTGCGTCAGTGTACAATGCTGTTTTTCAAACCGTCAGGTTAACTTTATGTGTTTTCAGTCGTCAGTGGAACCTGCGGTATTTTCAATGTCAGTACAGAATGTTAAGCACTATGTTGTCAAAACAAGTCAGTATAAACTGCAGTATTTTCCCCTTCGCATCAGTGTGATGCTGTATTATCAGTCTGTCGACACACTCAGAGAAGGAATCGTGTAGTGACGAAGAGAGAAAGCAGAGTGACCACGGAAGTCAAGGCTTGTCAGTGGCCTGGACTCCACTTTCTCTTACTGCTTAAGAAACCACCTCCTCCATCTTAACGTCTTCGTACACTTGGTATCAGCGGGTACACCCCGGTCCCAGTCACCATGGGTAGGGATAATGATCAACTCTCTCTCTCTCTCTCTCAGGAAATAGAGAAATTATTAAGGTGGATTATTCACATGACGGTGATGAGGAGTTGTTAACCCCTAATACGTAACTATCAACACAAAGTTGCTTTTGCAGTGTGTTAATCTAGATCATGCAATGCAATTTTTTCTCAAGATTTGCTAAAGTTCCCGTATTAGACTCAATTACTGTATAGTAACCTAAGAATATATTTTCATATTTCATAAATGACGCTGAAACAGGGTAGTGGACGTTTTTTTTCCAGACTGTTGGTCAAGTATTTGCTAGGATTATTTAGTCATAGACTTTATGCATTTTCCATTTTCGCTTTCCCACCCATCATCACCCTCAATGGGTATGTGTGTTTTTTTTAACTGGTTCGCTAGTTATGGAACTAAGACAATATTTATCATAGATTTTCTCCATGGTATTCATTTACAAGTATTTTAGATTTAGCTTTAGCGTATATATATGCTGTGAATTGACACAGAGACAATGTCAGTTTTATTTCATGATTCTCACTTATCCTAATTGTCATATATTGCCGTGAGTTACTTCCTCTCTGCTGGTCATGCTAGAGTAACCCAGGATAACGCTGGATCACACTAGACATGGATCGTGTCGTGGGACAAACTATCGTGAGCATTCATTGTTGACAGTGAAAGCTCAAATCTGGGTCGTCCATAACATGGTCCCTATAATTCTAATCATAATATGAATTTTAAGAAAGATTTAGCTTAGTTCTGTTAGAAGATGGTTAGCTTTTTTTTCTTTTTTTTTTAGATTGTCGGAACGACCTTTCTTGTATAGAAGGGGAAAAACATGAAATTCTAGGAATATCAAGAATTTAAGTGAAAAAAGGCAAGTTTGAACGAAGGTGTAGAGTGTAACAGAATGAAAGGATAATGTTTCCTGACAAGCATTTTTGTAGCTGAAGATATCTCTAAATTATCTAGAAGAGGTTGGTAGGTACAGCTGCAAAGTTAAAGTCCGCTCAGAAGAATGGGGAGTCTAGGCTATTGTTACCCTGGTATGTCTGGGAAATTAGAGCCTCTCTTCTTCTGGACCAAAATGAATGAGGACGGTAATAGGTGATTGGCCATTTAGTAAAACAACGGATGGATGAAAGACAATCTTTTATTACAGCAGTGTGTAATGCTCGGCCCAGGCAAGGGTTGTCCACCAAGTTCAGTACCAACTAGAAGTAGTGTTTGTAGTAACAGTTTACTTCGTTGACTTTAGTTTGACCTTTTCATTAATGTTTTCTATGATTATCTTCATTGTCGTTTTCCTTTTGTTGCCTGTTTTATTGTTTCCAATTAAATTTCCTTTTTTAATTAATGATCCATCATGTATATGACCCCTGCTTGTTTTTTGAACAACTGAGACACTACATTTTTCAAGTTCTGAAAACTTTTGTATCTAAACTAATGAACATGAAAGTAAAGTGGTATGGTGGGTAAGAGTAAATTTAAATAAACATTAAATTGTTAGGTTTATGGTTCCTTCAAACAAGAGACAACCCAATACCTGATGGTTTAGCTTATTTGCTCATAATGAACTATAAACCTCTGGATGTAACCTCAGCACATATTGACAAGATGCAAGATAAAGTGAAGGGGGAACATTTTGTCTCAAGTGGATTTTTGTTTTTTAAATGTTGCTTGAACAGAGTGAGCAGAGTTAACTCATGTAAAGTACCCTTTTTTAGGTATGTACAAATGTTTTATGTGGTCTTGCACACTTGACCCACTCAGTGCATATGCGACTAGACTTCAGAACACAAGAATGGGACATAGGGATATGATGAAATAACTAATACATAGTTTATATATATATATATTTACAACTTCTTCAGCATATAAAATATCTAAATGTTGACATTAAACATTGCAAAGACCAATAGAAAATCATATTTACACTTTATTCAAACTGGAACTTCCATAAGCAGTCTATCAGTATAAACTGATTAGAAATTAAAACTCAAAACCTGTGCAATATCTCCTTAACCTAACAGCAATGTGCAAACATATAAACATCATGCGGTATAAGTTGAGCTGAGAGGTAGTGCATTAAAATTACAGAGTAAGCAGAACCTATTAAGTAATTTTATGTGTGACATTATGACTATGCTAGAGAATACATTCATGTGACTGTAATGGGGAAGGACTTCAAGCCTAGTAAAGCAATTACACTGTGAAGTTCTATGAATATGTTTTTGTTATGTCCTATGAAAATGGAAGCAACAAATCTTAAAGGTACCTACAACCCAGCTGAGCTCTTGCTATGATCACTAACGATGATTAGTTAAACATCTTTCCACTGATGAATAATTGGTGACAAAGTTATTTCATAATTTCAAAAGCCTTAGTTTTGTGGGATGAAATCAGTTAATGGAAAAAAATTATACACACTATTAACTAAAACTGAATAATTCAGATATAACAAACAACAATAATTGGTGACTTTCTTGCATATTTCCTACCCCAGGAATCCCTTCTATCTTTATGAAGCTCCCGCACCACACAGGAGGCTAGTTACTTCCACTGGTCAGGACCATAGGGCAATAAGTGTAGTAATGCGTGTGGAAAAAGCAGAGCAATGGAGTTGTAAGTGCTTGGTACTTTTGCTTGTTGCATTATTGGCATGAGGGGTCTGAAATATGTTAAAACAGTGTTTGTAGCATTGTAGGGGGAAGTTATATTCGGGCATAGATGGAAGAGTGACTCGTGTTTTTCTGGGGAGAGTTGTGTCTGATGGGTGTGTGTCTGGTGGAATGGAGTTGAAGAATGAGTTGTAAGGGCAGCTGTTGTACATAATTGAATGACTAGCATGTTTCCTTGAGGAGGAATTGTATTTGGAGGATCTTTATTTCAAAGTGTAGGTGTTGAATGTTTGCAGTTGTTAGGCATCCGGTGATTGTTTTATGTGTACTATTTTGTGTGATGTTTTGTGAATTTTCATTCAAGGTGACTGGAGGTTGTGAGCTGGATTTGTGTCTGCCTTGGGTTAAAACAGTGATTGAATACTTCGATGCACACATTCTGCTCTGGGTGAGCCATTGCTCCAGTTGTATGCTGCAGTGCTCTAGGCATGTTGCTGCTACTATTATCAGGGTATTGTGTTGTAATTGTGAGGTTGTCTGCATGTGTAAGTTCTTTCGTGATGTAGATTGTCAGAGATGTGTCCACTCCCAGGTATCTAAAACACTAAAACACATTGCTTTCTCCAATATTTCTCCATTCAGACACACACATGCACAACTAACCTAATCCTCAACCCTGCTAAACCCAATAACGTATATGATATGTATATAATTATTAAAAAAGAAAATTATTGGTACACCAGGATTTGGGACAGGGAGAAAGTTGAAGATGTATTGGGGAAGGAAAGCGATGACAGAGAAGATGTAAAGAACAAAGCTGCACATAAAGAATGGAAATACTGCAGGTTTAGAATGAGTGATGAGTGAAATAGTGAGCAGTGGATGTAAAACTGTTGTTGTATGGAATTGGAAATTTGTTTGGAAGCATGGTAAAAAGGTCATGCATTTGATGATTAAATGATGGCAGTTCTTGTTCCAATGTTTAAAAGTAATGGGAGTAAAATTATTGTAAATTTAGCAAAGAAAATTAGGTTGTGAATGATATTGAAATCAGTGAACCCCTTTAGTTAAACAATAAGGTGGACTTATAAAGAGATGTGAGTGTGTAAGTCTCACTCTCACATAGGTATAGGACATATTTCTTGAAAAAAAAGAAGTGTATGCAATGTTTTGTGTTTAAGAATGGGATATGATAAAGTTGATAGGAAAGCTCTTTGGAATGTTCTGACCCTTAATGATGTTCAAGGAAACTTCCATAATATTTACATAGTTTTCATACTGAAAGTAGTGCTGTAATGAGAATAAATGCTTGACTGAGTTGTGTTAAAGAAATGTGGGAGTGCATCACAGTTTTGTATGTCACCGTGATTGTTTAATATCTCTATGGCTGGGGCATTATGTGAAATGAGAGCAAGGTTGGGTGATAGCTGTGTACTGCTAAGAAAATGGTAGGACATAAAGGAGTTAACACAACTGCTGAATGCAAATGATTGTTTGCTGAACCAGAGGAATTAGATATTTGCTTTGACGATCTGAGTAATTGGAGGATGCTTAAAGTAGATTAATGGAAGTTATACCATCCTGTTATGTAACGTTTGGAACCTTCTGCCATATCCATTTGGGAATTGCTGGTCTTATTTTCTTTTCATTAAAACAAAGCTATCAGGCTAGATTTAGCATTTTTCCATTTGCATTACATCTATCCTACCTCCTTTCCTTATCTTCACACACTTTTTCTTATCCTTTAATTTTCACCATCCTCTCTTTTGCTTGCTTTTTCAAAACCTAACTTTGATGAGTACAGTCCATGACTGGAGCTTTTCCTGACCTTTTGTCCATTTATAATTATTCATTTGTACTGTATGGGGATTTTACAACTTTTTAAACTTCTCTCTACTGTCCATGTTCACAGGATCATCATTCAGTTTCTCCCTTCATCCACTACTGTAATACTTTAAAAAACTTAAAAGACTGTGATCATGTCTCCCATTACTCTTTTCTCTTCCAAAGTAGACAAATTTAAGACCTTAACCTTTCCCTGTAATTTGGCTTTCCTAATTCTTTTATCATTTTTGTCACCCCTCCTCTGGACCTTCTCTATTAGTTCTTTGTGCATCTTTCAGTGTGGTAATAAAACTAAAGAAACATATTCTAATTTTGGCCAACTGTAGGATGGAAACACCTTGCCCAGTATTTCATATCCACACAACGGAGTGTTATTTAATATTTGTCAGCAGACAGTTTATCTCGTTTACTGTGGGGCTTTGGTGAGCTATAGCCCAGTACCTTAGTTTTAGTGAGAAAAAAAGTAGTAACCCCAACACCAAGGATGCAAGATGATTTCAGGCAACACTTTGCAACTCCTAAGTCAAGACAACAGTACCTTTGCAAACAACATGGCATTTATTTTCCCATTATATTACCTGTAGTTTTAAAAACTTTGGTTGTACTAGATACTGGCATGTAATTCCATGCATTTTTCCATCCTCCTTTTTTTAAAAACGGGCAAAAAAAAAAAATTCTCACTCCTTTGGCTCTTGTCCTTCCATTGATTTTTCTAGCTCACCTCAAGTTGCTTGTCAAGTATTTTGCTAATCCATTACGTTCATTGGTTATTCTAGAACACTAGTGTACAATGTGGCCACAAATGGATTTTATGCAGATTATAAAAGAACTTGCAAAAACATAAATGAAGCAGTTGAGCTGAAAGATACTGCAATCTGTAAGACTTTCAAACTTTTGTTAAACCTCTCTGAATTATAATTAGTGCTGCCATACTAAGCTTGGAAGTCTTTTATGGTAACTCAAGCTAGGGTTTGGTTCCCATCAGTGGAATTAGATTCTTGATGAATAATTAAAAAATGTGTCCTAAAATCATGACAAACATTTGTTTGCACAATTTGAAGATAATGGTGTCAATACTTGTGTAATTTCAAAAATATTAAAGGAATAAAAAATTTATTGCTTCCTTTGAAAAGATGTCTAATCAACTTTAATGCTATGGAAATAGTCTGTCTGATAATGATAACCTTTCATGCTAAGTTGAGCAATATCACCTATCTTTAAGAAAAACTGAAGAAAATGTGAAAACTTGCTATGATGGACAAACTTTTACATTTTTATATATGCTGAAATCATGTTTCACAAGAAGCTTATAAAGCTACAGTTTATATTTGCTGAAATCATATTTCACAAGAAGCTTATAAAATTACAGTTTTGTTAAATAATAAGTTCTGCACTAATGACCTGAAGTGTTCATAACACCACCTCCAATAAAGTCCTACTTCCCAAATCAATTTTCTCTGTACAAAATTAAAAGCTTAAAATCTGTCTGAACATAGGTAAAAATAAACTAAACATTACATTCAACTGATAACTAAAACACTGACCAGTTGAATAAATGGCAAACAGCTCCATCAAACAAGAACACCATAGAAAATTCTGTCAATGAATAGCTGAAAAAGGAAAGGGTGGTACAAAAAAATATCAAACTGGAAAGGAACAAAAGTGCAAATAACAGAAGCAATCTCTCATCATGTTTCAAACAAAAATTAACTTTTGATGTTAATGAACTAAACTAACACTTTTTTACAAGTAAATTTATAAAACACTGTATTGAAAGACTATGCCAGCATGAGGCAACCCAGGTATGGCAGACTCCCCAATCTATTCCTCTGCTATAAGGAATGGCCTTACAGCCTTTTGCTGAACAAACTTGATATACATCCTTTTATGATTTGCACCTTAAATAACATGTTTTCTTGTCCATAAGCTCTCTCTGGATTAACAAGTATTATTGTACAAGTCCAAGCACTAGATATAGGTCTCTCAGCAATTAAAGCTTAGCTTTACTTGGTAACACAGATGAATTTTCATCAAATTATCATGATCGAGATGATTCCAATAGAATTTGATTAAATTTTTCTCTATTTGCCCTTCCATATAGTGCAGCTGAAAGGGATGGTAACTCTACACTTGCTCCAGTAATTTTTTTTCACGTGTGCTCCCGTAATTTTTTTTCACGTGTCCATTTCTTGCAAAGGAAAAAATTTAATGAGAACACCTAGTCTAAAACATGGCTTGGTTGGCTTATTACATTACTTTTGGATGCCATTTATCATTCCACTGGAATAAGACTGGATTCCACCTTAATCTTGTTTGTAAAAAATAAAAAGTATCTGCCCTTGGGTACAATGGATTTTCAAATAAGCAATGTTACAGCAGTTGTTTTGGTATGGTTGATAATACTTGTTAGTTTTTATGTCTAATACATTACAGTATCCTGTCTTATACCACATTATTTTATTTAAGGATTTCAGATAATAGTAAGAAGTACTGTTAATGGAGATAGGACAAACAAGTTTTATTCACTACTTTAGTGGTTATGTCTTTTAAAACTATTTGCACCACACATATATTAGGGAAAAATTGGGAGAAGCTTAGATGAGCTGAATTTACCAAATATTATGTGGTTATGAATGAAAATGATATATGGAATGGTTGACTAAATATTGTCAGGAAATCCATGTTTTCCAGAGTAAAACATTTGAACAGGTACACACAAAATATTCTAATTGTCAGGACCACATGAACTGAGAATGAAATACAATGATGTAGCTTTAGCATAATTGTACTGCTTTTTCTCTGAAATGTGAGTTTTAGAACTCTGCAATATTTTTAGAATATTCTCTCTTTGTTGTTGCTTTTGCATGGTGTAGAAGGTGACTAAAAGGGGTGGGAAAGAGGGCCTAGAAATCCTCCCCTCCTATTTTACTTTTCCAAAAGAAGGAACAGAGAAGGGGGCCAAGTAAGGACTTTCCCTGTAAGGCTTAGTGATCTGTTCTTGATGCTACCTCACCAATGTGGGAAATGGTGAATATGTATAAAAGAAATTATTAACAAAAGAAAACTTTCAATATGAGGTAATAGATAATAGTAATTTAGATGTATCTGGTAATTCCATTCAAGTAAGTTCTTTCACCCCTCCAGACTTGCTACTTTCCAATCCTGGTAGTGTCGCTATTAAATAAATCTATTAGGTATATCAGTACACAATAACACCCAGTTGAACAAATCAAAACTCTAGCCTTTATCTTGGAATGTAAAGCCTGGCCAGTGTAGCAGCATTTTCACTGTTGACTACACAATCAGATTTAACTATCATTTCCCTAACTAATCCTATTGGTGCATATTCAAGCTTAGTAAGAACAGAGGAAGAGTAATGGGGAGTCTGCTCACAAGTCCACTTACCAAAAACAGAAAGAGTATGCTGATATTGACCAATGGTGGTCTTGCATAGCCTGTTAAGCAAAAAGAAATGCTAGACAAATAAAATGTTGTACTGCTTTTAGAGTATTTTCAGCACAATATATTTTCTAATCAGAAAATGTCAGCAATTATTTGGATAAACATATGGTTTAACATGGTTTATTTATAACCTCAGTGGCCAAAAGCCTTCTTGAAATTTTTGCAGCAATAAAATCACATGGTATGTAAGAATAACTAAAGATAACAATTGGGAATATATTTCAGCTTCACAATAGCCAGAAACCTGTGCTACATATACAGAAGCTTATGTTCTCACTGCCCATAAGCACATGTAAAGATAAAACTTTTCAAAAACATTTTAACTGAAATCACTCTTGGCATAATCAGTTATTATTATATACTTGTGTATAGTCTGAGTTTTGACGACCACATTTTAAGACAAAAAATTAAGGGGTCGACCTATACATAGGTAATAGTTTCATTAGGTTGAAATCCATTAATGATGAGAAGGGCTAGGAGCAACTTTTTGCTTCACACATGAAGAATATTTACCAATTACTGCCAGTAAACAATGGGAACTTCAAATATGTACCAATTAGTAGTCAAGAGTACTGTATCATTGTATTATATACAAAGTTGACATATTTCTGGAAAATAAGCAGCAAGACAATAAGGGTATAAACACAGTTTCAACGTACAGTGATATTAAAAGCTGCTCAGAAAGGGCCGATGCAAGTGCAAAGCCGCCACAACTAGGGCTCTGCAGCATCAGCTAGATTTTATGTATTTTTTGAATTGTTTTCTTTTAAAAAACTGTTACGTCAAGTATACTTTACTTAACTCTGCCTCAATGAATATATTTTCAGAAATAGACTGTAGTTTTGCTGAAACGTGATGTATTTCAGTGTAAAATAAGATAAAATACTTGATGAAAACAAAAGACTTTACTACCTCACCTTCTGAGGTTAAATAGATGTCACTTGTTTCTTAATAGTTTTTCGTTAAAATACTGTTATATTTACAATAATATTCTATTCATACTGTGCTTGATATAATACATTCACGGAAATGTAATATTTTTGCTGAAATGACATACGTATTACAGTGGAAAGTGGGACAAAATCATGATGAATACAATCAACTCGCTTTCTTTTGTTGTTCAAAAGATGTTACCATAATTGCTTTTCGAATGATTTTCAGTTAAAAACTGTTACAATAATATTTTATCCTAATTGACTTAAATGAATACTTGAATGGAAATATACAATTTTTTTGCTGAAACTACCTGTGTTTGTGTAAATTGCCATTATCATACATGGTGAACACTTTGTATTTGGTGCTCAGTGTTTCAGTTTCAGGGAACAATTATTTCAGTTTATATGATAGTGTTTTTTTAGTGAGGATTTTCTGAAATGAGTTTTATATGCCATAAAATATGGTGCAACATTGCTCTGATTTCTTGTTCCATTACCTTCAAAAAGGCATATCAAAAATTATGGATTTCTTGGCCAAAAATCAAGGGTTGACTTATAAGGTAGACTTATAAATGAGTATATACGGTACATATTGTATCAGAAAGTCCACGTCATTATCATATTTTCTGGATAATTTTAACTTGCTTAAACACAATTAATTAAATATACGTCATGAGCAAGTATACAAGTTTTTATTGCTTATCTACAGATCAATACATTAAGAAAAATAACCATAAAGTACTTTGTATAAATCCTTGGCATATAAATTCAACAGCTTAAACTTTCAGAACAGTAATACAATATCCTCTACTGCTTAAAGGTCATACCTATGAGACATGAAATTTTGAGACAGCTGGGTCCAAGCAATAAAGCACAGCACATTAAGTGCCCATATACCATTACAGACTGAATGCTAGCATACCACCATATTGTTATAAATCATCATACTTAGGAATACAAACTGCAGTGAAAAAATTCACATGTTCTTGTACCCAAATTCTATGAAAATATACTTTCCGTAATTAGGCATGAAGATACCTCCTTGTAATACATCTGTCTGATCACCTTTTTTAATATATTATCATACAGTGCGTATAATTAAGAATTAAAGTGCAGATAGAGATTAAGAAAAAGCACACATATATAAAATAAATAAATAAATAAAATATAAATATTATATTTATTTATTATACTTGATCGCTGTCTCCTGCGTTGGCGAGGTAGCGCAAGGAAACTGACAAAAGAACGGCCTAACCCACCCACATACACATGTATATACATATAGTAGAGTTGCATGATAATGTGTTGCTAAATGATGTCATAATAAAGCAACACATGATTACTTTATTTCATGTTAATTCAGTTCATTCCCAACAATGTTGTGCAGTTTTCTCGCACGATTCCAATACCCAGGCAAAAGATCAGTCTGGTAAGAGTTGGGCATGTTGTCTCTTGTGGATTTAGTCAACTCATTTCTTAATCTTCTCTATTCTTAATGTATGCACAACTTTGTTTTCCTTCTTCTCTATTATCTTAGTTATGTTTCAAGTATTTTTGATGGTTTAATAGTTACTGAAAACCTTTTTAAATTTTTCATGGCCAAATCATGAGTTACAACGATTCACTTTTACATGAAATTTTCAAGTCCTTGACTCGTGTTATTGTGCAACTCAACTTGCTGTATATATATGTATATCTGATAAGCTGTCCTACTCCTAGGGATTAACTATTTTCTTTAAGTATGAAATCAAAAGGAAATAGCAAGTTTCACTTGCATATTATTTACTCTTTTGAGCCACTTTCAGAGGGTAGCCACAACACAAACTTGAGTTCAACACAATCCTTCTTTACATTATTTCCTTCTTTTTTGCTCCTCTAGTTATGCATACTTACTGATCTTTCCACTTTAAGGAAAAAAAAAAAGGTCAAAAACACAAGCCAGAGTTTGATGTCATCTTAAGAATTGCTGGAATGAAGTAGTAAATTATTATGTGGTGCTTTTGTTAGTAATCTTCGAAAAAGTTGTGTAGCACCATTTCACAGAACTGGAAGTTTATATTTTATGATAAATATTTCTCTACATTTGATTTTGCTCCAAAGATGTTACTTAAATTATTTTCCCAAATGATCTGCCAATATAACTGAAAATTCAAGTTACATAGTAAAATAAGCTTGACCATCAATCAAACTGGTGTGAATAAGTATTGATTTTTATCATATTTCCAAATGTCTTTTAAAATCCATAATGTTTTAAGACTGCACCGTGAAGAATAATTATACCATAATGAATACCTGTCCCTAAACCTGCTGATTAAGTCTGCTGTACAATCCAATTATCCTTGCCTAAAACTGCAGATTTCATCAAAGTAAAATTTTTCTTACAGCAGGAATCAGTATAGGCACTCTTTTTCACTTGCTCTGGTCACAAATGTATATGTGGGTTGTTATTTGATTTATGTCTGCTATACTTCATACCAAAATCAGATTGCTTGGCCTATATTGTGGCATATATGGTTTGTCATTTGATTTATATCTGCCATTTCTCATATCAAGATCAGAATATGAATGATAAGAGTTTTAGGAGTGATTTTCATGAAATCACAATTTGGTAGGAGTACAAATATTTCCTGTTCTGCATACAGGGATTAGTTAAACTACAAGGAGCACCCTTCAATTTCACATATTCACAAGATTCAATCCATATGTAAGGGGGGAGATGGCTATTACTTCATGTGTGCTGTGCCACAGAAATCAGCAAAATTATTTAGTAACTGTGGTCAAAGATACTACTGGCTGTCAAAGTAGAGAGTGTGCAAATGTATTATGACCTTGATTCAACAAGTGTAACCCTGTTTGAAATATGTGTACTGTATTGTATACAACTTAACATATAAAAATCTTGTTCTGTAGTCAGTAAGAACAATAAATTTCAAGGTAATAATATTATTAGAAACTAATATCACAATGTGAAGTATTTCTTACAGAATTTGAAATAGGCAATACATAACCTATGAAACATACTTAAAATATGCATAACTACATTACACTATAATGCTGCCAGTCATAACAAAGAACAGCTGACACTACCATAAGCAGTGTTGTGCAGGATAATGCTTAAAAATACATGCTGCATTTTTATCAGCAATGATTTTATATTTTTCTTTATCTAAACTTCTACATTTTTAAGGAAGGGCCTTGGATCATTCACTGCAAAAATTATAATGCAAAAATTATAAAAAAATATCAGGATTATATACAGTGTATGTATTCAGTATATACATAAGGAATGAAATTGCACTGATGCTATCTTGAATGAATGAAGATATTGTGCTTTTTTAATAATCAAAGTATGCATACACTAGTAACTAGTTCAAGAGGGCACAACAGTCATTGAAGTATGCAATGATGCTTCGCAATTCCATTTCTCAGTATTTTTCCAAAATGCTGCAGCATAACATATGTAACTTAGTTACAACAACCAATATCATGTGAATGGAGAGTAATCATAGGAAGGCATATTGATTCCTATGTGGAGTTTAACCTTGAGGAGCTGTTATATGCACCTAATAAATACAAAGAAGAATGCTTATATTTAAGTTATTCACTACTCTATCAACCAGTAAAAAATACTGAAAAGCAGCATTACCAAATGTAAAATTAATCATATGAGAAAAATTCTTCACATTTAATCTATAAAACAATTTAAGCATCATAAGAATACAAGAATGTACAGGCACAACATCTACTATGAGTTCTATTCACATTATTTGCATAAAGATGATTTGCAATCGGTAGTCATAGATTATCATGACAACAAAGGTACCTATTACTTCATGAATTTACAGCTAAATGCTATAAGCACTTTCAGGAATTCTATAGAATATATGGTAAACACTTTTTGCTTAGAAATTCTAAGTTCACTCAAAACTCCATTCCACCTTTAACATATAATGAGTATTTAAATCAAATAGTTATCTTACTATGCACAGAACCTGACATTGCACAATGTATATATGCCTGCATTTCTAATATGTTTACAACAATTCTTCTTTTTCTTACAAGATCTCATTAGTTGTCTCTATTTTTGGTCCCTCATAAAAGATTCACATCATACTGTGATGTTAAGTACATACTTGTTACTATCACTGATGAAAAAAAAAAAAAAAAACACTGAGAGACAAGATCCCCATTTTCTTATAAACAAAAACAATAAAAATATGAATAAATACTATACAAACGTGAAGAGAATTTTCCATTATATCAGCATTACCTTTATTCCAGCTTCAGTTTTCAAAAAACTTTAAATTTCAAGAGAATATTATCTACATTTCATGCTTAAGATAATTCAAGCATTACACTGATCATCGAAATATCATTTGCAGTATCAAAAACATACTCTAAACAAGGAAATAAAAAATGTGGTGAAAGACAAAAAGCCGAAGTATTTACATTCAGTACATGCATGTTTAAGTGAATATGAAAAGTTCTACCCTTTGAAAATGGAAATTTTACCCTGCTGCATATTTAAATATATGTTACTGCATTAAAAAAATATCCAAATGCAACATTCACTGCTTAAAGTGTAAGACTATACTTTCACACACTATTTATAAGACCTGAAGATTTATGAAACTAAGTTTGGATATGTTTCACTGCAGATTCATGATTGCAACTGTGATAGGTCTGTTACACATGATTGTGCAACAATATTTTGAGGTAACACGTAATCAAAGTTATTTACTTACACTTTCTAGGATAAGAGAAGAAACTTTACAGAATACTATCTTCAAAAACTTTGTAAATTCCACTTGGAGTAAAGGTAAATTATCCTCTTATTAGATAACATTCTACTACAGACAACCAACTAAAGAAAAATTATATTAAGGAGATGAAAGGAACCAAGACTCCTTATATTAAAAACACAAAATAGAAGTTAAGAAACATCCTACATGACTGCTTTTTGAATGATCAGATGAGATAGATCAACATGAAACTCATTTCCTAACTCTATTATTTTATCTCTTTTGGCTTATGCTCTCTCTCTTAAATGAGACATCATGCCCAAGTTATGTGATATATTAAAGGTAGTTTTAACTGGCCCAACATTTATTCTTATAAAATATACTTTCAATATACAATAACTTAAGACATTTGAGAAAAATCATAACCCTATTTACAAGAGAGCAGAAACTTTTCAACATTATAAAAGAAAAATTTAAAAACCAACATGTTCCACAATGGAAAAGATATAAAAGGAACTTGTGTGGTAAAGAACCCTGTGTGAAAATGAGTGATAAACAATAAGTAAAATGGGCTAAAAGTATTTATATCAATTAATCCACTGAAAGAAACAGTATTACATACTGAACAAACTATTGTGGTAAGGAGTGATCTCATGATATAACTTTACTCAATATTAGCTGGGAAATGTTATCATAAATATACACACATTATATCTGCTTATAATTTACAGAATAGATTTGTGTGTGTGTCTGTGTGTACATGAAAAGTAAAATACAATTAGACAAATACACATAAAACATACACTCACAATATCATGTATAAAAATTATTTTTACTAACCTTATCACAGTTGTAATTGTCTAACTGAATATAACAAAAAGAAATTCATGCCCACAGAGTGAAAAGCACTATTTGCCATATGACATAACACAAGTGAACCTGTTTCCAAGAATTCTGGATAACAAAGTAGGGGTTTTAGCAAATAATATATGATGAATGTGGTATTAATAAATAGAAAATAGCATCTAGTTCAAAGAAAAAGGGAATATTCACTTAAAAGTCCACATAAAAAATGACACAACTCATGTAACAATGGCAGAGCACTTCCATAAAATTAACAAGATCACATTTGTAACTTAGGTGGATGGGACTAGGGTATTTCCTTTGGTTTGCTTGCAAAGTTTCACTGAGTTTTATAAACTGTACTCACATAGATATTTTCATTATTTTTTATAATTAATGTGTTGTTGTTAATTAGAAAATACAGTTATCTTCAGTGAAGTAATTTTCCCACTTAAGTTTCCAACATAGTAATTTGTGTATTTCCTAGCAACAAAACCCTGACTTCTCTGGCTCAGCTTCCATTAAGCTGTAGGAAGGGTTTGGTCTAGAGTATCCTGTCTTGATGCCATCCCAACCATCTTCAATTTTGAACTCTCCAGATTGTACCTGTATAACAATACAGGGCATGCAATGATAAGTAAACCTTCTAAGTGTGAAGGCTACATGATTTAAGTTAAATCTAACCAATAAGATCTTTCCACTTCTACAGTATCAAGGTTGCAAAATATACATACCTTCAGCCTCCCTTTCTTCACAATGACCAAAAGTAACAGCAAAAAAGTGTACATTTTTAATTTATCATATGATTCATACATTTTCTTTCTATGCTTTAATGGCTACTTTCAGAGAACCTTCAACACATGATCTAACCTTCGTACATACGACACTCTTGTCAAATGACTCCTCACACTATCACTTGCTCTACCTTTTCAGTCTTCCTCTGTTTCTATTCATTCAATCACACACTTTTATTCATCATGTTTTCCACATCCAATCTCTCATAATGTCTGCAACACTTCAGTTCTCAATTTTTATCAGCCTTTCTTTTAAATGTCTTGAATCCATCTTTACTGCATTGTTCATTCACAAAATCCATCTCAAGTTCTTGCACTCTTCTGATCAATACACTACAATAATAAAGACCCATTTTTCACTAAGCTGATGATTGGCTATACTATTCCTTCCAACAACTTTTATTGCTTTCAAGGATTCTATAAAAAAAAAAGTTTTGCATTTAATGGAAGCCACAGTGGGTCCAAGATAGTGGCTTAAAATACCCAAGGGTTGAACATAAGAAATTAAACTATGAAAGCTACAATATGTGATTTTACATATTTCTAAGGTTCAATAAGCAAACTTGCACAAAGTAAAGTAACTGATATTTCTCTATTCTTGAAAATCTCATTGGTGGGTGGTCACCCTTGCAAATGACTTGGAAGAATGAAGATATTGTTCTTCTTAAAATTCAACCAATTTGTTAATCTTTCTGAACTTTCTTGTAACATGGCTTCTACTTTTCCATCCCTGCAGAAAGGACTTCCCAAAGCTTTAAAGTTTTACAACCTCTGCTCCCTCTCCATCTGCCTATATTTCATATTACAACCTTTGCTGCATTTCAATTCCTAAAAGTTGGAACAGTCGAAGAAGTTTATCAAGAGGTGCTCATCCTCCTTAAAAGCTCAGGTAGTATGTTTGGGGAAAGGAACTTGGATGTTCTAGCTGTGAGTGAAACAAAGGTAAAGGGTAAGTAGGAAGAATGGTCTGGGAACTTTTATGGGTAAAGTCAGGGATTAGTGTCAGGGTGAGAGCTATGGAAAGGGTAGCACTTCTGCTGAAGGAGTTGTGAAAATGTGTAAAAGAGTATTAGGAAGTGAGCCCCATGGTGATGTGGGTAAAAATGAAATAAGATTATGAAAGGTGGGTCACTACTGGCATAAACTTATGCACCTGGCTACGAGAAGACTGAAGATGAGAGGAGAGTGGTTTGGGAGAAGCAGAGTGAGTGCATCAGTAGTGTCAACATGAGAGATCGAGTATAAGGATGGGTGATTTGAATGTGAAAGTGGGTAATGTGCCAGGTGAGGGTACAATTGAGGTATATGGGGTATTCAATGATGTGAACAAAAATGGTGAACAGCTTGTGAAGTTGTGTGCTGAAAAAGGATTGGTGGTAAGGAATACCAGGTTTAAAAAGAGGAACATACATATATATATGAAGATTAATGACAAAGAAGGTAAGTGGGCATTACTGGATTACATACTAATTTATAGGTATGCAAAAGAGAGACTCTTGGATGAGTACATGCTGAGGCAGACACCTGGTGAAATGTCTGATCATAACTTGATGGTGGCAAGGGTGAAGATTTGTTGAAACCCTTGGTAAACAGGAAATGATACAGATGAGAAGAGGGTAGTGAATTTAAGTGAGCACAGAAAAGAAACTTGTATGAAGACATGCTAGGAGAGACTAAGTGTAAAATGGCAAAAGGTGAAAGTAAATGTAGCTAAGAGAGTGTATAAGTAATGGGAGGTACAGTGGGAAGCAGTGGTGCTGTACATGAGAAGTGTGTGCCATACAAAAGGTGGAAGGTGGGCATGAGAATTGGTAGTGAGTGAAAGGATGATGAAGATGCTTGTGAAAGTGAAAAAAGAGATATGTGTGTGTAACTCACAGAGAAGTAATGTGAGAGATTGGGAGATGAAGAAGAGAAAAAGGCATGATACCAGAAGAAAGAGCAATGGCTGAAAAATGGGCAAAAAAGAATTGGGGTTAGCAAGTATCGGTAAACTCTAGGGACGATGAAATAATCTTTTGGAAGGAGGTTAACACCGCAAGAAAAGCATCAGAACAAATGGGTATATCAGTGAAGGTGACAAATGAACTTCCATGGTGTAGTGGTTAGCGTTCCAGACAGAGATGCATTCACAGGCTGCCCAGGGTCAAGTACATGGGTTTGAATATTGGTTGTGGCGGTTGGTTCACAGTCAACCCAACTGTTCATCCACTCCCGGGGGTTGGTCAATAAAATGGGGACCTGGCTCAGTCTAGGATATATATATATATATATATATATATATATATATATATATATATATATAAGAGTAATGGGAGGTAATGGGGATAGGGGAGAAAGAATACTTCCTACTTATTCCCTGCATGTCATAGAAGGCGATTAAAAGAGGAGGGAGCGGGGAGCTGGAAATCCTTCCCTCTCGTTTTTAATTTTCCAAAAGAAGGAACAGAAAAATGGGCCTAGTGAGGATATTCCCTCAAAGGTTCAGTCCTCTGTTCTAAATGCTACCTCGCTAATGTGGGAAATGGCAAATAGTATAGATAAAAAAATATTTATATATATACGAATAAAGTGCATATGAACATGCACCTTCATAGAACATACAAACCTCCAATAGCCAGGATCGAACCTGGGACCCCTGTCCAACAGGCGGGAGCGCTCACAGCCTAGCCTAGCGGTAGCACTCCTGCCTGTTCCACATGGGTCCCAGGTTCAATCCTGGCTGTTGGAGGTTTGTATGCTATATATATATATATATATATATATATATATATATATATATATATATATATATATATTTTTTTTTTTTTTTTCTTTTCAATCTATTCGCCATTTCCCACATTAGCGAGGTAGCGTTAAGAACAGAGGACTGGGCCTTTGAGGGAATACCCTCACCTGGCCCAATTCTCTGTTCCTTCTTTTTGGGAAAAAAAAAAAAAAAAAAAGCCTTGCTCAAGATGAAACATGGCAAGGCAGCTAGAGTGGATGGTACTGCACTTGGTTAGTTTGAATTTTCAATATATGTTTGGATTATGATGAGGTGCCTGAGGTCTGGCAAAATGTTTGTAGTGCCGCTGTTCAATGCAAGGGGGATACCACTGAATATTTGATTTACAGAGATATAAGCTTGTTCAGTGTGCCTGATCAGTTGTGTGGGAGATTGGTGACTGATAGGGTGGTGACATGCACAAGCATCATTTGGAGAGGAAAAATGTGGAAAGGGGGCTGTGGTTTTGGTGTATTAATTAAGATAGCTAGAGAATGGATGTGAGTGAAAGAAGCTGTCTTTTGTTCGTGGTGCTACCTCACTTCATGGGAAAATGAACATTTATGAAAAAAATTACATATTACAAACACCACCTAAATCTGAGCTTGGTATACAAAACATTCTTTTAGGGTTATGCTATGTTCAACCACAATCAGTGGCTCCTGTATTTTTGAAATCCATGAATCTTCAAAATCTGAAAATAACTTGGTCCCAAGGCCTAAAGATCTTCAACATTCTATCTTTATAAATGTGTACTTATATAATACTGTATTCCATACCTTATCATATACCTCTTGTGTGATAGTTCTGAATGCTTCCTCCACATTGATTCCTTTCATTGCACTAGTTTCTACATAACTTATGTTATAAAAATTTGCTAGAGACATGGCATCCTCTTTTCTAACTTCTCGCTCATCCTCCATATCAATCTGTAGGGTATTCAAAATCAATTACACTTACCACTGTGATCATCTACCTTAACAGAAAGTGATATCATTTACACTAAAGTTATGTTCTGATAGTGAAGACAGTGATTATTTCTGAAAATGATCCTTGACACTGCAGAGCAATAACATACATCTAAAGACATCCTTCAACTCTTATTTATATTTATTAGAATTTATACTTCAAATGCCTACAGGATAACCAGGAAGGTAAAGTATGGTTGCCCTTCTGTGGATCAGGTTAAGATAATACCGAATCAAGACACAGAGGGTGTTGTTATGATGAAGTGCATGTATATATTTTAAGACATGGAATATTTGACAAATGATGAAAGTGGGTAACAAGTACTGAGGAATATCTTGGTCAATATCTATTTACATAGCCAGCAGACAACTGAGGCACATGTTTGAACATTTCTAAATAGTGTTCTCTCTTGAAAGGCAAAACTAATGAATAAGTAGTGACTGAACCATTAAATCTTTCTCATCTATCTATGATCCATGTACCTATCTATCTAACATTTTATGAGGGAGAGAAAAAAATGATCGAATTGTTCAAACCTTTGTCCCAACTAAGATGAATACAGCCTTGTGGGGTTCAATATGTCTTTTGGCTTCCATAATCCACATTGGAACATGCTCCAGTGATTTTTTGTTGCATACATCAAACACCACTAGTGCACCAACAGAGTTGCGGTAATATGTACGTGTGATAGACCTGGAAGTACAGATCATATTAATTAAAAATTATTCGTGATACAAGCACTACAATTACATATGCCATTTCATTACTTTTCCAACATTGAATCTATTACCTTTACTTTGAAATGTAATTAGTTATTTTTTATTATGACAGTCAACATGGCAAGGGCAAAAGCAAGCCCCAATCAGGGCCAGCTCAAAATTCTGGTAAGACAGGTAGAGAAATACTGATTGAGGACATGGTTAATGCAGACTGCATACTTAAATTCAAGAGGTTGTATGACAGCATAGTGTTCAAGAGCTGGGGGCCTCAAGTGTGTAAAACTCCCTCCCCATAGAGTACAAATAAGTCATTATAAAAGGCATAATACGAATGTCGAAATCAAGTGTTTACTCCAATTATCAACAACTTTCTCTTCATATTAATCATAAAAGTTTTTGTTACTTTGAACAAGATATTGGTCATGGGGTATAAGCCTGTCATGTTGTGCATGACTCTTTTTTGTATTCAGCTGTCTTACTGTATCATGCATTATGAGACATCAGAATTACAGCACCAATTGATCATACTAAAACTTACCGAAATCTCTCTTGGCCTGCTGTGTCCCACAACTGTAACTTTATTCTTGTGCCATCTCTCACTTCAATAAGACGTGCAAAGAAGTCAACACCAACAGTGGGATCAGATATCTGTAATATAATAAGGTCAGGCAAGATTACAATTTGGTAATTACTTCTTAAATATGATCAAGGGATTCTGGCCAATTTTTGTCACTAGCTCTTATTTCTCTCAACAGCAATTATGATCCTGAATACAGCTTTTTCTCAACAAAACTGGCACTGCATCCACAAATTTGTTCAACCATTATTCATGATATTTAACAATGTAAGAGAGGTCATCACGAAACAAATGTTTTCCCTACCATGGACAGAGTGCTTATTAGAGAGAAAATTTCACAGTATAATTAACTGCCATAAGCCAATAATACTTAAACCCCAGTGTCTGAGCTTATCATGTATACATAAGTAAATGACGAAGAATATACAGTGTAATTTCCCTTACTTACGTAAATGATAAAAACAAAATTTAAAAAAAAAGATCAAAACATCAACCTTCAACATACAAGCAAGGAAAATAAAAACTAGCATTTTCACTTTTCCAAAATATAACACAGTAAACTCACAACAGGATTTTTCAATAGAAAGGTCAGTATGGTTTGCCTGTCTAGACACTAAAATGGTTTAAAAAGCATGTAATTCATTCTGTATAATGTTTAATCTTTGGAATATGGAACTTTTGTAGGCATAATTATAGGTTAAATGACTTTCTGAATGATGTTTGTGAATGTGATGACATATGTATTGAAATGTCAGAAGAATGAATAGTATATGTGAATATCATATACAATAGAATACCTTTCAAAGTGTGAAAAATAACGTTCCACGAAGACAGTAACACTAGCTAGATATTTTGAAAGTAAATCATATTCATTGTCATAACTGATGTCAGATTCTAACTGCATTTGTTGCAACTGGACTCAAAGTAGTAATGCAGAATTTGTGATCAGGGGCCAATAAATTAATTTTGTCATCTTATAGTATTTAACAATTTGTGAAGTGTGTTTAATTTAGATAAAGTCAACTCAGAATTTTGCTGTGATGAAGACAGTTGTTAAACATGAAGACAAGGTTCTAAAGTGGTCTTATTGTTGTAGTATTCATGTCAGTATTTCTATTTATAGTCACAGGGAACAGTACTTGCTCATCTATAAACTTATATATCTATTTGAGAAGATACAAGGCAACCAGTCAAAGAGATTTCATAATTTTCTACTGGTAGCTAAACTTTTCAATATATGGTATACTTATTAAAATCTAAATACTATATAACTGTGTTTGTCAGGTTCATCTTATCTATGAGAAGGTTGAATTAGGCTTTTTATTTGTATTTTTTTTTCATTTATGGGCTAATTTTTCTTATACTTCAATTTTAAGCCCAAACCAACTTTTGGAGTCAGTAACCAAATGGTGTCATTTATATGATTTTTTCACAATTCTCCAAATTAACAATAATGCAGCAATTAAGTATCATTATTTCCTAAATGTAATATGGGCCACTTTCATCAATTTTCTTACAACTGAATGTCTTATGATTATCAGGTATGACAGTGAAATGGACGCAGGCATCAGGATCTCAAAGGAGCTCAAGGGTAATACTTAATATTGCAGTCAAATAATATATATTTTTAAGTCCCTTAACTCCTCCATAATTAAAAAATAATACTTTACACAAAAAATATTCTCCCCATGTCTGATGAGTAAAGAGTCATAAACTTCTAGAGGCAACCAACCATTTTACCCGTAAGTATTTTTCATTCAAGTTAGTTCTCTTTCTAATGCTTTGCTCACTTTAGATGCGACAGATGAAATATTACTACGGAAATAACTAAATATATTGTGGATATCAGTAAATTCGAATCTCCATCAATTTACTGGATAAATTATTTGACGTCCGTATATATTGGAAATCGGAGGATGCTGCTATTCATCTCTAGTAGATAAAGAGATTTGACAAATTTACACAGTTTTAAGAAAAAAAGAATAAATATTTTGTTACATACGGTCGTAAACTGCAAAGTTTAGAAAAAGACACGAATAATATTCACACTATAACTGCTTATCCACCTATAATTGTAAGACGCAATCTAAATAGCCAGATAAGTCTTACCTCGAAGAACTTGCCGTCTGTAAAATATTTTAACAAAGAACTCTTTCCAACTGTTGAATCTCCTATTAATATTAACCGAAACTGATAGTCAAAAATGGGCTCCACCATGACTGGTTATGTTAAAGTGATATATGCAGATTTACACAGTTATCACAGTCAAATAGGTTCCAAAGTCTTGCTCTTGGTTTGTTTTTACTTGCCAGCTGACTGTAAATATTCCAATAATGACTCATCTCGACACCGAAAATTATTATTAAACCAGAATATTATATTATCAATCTAGAAAAATACTATGCTGTTAGTTAGATTGCAGGGAAATATTTTTTTTTAATTCCATAGATAAATGAGATGAAAAAGTTGGAGAGTAGTATATTCTGAAGGAGATATTATATGGTGTGTGAGGAGTGGGTGAGTGCTGTGTTTACATGACGTGCGCAGGAGTTGTGCGCAACTCAGGGTCTTATTTTCCCGCTCCCTCTACGTCACGTGACCGACTGCGCCAATCAAAACTCCCAAAGCTGCGCGAAGTTGTGGCAGACGAGCTTTAAAAATGGCAGAGAGAGGTGTGGGTAGGAGGATCACGATAGAATATAACCATGAGGATAGTGAAAACGCCGGAGGATGCTGTCTTAGCACTATTAACAACTCCCTACCGGAACTTGGCCGATGGTAAGTGGAAACACCAGTTTGTACGAGGGAATCAATACATAAAAGAGGAGATGAGACGCCAGCATCAATTGATCTGCGGTGCGTGGGGGGCGTCGTGTAAGTCGTCAGTCTTCTCCAAGTTATCATGTCGATGAATGAAACTCCAGCCGCTGAAAGTATCGTGAAGTGGTGTTTATATTTGTCATGATAATTGTACAAGAGTGCGCTTTTCATTTAAGCATTGAGTTTCGTAGTGACGCGTCCTATGCCGCTTGGCTTACTCGACTCTACTTTGAGGCCTACTGTCGTTAGCGATTAGTTTCTGTCAGTCATTGTTGTTGGAATATAACGTCGAAACTACCATGGACATGATCATGCTCGCGAGAGAGACTGTCATGGTGTTTATGGTATTATATTACAATTGTTATTTATTATGATTTTAAGGAGAGATTAATTAATCTTGTACATCTTACATACAGGTATGTTTCCTGTATATTTTGTGTACATGTTCTTATTTGGATAAGTACCTAATAACGACTGCAATTTTGACCGATAAATTCTCGTTGATGCAGTTGATTAATGTTTTGTATGTTAATAAGATTGGGCTTAAGAAGATCACATCATTTCAATCTAAGAATATTCAATGTGGCATCGGACACTTGAGAAACGTTTCTGAAAGTTTTATTTTCCTAGGAAGATGTCGATAACGAGAATTGTGTCACCATAACGTGTTGGGTGTACACCACACACTCGCGACGTTACGTTAATGCGGGCACCTAGCAAGTCCTGCTGAGATATATGCAATAATTAAGATGTATTTTGCGATGTAAACATAAGCATTATCTGTGCATGAATGGTCTCGTTTTCAGAAGAATAACATCTAAAGAGGTAAGAGTAGTTTAGTGAGTATGAGATTGTTGTTATGCATTGTAATCAATGTTTGATACTGACTCCTGCCGTCTAGTATGTGTACAAGTGTGCATGCTTGGCGTTGCCAATTGTTTGCTCTATATTAAGTGATGGAGTGAATTATTGTTTCCGTGTTAACGCTATCCTGGTGAGTAATCAGTATTGCTGTCACTTCCACTGGCAGATTGTTTTGAATATAAACAGGATTGGAGAAATATTTATAAAGTAGAAATCATTTGCGGAAGAGTATATATATGACCATTTTTGCCAAGTGGTCTGCTGTGTTGAGTGTCCAACGGTTTATCCCCGTTGGAAATGTTCTGTATAGAATGTATATTTTATTAGCTCCAAATTGATCTTTATGATCGCCATTTACAGTGCACTAGTATTTTCTTGATTGTTCCTGATTTTTTTGTTATAAGTCCATAAAAATTTCCATATATATATATATATATATATATATATATATATATATATATATATATATATATATATATATATATGCTGAAGCCGTCAAAATAGTATTTACGACGGATGATTTTTCATATACTTTTATTATTTGAGTGGACGGAGGTAACGTTTATCCTTTTTCTAAGCTACAATGAGGAAAAAAGTACATCTCAGCCATTTAACCTCTTGAGCACGACGATAAGGTCGTGCTCAAGAGTTTAACCGTCGTATTTAAAACATTAAGGGCACTGCTTGAGCATGAACAAAATGATGTCGGCATATTAAATCCGGTATTGTTAGAATTCACCGGTATTGTTAGAATTCAAAAAGGTAATTCGTGGAGCAGATGCAGCGTTATGTAAACAGTACTCAGGAAAGGTCAGAGATCAGGGATATTCTGGGAAGCTTTACATGATGTACAAACTTTTGAAGTAAAGGTCTTTGGCCTTTGATATTTAAGTTGACGGCTGGACGTGTTTCATCAGAGTCATCAGTTGTAACAGAAAAAAAGTATGCATGGTATTCTTACAACTACTGTACTTAATTTAGAAAGTTTTGATATGAAAATTGTCCGGTGATTAACGGAAATTTCCATACTGAGGTGCGTTCCTTTTAAGTGATGTCATGTGACTTTTATATTATGAAGTGTAATGTATATTGCGTAGTAACATGTACCCTTACGGAAATACCGAGGTGTCTGAATGACGGAAAAGTGACGTGATACGTCGAAGATGGCTGGGTGCTCAAGGCTGTACGCCATTCAAATTCTCTCTCTCTCTCTCTCTCTCTCTCTCTCTCTCTCTCTCTCTCTCTCTCTCTCTCTCTCTCTCTCTCTCTCTCTCTCTCTCTCTTTTCAGCCTCTCTTGCCGTGAACGCTTCCCGCGAACTTTACCTTTTGACATATTCTTGTAAGAGCTCGTAAGTACTCTCTTGTAAAGTTTTGTGTAGTTTACCAAGATGAAATGAGTAAACCCAAGCTTGATAGATTAAGAGTAGATAGGGAATTGTGTTAAAGACAATTGAGAGGAAGGGCATTGAATAGAAGGGACGCCTTGGGCAAGAAGATATATATATATATATATATATATATATATATATATATATATATATATATATATATATATATATATATATTTATATATCATATTACCTGCCTGCCTCAGACCATCCTATCTCCACGGGTCGTCCTGGGACCAAGCTTCTCAGGTCAAGTCTGAGGCCGCGGCACGTAGGCCTACGGGCTCTGTAAAGTAAATGGTAGTGCTCGGTGAATTTCTCCACCGGTTGTTCATAATGTTTGTTGTACTTGAATATTGAATATCTGGAAGGGGAAGGCAAATTATTACGGTTTGTTATATTTATGGCATATTTAGAATTTCGTA
Source organism: Panulirus ornatus (assembly GCF_036320965.1). NCBI lineage: Eukaryota > Metazoa > Arthropoda > Malacostraca > Decapoda > Palinuridae > Panulirus > Panulirus ornatus. The sequence continues at coordinate 25,726,149 of NC_092255.1, read as the reverse complement.
AATTCCTCCATAACTTGTTAGTAGTTATTTTTTCTTCCTTTTGAGTAGTTCAGAACTAGTGCCTTCCATGATTTTTCACAGGTGATTTGTTATTAATTTCTTGTTCGTCCCAGATATATAAATGTGTGTGTGTGTGTGTGTGTGTGTGTGTGTGTGTGTAAATGGACTCGGGTTCATCTTGTAACTTCCTGAGTGTGAAGTCAGTTTCACTGAGGATGCGTCATCGTCAGTGGACGGCATGGAATACACCGTGTAGCACCTTCCTTGCTTCCGCATGGAAGGTGCACCGAAACCAGAACCCCTTATCCACAGTCAAGCCCCAAAGACCTTTTCGTGGTTTCCCGCGACGGCTTCAAATGCCCTGGTTCAGCCCACAAACCACGTCGTCCCCAGTAAACCACGTCGCTCCAGTTTTCTCTGTCCCTTGCATGCCTCGCACCCTCGTTCATGTTCAGGGCCCGAGCTTCAGAGTACTTACCACACATCCGTCCACCTCCTCTTTGGTTTCACCCTTTTCCCTGTCCCTCCACATGTGACATGATACCTTCTTAGTCATTCTTTCCTTACTCATCGTCTTTTCCATTTCAGCACACGCTCTTCGGCTCTCATACAGATTTCTCTTACTACCACATCTCTCTCTTACCCTATCATATCTTATTCGATCAACTCCCTGGTTGTGGATAGAGAGCTGTGATTTTGATGCATTACACATGCAAGCTGGATAATGGATGTACGGACGTGGCCAGTCTTCGTCTGCTCCTGGCGTTAACTCGCTAACCCGGGATAATACGATCTAGAATATATATATATATATATATATATATATATATATATATATATATATATATATATATATATATATATATTTTTTTTTTTTTTCTTTCAAAATATTCGCCATTTCCCGCATTAGCAAGGTAGCGTTAAGAACAGAGGACTGGGCCTCTGAGGGAATATCCTCACCTGGCCCCCTTCTCTGTTCCTTCTCTTGGAAAGTTAAAAAAAAAAAAACAAGAGGGGAGGATTTCCAGCCCCCCGCTCCCTCCCCTTTTAGTCGCCTTCTACGACGCGTAGGGAATGCGTGGGAAGTATTCTTTCTCCCCTATCCCCAGGGATATATATATATATATATATATATATATATATATATATATATATATATATATATATATATATATATATATATATATATGAGAGAGAGAGAGAGAGAGAGTATGGTGTAGGACGAGCGAGCACCCTGGCTGTTCAGACTTGCCGACGTCATCTACAAGTTGAGCCAAGTTGAGGGGGACGCAGGACGCGCCGCGCGCCCGCTGTATAAAGCGGCTGTCGATGCTGTTGTGAGTTTGTAAAAGGTTCTGGCTACTTGACCATCTTACTGTCCGAAGCTGTTACATTATAGAACATATATCCCAGATTCGTATTCATACATTATAGAACATATTACTCGACCTCGTATTTGATTGATGTATACGACGTCTCAAAAATCTGGACTCGTATGGTCCATTATGAATACGAACTTTTGAGTTTAGAGTTTTGACAGACCCAAGTGCAAGCGACACGTAATATGCGATTGTTCTGGACTGTTTGTCACGGACTGAGGCCCACTCCCGTGCCTTGCCTCTACCAGAGCTCTTACAATGGCCTTATCAATATCCTGTGCTCCTGGGGATTCCGATAGCACTGTTTTCATTCCGGCACACCGCTTCGCGCTTGCTACCTTGCTTGCGCTGTCGCCTGCCCGTGGGAGACGTTTTATCAACGTATATCACAGAGTCAGGTTTCCAGCTGGCGGGTGTATGTCCTTTAAACCCATTGATTTAGGAGTTAATTAGTTATGAATGATATGAAGGTGGGGTGATCTATGTGACCTTACTGTTTTTTTCATCTTAGATATAACAAATGAGACGGACTCATCGACCAAAAATCATTATGTCTTGATATTTTTTTTTGTCTTCAGTTTTAGTTGTGTCGTGATCACGATTTTAGTATACCCTCCCCCATCCCTCCATAATTTTTGTTCATTTGTTTGTCGTATGGGAGTGTTTCTGGCTTACTGACATTAACTGGCGATATTTATTTAGTATAATTACAGACATACATATATTGTTCCTCATGTTTTGTACATAACTATGGCTGGAAAATCCATTGTTAGATTGTAAGCAGACTACATGATAGGGCCTTTTTATGCATGATGGTGTTCTAGAGTTGATTGTCATATCCCCGTAGTAGATGTTTGATCATATTGTCCCTCCATTGTCCTGTCCTTCGTTACGTTTTCTTTCTTTCATGAGTTTAGGTTCAATGTTCTACCTGTGTTCATTTTCCTAGTCTCGTCAAGTAAGACCATTATACCGATCCTGTTGGCAGTTAACAGTGTTAAGGTGTATGTAGTGTGATAAGTGCAAAGATGTTATTTAAAGGTGTAAATGTTGCTATTCAAAGGTGTAAATGTTGCAGTAAGAAGAGCCCAGTATCACATGTACAGTTAGAGGGCCATTGTGACATGTGAATCAAGGGTAGATGTAACTGTTTAAGTTGTCCCTTAGTAACTTATGTAGGGATTGTGTATGTGTGCCGAGAGACGTGCACCACTGTGTTGAAAGTACAGGTCAATTCAGTGGGATTGGTGTCGCGTAATTGTTGCTATAAGATATTGTCTTCGATATCAGAATAACTTTTTTTTTTTTTGCTGTAAAGTCGTTATGGAGGATGTAATGAGTGCTGATATTTTTGCCTGACACGCTTTACCTAAATCAAAGAGAATGACTTTTGGCTTTGTGGGGTCGTCAGCTGTTGTTAAAGTTGGCGGTGAGTTCTGTGAAACTTTATTATTCTTCCTCTTCTGTCTTTACTTCCTCTTCCACCACCACCTCTTCCTCCACCTCCTCTTCCTCTTCCTCCAGTTGGTAAATCATGAGTGTCCTACAGTCATGGTTGGTGTTGGACACGGCAGGATTAATAAGAAAGTGTGCGGCGGGAGGACCCCCACACACCTCATACCACGGGAACGTATGGAGGTGTACACCACATGACGTTGAGGTAGTCATCATTAACACCTCCCTGAGCTGATCCTGGTGTTACTGTTATCATCCCTTACAAGAGGGCTCAAGCCCCACCCCACATTCTTGTTGTTTAGGTTTAGTTTGGAAGACCAGCACTTTCGTAAAATAGTGTAAACAATGTTTTTGGTCACTACGTGCGTCCTGATGAACCTGCTACGCTGGCAGTGTTATAATCATATAGTGGCAGGACTTGATTGTACGTTGGTGTTGTCGCCCTGAGGCTGTACTACAGGGAGTCACATGTTATTCCACGAAGTTGTACTCCTTTCCGTCCATTGAAGATACGATACCTCGCTTAAGTTCATCTTCCAGTCGTGGCGTAACCTCATCCAGGCCGAACCGCGTAACGCCTATGTATACAGTACTTATATATATATATATATATATATATATATATATATATATATATATATATATATATATATATATATATATATATGTATATATATATATATATATATATATATATATATATATATATATATATATATTTTTTTTTTTTTTTTTTTATACTTTGTCGCTGTCTCCCGCGTATTGCGAGGTAGCGCAAGGAAACAGACGAAAGAAATGGCCCAACCCCCCCCATACACATGTACATACACACGTCCACACACACAAATATACATACCTACACAGCTTTCCATGGTTTACCCCGGACGCTTCACATGCCTTGATTCAATCCACTGACAGCACGTCAACCCCTGTATACCACATCGCTCCAATTCACTCTATTCCTTGCCCTCCTTTCACCCTCCTGCATGTTCAGGCCCCGATCACACAAAATCTTTTTCACTCCATCTTTCCACCTCCAATTTGGTCTCCCTCTTCTCCTCGTTCCCTCCACCTCCGACACATATATCCTCTTGGTCAATCTTTCCTCACTCATTCTCTCCATGTGCCCAAACCATTTTAAAACACTCTCTTCTGCTCTCTCAACCACGCTCTTTTTATTTCCACACCTCTCTCTTACCCTTACGTTACTTACTCGATCAAACCACCTCACACCACACATTGTCCTCAAACATCTCATTTCCAGCACATCCATCCTCCTGCGCACAACTCTATCCATAGCCCACGCCTCGCAACCATACAACATTGTTGGAACTACTATTCCTTCAAACATACCCATTTTTGCTTTCCGGGATAATGTTCTCGACTTCCACACATTTTTCAAGGCTCCCAAAATTTTCGCCCCCTCCCCCACCCTATGATCCACTTCCGCTTCCATGGTTCCATCCGCTGACAGATCCACTCCCAGATATCTAAAACACTTCACTTCCTCCAGTTTTTCACCATTCAAACTCACCTCCCAATTGACTTGACCCTCAGCCCTACTGTACCTAATAACCTTGCTCTTATTCACATTTACTCTTAACTTTCTTCTTCCACACACTTTACCAAACTCCGTCACCAGCTTCTGCAGTTTCTCACATGAATCCGCCACCAGCGCTGTATCATCAGCGAACAACAACTGACTCACTTCCCAAGCTCTCTCATCCCCAACAGACTTCATACTTGCCCCTCTTTCCAAGACTCTTGCATTTACCTCCCTAACAACCCCATCCATAAACAAATTAAACAACCATGGAGACATCACACACCCCTGCCGCAAACCTACATTCACTGAGAACCAATCACTTTCCTCTCTTCCTACACGTACACATGCCTTACATCCTCGATAAAAACTTTTCACTGCTTCTAACAACTTGCCTCCCACACCAAATATTCTTAATACCTTCCACAGAGCATCTCTATCAACTCTATCATATGCCTTCTCCAGATCCATAAATGCTACATACAAATCCATTTGCTTTTCTAAGTATTTCTCACATACATTCTTCAAAGCAAACACCTGATCCACACATCCTCTACCACTTCTGAAACCACACTGCTCTTCCCCAATCTGATGCTCTGTACATGCCTTCACCCTCTCAATCAATACCCTCCCATATAATTTACCAGGAATACTCAACAAACTTATACCTCTGTAATTTGAGCACTCACTCTTATCCCCTCTGCCTTTGTACAATGGCACTATGCACGCATTCCGCCAATCCTCAGGCACCTCACCATGAGTCATACATACATTAAATAACCTTACCAACCAGTCAACAATACAGTCACCCCCTTTTTTAATAAATTCCACTGCAATACCATCCAAACCTGCTGCCTTGCCGGCTTTCATCTTCCGCAAAGCTTTTACTACCTCTTCTCTGTTTACCAAATCATTTTCCCTAACCCTCTCACTTTGCACACCACCTCGACCCAAACACCCTATATCTGCCACTCTGTCATCAGACACATTCAACAAACCTTCAAAATACTCATTCCATCTCCTTCTCACATCACCACTACTTGTTATCACCTCCACACACCTGTGTGTGTGTGTGTGTGTGCGCGTGTGTGTGTGTGTGTGTGTGTGTGTGTGTGTGTGTGTGTGTGTGTATATACATATGTATATTATCCCTGGGGATAGGGGTGAAAGAATACTTCCCACGTATTCCTCGCGTGTCGTAGAAAGCGACTAGAGGGGACGGGAGCGGGGGGCCGGAAATCCTCCCCTCCTTGTATTAACTTTCTGAAATGGGAAACAGAAGATATATATATATATATATATATATATATATATATATATATATATATATATATATATATATATATATATATATATATATATATATATATATATGAAAGATGAAATGTACACGTGATGCATGATGTAAGCTACTCGCCACTACACCCCTGGAATCGATCTCCGGTACATTTGTGTGGCAAACTGGCAGTTTTATGATTTTTGGAAATATTACGTGTGTGTGTGTGTGTTGTATTCTGAAGGATAGTGATGGCACGGTTGTGCTACCGTCTGATCCTGGTTGGGTGGGAGGCGGGACTGTCCAACATGTCGGTTTGCTGGTCTTGATATCTCGCTGGACCAAACCTGTAGGATTAACATTGTAGGGAGAGAAGAAATATGTCAGAACTGCTTTTACAATGAGAGAACATGGGAAATCTGTCTTGAAATTGTATCTGGTTGGGACACTTGATGAATTTTGATTGAATACTTTCAAAACTTTGGTGATGCATGAAGGACGAGGGCCAAGGTCAAAATGATTCATTATTAGGAGGTTATACAGGTTGTTTTATTTAGTTAAGTGGCAGAATATGTAAGTTATATATTGAGGATTTCCTGATATCAGCGGTTTGAATGCCGGGATGCGCACAGCATGAACGAATAAGAACTGTACGTACCGAGGTGTCCTGTAGGAACGTCTTGCCTGTCTCAACTTCAGATATCCGGCCTCGCCATGAAGCAGTTCATGGGACTCACTGTAAACCTCAGAGTATGTGAGAAACATTTGTCATACCTCAGACTCTCATAAGGATATATAGTACGGGACATGATGAAATTAAAGCCAAGAAATGTGAACCAAAGGAAGCAAAACGGAGCGTAATGGCTTTCACAGCTGCAGTCTGCACCAACTAGGGAAGGTTATCATATGATGCATGTGGACTTGATTATAGCCAGAACATGTTTTGCTGACGGTAAGCCAAACATTTATGTAAACTAAATATATTTGCAATTACCCCCAGCACAGCTAATGTACGTGATATGTATTTGTTTACAATACTCTCTTGAACAAAGGGTTATTTGTTCGAAATATGTAAACAAACACATGACACGTTACGCACAGTACCTGGCCTGGGGCTGACTGGAAATATATGTACTTTACAAATTGTGTAAATATGTACACGTGTATAGTTGTTATACACGTATAGGGGCCTCTTCCACTAGTACCCTCTACATGCATAATATTTACCAGGAGAATTATCGTGTATAGTACTACCATGGGCACCACACGCTACCAGTAATGCCATACACATGTACGTAAACTACCAGTAATATCATGCACATGTACAGCTGCAGCCAGTAGTGTCATACACGTGGTACATGTTCAGATACCAGAGAGATATCACATGATGGGGTGGGGGGGTTATACTTTATAATGAAGTAGTATAGTGAGGCTGGGGATAATGATGTGAGTCATTGTTGTTATTATTATAGAGGAATCGAAGGGCGGGTGAAGGCTGAGGCTCGGGTTTCCTCCCGCCTCGTAACTCAAGACTTGGGGTAAGTCTTGGTTATCGGGTATTATTATGAATTCTTCCACCCATCCCCTCCCCTCCCCTGCCTCGCCCTCTCTCCTACACCCTATTCATTAGGAGTGAGGGGAAAGGGTTGGTGAGTGCTCTGCAGGTGGATGGTGAGGAGGGGGTGGTGCTGAAGTGAATAGTGATGGGTGTAGATGAGGCGTGTGTGTGTGTGTGTGTGTGTGTCATGGTGGGTGAGGACTGGCTTTCATGAACGTTCGTTCCCCCCAGTACGTACTGCGTGGCCCCCCCAGTTTCATCGTCCCGCACCCCCAGATTGGACTGCGCATTCCTCTCCACCACCTTCAGACCTTTGATACCTGGAGACTGGAATATATTATGGGACACGGTGGTTGGTCGTGTTGCAGGGTAAAGTTGGGTGGGAGACCACACTGGCATTATGTCGTGTCGTGGGTTAGGCTGCTTGGGTGAGTGTGTACACGCAGTACGTGATGAGCAAGTTGTAGATCATCAAGTTTAAGGTTCTGATTGTATTACTGAGAACTTCCTCCTCCAGTTGTGGAGCCAACGTAGGTGTGCGCTGTATAAGATCCTCTGGGTTTGTTTATCTCAAGTTTACATCATGACAGTTCTAGACTCGTATCTAGGTTATGATATTACTGTAACCTTTACAACACGACGTTACGACCCTTGAACATGACAGTACGACCCTTGAGAACAGCGGATACGGCTCTTGAGGACAGCGGTGCGACCCTTGGGTGTGATGACGTAATCATCAGGCTCTAACGTGTGTGTGTGTGTGTGTGTGTGTGTGTGTGTGTGTGTGTGTGTGTAGAGGCCTGACGTCCTACCATTCATGGGGAGGGTATTGTAGGGAGGGCGGCTGGCGTGTGGAGGCCATTGAGCGCCACATAGAATATCCGGAGTAGGTCCTTGTACCGCGGGGACATGGCGGTAACCACGTGAAATATTCACGTTAACCATGCACGTCAGAACCTGTGGAGAGGCACGGGCACTATTCAGGAGCTGGTCATGCAGTGCAAGGTGTGTCACCAGCAGTAGCCTGGTGTATTGACCAGACCTGGCCATGCAGTGCAAGGTATGTCACCAGCAGTAGCCTGGTGTATTGACCAGACCTGGCCATGCAGTGCAAGGTGTGTCACCAGCAGTAGCCTGGTGTATTGACCAGACCTGGCCATGCAGTGCAAGGTGTGTCACCAGCAGTAGCCTGGTGTATTGACCAGACCTGGCCATGCAGTGCAAGGTGTGTCACCAGCAGTAGCCTGGTGTATTGACCAGACCTGGCCATACAGTGCAAGGTGTGTCGCCAGCAGACTAGCCCAGCCTATCGACCCGAGCTGGTCAGTAATCGACACCCACGTGTCTAGACGCAAGTCAGGACTCGACAAGAAATACATAGGTTGTATGTTGTGGGAGTCGGCGTGTTGCTGGGATCCATGTAATCAAAATAACTCTCCCCGGCGTTTCCATTACTCTTGTGCAGTGGACCAACTTTATTTTGTGGTTTCACCGGGAAGCAAGCTGTAAATAAGCTAATAAGTTGCAGAAATGCAGATGTGTGCAGTAGGTAGCGAGGGCTTCTGTGTCCTTGACCCTTTGGGAGGCAGGGCTTTGGCGGCCCTTGGAGGGCGGGTGTGTGAAAGGTAAGGAAAATGTCGTAGAAGTGAAACAGAGAACGGGAAGGGGAGCTGAATACATTGTGACCATCATAAATCCAAACAGACAGTTGTAATGTTTATGATCACAAACAAGGTTTCTCAACATAAGATATTCATTCGTTTGTTAATCCTTATTTCGTTCACACTATGGTTTTATTTCCCCCCCCGTTTATGTATTTCCTGTACAGCGATAAGGAAGCACGAATCATAGAAACTTGTATACTCCGTCCCATTTTCTATAATGTGGACGTCAACATTAGGATGAACATGAATTTCCCGTCCAACACACTTGGTTGTGTGCTTCACGTCTTATCAAAAAGCCGAGTGATTCTTTCCTCAAGCTGTGTGGAGGTTCCTCAACGTACGCTTGTTATGGACCTCGGAAACTCACAGAAGGAATTAAATATTGTGAAGAAACATCATAAAGTTCCGTAAAAGATGAAGTGAGATTGAAAGCATTATGCATGAAAGACGCGGTGTAATTGCTTCATTCTTGCTGGGCAGCGAAAGAGGAAAGCACGTGAGGTTGCTGGCCCCTGGAGTAGGACAGTATGACCCCTGAGCAAGACGGTACAACCCCCTGACCATTACAGTTCGAACCTTTTCCAATACAGTACGGCCCTCGAGCATGACGGTTCAGCCCTTGAGCATGACAGTACTATCCTGGATCATGACCATATGACACTAAGGAGTTCCATGGTCAAGCCTTTAACTCGACCGTGAAGGGTTAGGTCCCTGGATTACCTGATAGATCTTGGGTCTCTGCCACCCGTGAACCACCCAAAATCCCTGACTCTCTCTTGAGCGACTCCAAATCCGTGACGTCTGTCTTGATATAGATCAGTTCAAGCTATTCCTTGTATCGCATTAGCTGAAATGTTTACCTTCTCTGCCATATTGTTTGTCTGTATTCGCGTCTTAAGGCCTGACTGGTGTTGTTTAGTTCTGGAACCATCATAAAGTGTGTGCAATCTTGTAATGTCGAGGATCTGTCCTGGAAGTGTGGTCTTTGCTGCTCCACCTTATAGACTGTACCTGGACGTGCACGGTGCAGACGAAGGTCACATCGTTTATCTCTTCCTCTGGAGTCGAGCTATTAATTCCCTCGAGTATTTTTACTGGCTGGAGTGAGGCATGAATCGGGCAGGCAGGGCCATTAGAGGCCAGGTAATCTTAATCTCCCTGAATGGTTTCTGTACGGGAGAGCGTCAGGCTGTGTGTGTGTCGCCTTCATTACCACACTATGAATGATCGTATGCATCTGCCTTGATTCATTACCACACTATGAATGATCGTATGCATCTGCCTTGATTCATTTTTCCCTCCATGTCTTGTGTGGCGGATCGTCGTCGTTGATGTGCTGTGGTTGTGTCCAGTGTGATCGGTTCGTGTGTCGACGGTCGAGTAATGTGATAAGAAAATTAGTTTCCGTGGCGTGTGTCTTCTGGCGAGGTATGCTCCCATGGCGTTTGTCGTCTTGCAAAATATGCTCACTTGGCCCGTGATATCTTGCGAGATATGCTTCCGTAACGTGTGTTATCAGGCAAGATATCCCGTGCTTGTGTAGCGCATGATGTCAAGGGAAGATATCTCGTGCATGTGTTATCTTGCAAGGTATCCTCTGTGAATGGAAGGAAGCTCAAGGGATATCCACGGTTTTATTTTACAATGTGTCAGGGTAATGTGATCTGGGGATTGGTTGGAGGCCGTGAGCTGAGGATTGGACAGAATAGGCTGGTGATTTTGCTGCGAGGGGAACTTGTCATTTGGGGGGGGTCCTTCATGTCACGAGAACCCATGGTGGGGAAGGCAGCCTCTTGTCCATCTGTAACGAAAGGAAAATTGTTTTCTTTATGCACTGTGATGCTGACGTTTTCCATCCTTCGATGTTTACAAGGACTCTGCAGCAAGGTAGTGGGTCACGTGTACTGTAGATAAGGCCCGGTGTTTGCTTTGTTAGGCTTTTAACAGAAATCTTAGCATACCCTAGTCCTGATCTCTAAGGCATTGGACATTTGTTTTAGCATACTTCAGGTCGGTTCTGTAATGCATTGAACATATACTTAAGCATACCTCCGTTCCGTTTTCTGAAACATCGAACAAATACTCCTTTTTGTAAGGCATTTAACGAACGTTCCAGCATACCCCAGTCTCGTTTTCCATGTGCATTTCCCGAGGCAGCCGGGGACAGTGTAAGTTACCGGGCGTGAGGTGTGCCAAGCCCCAGTCTTCCTGTGAAGATTTATGACAATGCAGTTTGGGTCCTCCCGTCCTGCAAACAAAATAAACCCGGGTGTTTGACGTAGAAACCTCACGTGCGGGCTAGCCTGGCTTGTGGCCTCAAACACTAAGATTCAAGTGTGGGGAATGGAAGGAAACCAACTCTACTGTGGTTAATTACTCATAGGTTGTGGAGATGCCCCATCTTCTGTAAAGGCGCTAAGCCGCCATATATAGTGTCCAGCAGTGACTCTGGGATGTACAATGTCCATCATTACCTGGAGTCTGGTGTGTGTGTGATACAAGCAGAGTTTTCTTTTTACTGTTTGTACAATGTATGGCAGAGATGGTTTTATGACAGAAGGAAAACCATGCTGTGGTTGGTGTCTTGTGTGTGTTGAAGAAGGTCATCGTACTCAAGTTAAAGTTATCGTACTTATGGGGAAGTTATCGTGCTCAGTGTGAGGTGGTCGTACTCATGGTTTAAATGTTTGTACTGGTGGTGTTGGTTCGTGGTTCTCATCGGGTTTATATACACTGTAGCGTCTGGTCAGACACCAGTGCATCATTCCCAAGGGTCGTACCATGGTGCTCAGGGGTCGTTACCATCTTGCTGAAAGAGGTAAGAAAGTTTTAAGCCGTCATTTCAGGAGAATTTGAACATTGAGAAATATAGATGGTCGAGAAGGATTCACAATCGTCTTGTCATTAAGTCGCCGTTCATCTGATTTTAAACAATGAAGGATTATCACCTTTCAGATCACCAATTACCCAAGATTTTTGCTTTCAGAAGAAATGTGGAATATTGTTTTCACTGAACCGATTTGTTGACATAAAGTTGTTAGCTGTGTTTGATACACGTGACTTCGTACAACATGTACGTGATGCCGGTACCTCTCATAACATGTACGTGATGCCGGTACCTCTCATAACATGTACGTGATGCCGGTACCTCTCATAACATGTACGTGATGCCGGTACCTCTCATAACATGTACGTGATGCCGGTGCCTCTCATAACATGTACGTGATGCAGGTAACTCCTCAGAAACATTGCCAGTTTCCGCATGAAAGGTAAAGCTGGAGGATCTCGTAAACTTTTAGTCCCGAGCAAAGTCATGGGGTTGGAGTTGTCTGGCTAGCGAGAAGGACTGAAGGTGAGCGGTGAGGGACCGTGAGCTAAGGGAAGGTTGAAAGTCGAGGGAAGGTGAGGGTTGAGGGAAGGTGAGAGGTGAGGGATAAGGGAAGGTGAGGGTTGAGGGAAGGTGAGAGGTGAGGGAAGGTGAGAGTCGAGTGAAGATTTGACGACGAGGTGTTGGTAAAGTTGGCGGTGGTGGGGTGGGTGTGGGGTGGTGGGGATTGTCTCCGTCAGACGTGAGGCTCACACAGGTCGTAGGACACTACTGCCGAGGATCTCAGCACGCATGAGTATCCTATTTTTAGCCTTTCATACATCGTAGTTCAGGAACCCGTGGAGAATGTACCATGCCTCTCCTATTGATCTGTTTTATTGTCTATGCATCTGTGCCTTACGGCTGATAATGTGGCGGTAGTTGAATGTGGCTTACGCCATCCGTAGACTAATTATGAAAATGCAATATGGTGAGGTTTAAAGTTTGTGGCAGACAATAGATATAGCTGAAGAGAAGGCACAGGTGCCGGAATGATTACATCCCTAATGGCAGTACAACAGCGTAGATCACAGCGTTAACGTAGAGGCAGGCAACCTCGGCCCAGGAATGAAAAAACGTCAACAAAACTTCTTCCCTGTTGTCGTCAACATTGCAGCGGACGTGTGATCATCCTCTCATGTTTATTAGAATTTAATTACCGTAATAAGTAGAGTCCTCCCGCCTCCGACCTGACGGTTGTTACTATAATTACATTGGAAGTTTGATGGACTCTGGTATTTTTCCCCTCACTCGTGCAAGTATTATTATTATTATTATTAATATTTTCATATAACTCTCCAACGCTGTAAACGCTCGTGAAATCACACATTCCTCATGTTTTTGCTCACTTGTACATAACTGTAGAATTATATATATATATATATATTTTTTTTTTTTTTTTTCATACTATTCGCCATTTCCCGCGATAGCGAGGTAGCGTTAAGAAAAGAGGACTGGGCCTTTGAGGGAATATCCTCACCTGGCCCCCTTCTCTGTTCCTTCTTTTGGAAAATTAAAAAAAAAACGAGAGGGGAGGATTTCCAGCCCCCCGCTCCCTTCCCTTTTAGTCGCCTTCTACGACACGCAGGGAATACGTGGGAAGTATTCTTTCTCCCCTATCCTATATATATATATATATATATATATATATATATATATATATATATATATATATATATATATATATACGAGGAGGGACCTTTGCAGCCTTTTTTATTTTTTTTTGTGGAGAGAGAGAGAGAGAGAGAGAGAGAGAGAGAGAGAGAGAGAGAGAGAGAGAGAGAGAGAAATTGCAACGAAATTTTTGCAGAGGTCAGGGCTGTCGTGTAGTGTTCACGAAAGGAAAATTTAGTTACGACGAGCGAGTCGTGTGGTTACGTGTTAACGTGAGAGATGGAGAGATGGTCTGTTGGTTATGGACTGGATGCCCACTGTGGATGAGGCCGAAAGGAAAGACAGCAGCCTCAGGGCCAAAGGAATGAAGCTTGACAGCCGCTGAAGTGCTAGCTCACTGCCCAGCAGCTGTCACTGACCTCCGTCGTCGTTGGTTGCCTTCCAGTTCCCTCCTGTAGAGGGAGGCAGGACGGATCGTGCATTATATGTTCCGTACATTCATAGGTGCGCCATTATGTCAACAAAGTACAGTTATTTCCTTGGCTTTTCTGATGTCGAATTTTTTTGTCAGTGTTGGATTTTGTTAAGACGCAGGCGGTAGATGTCCTTGTCGCAGCATGTAGTGTTTTCTATATGTATTTTATTATCAAATATTAAACCAGGAACTGGTGTGCCAGGCTTTGTCCTGAGGTTTGTATTGAAAACGGATATATTTCATTACAGATATAATTAATCAAATTTGTTTATTACTTTTGTGTTTGGTCTCGTCAAAGCGTATCAGATTTTTTTCACAGATAATATGTCATAGCCTAAAGGTTAATCTATATTGAACGAACGCATATGAAACAGTTCGACATTTTTGAAGGAAGTAATGACTTTAAAAGCGATCTTCAAAGTGACCAGTGGTGTACTATCTTCATGAACTATATTACAGACGTAATTGGTTATGTTCAGAGAATTTCCCTCGTGAAATATATGTTCAATTATTCCGGTCATGTCAAGTTATATCATCATATTTTCTTTTATCCACAAAATATATTCATCTTCATGAGGCTGTCAGCATATTTTTCCATTTGTTTATAGTCTGTGGTCATTCAAGGTGTCTGTCTCTGCTGAAGTTCTAAGTAGTAAGGCGGATTCCTTCGCTAACTCAAACTTTTTAAAGATTATTTGACTTTTATCTTCCAGCATAGGCTTGAACTCAGTAAGTGTTCATTGGTTTCGTATGATATACTTTATAAATTTCCTTCATATTTTTAATCATGTTAGGCAAGAGGGCCTTTGTTATCTTCGTCATGAACCACCGCCACTGTCGACGGAGCTATACCGTGTTGTAACCTTCTGCTCTTGGTCGACATTGACGGAGTGATTCTCTCGGGTCCATCCATCCATCCGTCCGTTCTTTATTTTTAGATGATGTACTCTGTAGGGTCACCTTCAACAGATTTACCCGTGATGACTCCGAAAGGTCACCTTCAATAGATTTACACACGTGATAACGCAAGTTAAAGGAGACATTGCACTTTCGTGTGGTATTGTGTTACGGTCGTAGTAACCTTACGTGTATTGTGTTGCAATCATAGTAACTTTATGTAATATTGTGTTACGGTCGTAGTAACCTTACGTGTATTGTGTTACAATCATAGTAACTTTATGTAATGTTGTGTTACGGTCGTAGTAACCTCATGTAATATTGTGTTACGGTCGTAGTAACCTTACGTATATTGTGTTACAATCGTAGTAACCTCATTTAATGTGATGTTACCGTCGTAGTAACCTCATATGATATTGCTTCATGTAAAGGTTAAGAGTGCGTAAAACTATGTTGGACATTTAAAAGATATTTATGTTTTATTTTAGTGTTATTATATAGTATCTTTGTGGGAAGTTATGTGTGGTTGGCAGAGATGAAAGCCTTACCACAGTTCTTGCCTGAAGTATCTTTAACAACATTATTACTTTGGTATTTGAGATGCACGAGTAACTCCTGGAGTGATGGTGTGGATGAAGCGGTGCCTTGCTACTGACTTAGTGAATAATGTCTTACACGCTACGCATCAACTGTAGCAGCACAATTGTACAGTTTGACTGGGAGCTGGACCAGTACCCTGCTACAGACGACTAATATCACTACATTGTACATCAGATGTTATTGCCCCTTGAAGTATCATTTGATTGTTTTTATCCCTCCGGACTTGCGTCGGCTTCCGCCACTTTTTCTTTTGATATATATTTTCGGAATTGCTTCTCTCCTAGTGAGGAGGGTGGGTGTCGTACGTCTAAGTAGATCATGTGGACACTGCCGGATATTGGAAATTTTATATTGCCCAACGTGGTTTTGATGAATGAAAATCACCTTTCTCGTGTTCCATTTTGGTTTATCACATTTTAGTCCTTCTTTCGTAGAACTTCTTGTCCCCGAGTCTGGCGTGTGAGTTTGTGTGTTGCTCTCCTACGTGACACATTCTGATAAGACGGAGTGGGCAAAACTGTGTGCAACTCATGGTCGTCTTGAACACCTATAAAAAAAAATATAGGTAGGAGTGTGAGGAGATGGTGGGGGTACGCCGTGTGCAGAGCCTAGCCGAGTCTGACATATTCCTGGTGATTATTCTTACTTGGGTTAACGTGGTGAAGGTTGAGTGCATCATGTGGCCTAGGGTTACGCCATGCTCAGCCTGCATGACTGGAAGCACTCACAACCTGGAATCTCAGCGGCAGGAATTTTACTTGCTAGTTTTGGTCGGTGTGTTCGTCTGGTAGGGCTTGTGTCCACATCTCTTGGCTACGATGTTTCTGAGTTGACTTGGTTATTTTACTCTCCTTACGTATTTATCTTGAATTATTCTCATTGATATCTTTGCTTAGTTAACACATTTTTTCACTTAGGTATCTTAGAATTTTTTTTTACACAGCTGTCGTAGTTTTGCCATCGTAATTTCCTTTGTATTATTGTCGTAAATTGTGTCGTTATCATTGTATTAATGTTTGTGTGGTCATCATACTATGTTCACACGATGATCTTGCTGCTCAGTACAAGTCCTGATGCTCAGTGATCACGGTGGCTCACATCTTCACTGTGACACTGTGTTGCCGCCCGCAGTGTCGGCAGCGCCGTGCAGTGTAGTGAAGTAATGTATCATTAACGTGATGATGATGACAGGTTTGATAACATCTTGACCACGACGGCACCACCATTGAGGAGGACGGTATAACCTAACCTTTTAAAGGTCATGTGGTGAGAGGCCAGGGCATCATCATAGCCCAGGGTTGCTGGCGTCCTGTTCAGGAGGTCAACGCGGCTGGCCTGATGGATCGTAGGTTATAGCTTGGCCTCCCGAATTGCTTTCCAGAAAGGTTACGGCTACGTCAGTCCGAGTGCACGACATATTTTTCAAAGCATTTACATTTCATTTTAGATGATTAGCAATTATTTCTCATAGCTTTACTGGCTTGTGATAATATCACACACACACGCGCGCGTAATTGTAGTAACATTTAAGGAAACGCATTCGTTGTATGCAGTAACACGGATTCAAATTTCTTGAATGATAGAAAAAATGGATCATTCTTTTACCGGTAACTCAACTTTTTCTTTCTTATGATATCAACTTCATTGTTAAGCTGCGTGCTTGTCTGGGGTTGATGTGTGTGTTGATGTATAATGGTGACGATGTGTGGTGAGGAGAGTTGTCAGTATCCATCGTCGTGCACACGGGCCACCACCGACCCTCCCAACATATTAGATCAATATTTCTTCCGTTACCCCTATGGCGTTAGTCTTATTACCCCTACTACTGCTGCTGCTGCTGCTCACTACCGAGCGTTTGTTACCCTCCACACTGCCTTCCTAACCCTCCTTCAACACTACCTATATATATATATATATATATATATATATATATATATATATATATATATATATATAGTGTGTGTGTGTGTGTTCATATATTTATGTCGTGGATCACTTCAGGCGAGGCGCCTACTGTGGAGTGTGGACGCTCTTAATGATCGTAGACAGCTGGGAAGATGACGCCTGTACAGGGGTGTTGGGCCTGGGGCATCCTTTGTCTTTGTACGGACAGATCCTAGGTATTGGGGAGGTGTGACGAGGGACCAGCCTCAACCGTGCCTTACTCTTCTCTCCATCTGCTGCCACCCAGTGTAGTCTGGCAGAGTAGCTGGTCTACCAACACACACATAGACGACCTGGGTCAGACTGGTGTCATGTTTGGTTCACTCCCTCTCACTTTCCTCAGCATGTGTGTGTGTTTATCCTGGCAGCGAGATGTACGCTATTTGTCTTTCTGATTTTGATTGTTTTTTGGGGGAATTTGACTGAGAAAAATTTCGAGACCTGATATTGTCAAGAACTTAGATGACTTTTCATAATATTCGAGTTTATGGGTTCATGAATAAGAGCAGTTAAGATGGACGAACTTCATAGTGCAGTCAGAATGATGAGAAGCAAGACTGGGGGATGAGAAAGATTTGTAGTTTGAAGGAATCAGTAGAATGACTCAATGAATGAAAGACGGTTCAGATATTATGACATTATAGGCCGTATGGTTGATGGTCGACTGGTGGTATCAGGCCGGGCCAGTATACGTGCCCGCCCCAGAATATTGCATGTTTGACCTCTGAACTGCCTGAGGAACGTACCCCAGCTGGGCTGTGTCATATCCCATCGCTTAACAGTCATACAGGAAACAAAACTTGTACTAGGAAACCTGCAGATGTGTACCAAGCAGAAGAGAGTGTGTGTGGTGTGTGGTGGTCTGGTCTCGTGCCGACCATAATACTGTGGCAGGGGGTCCAAGGACGTCCATTATCGTCCGCTAATATTTACGCGCGCCGCCCGCCCCTCCCTGCCCTGGACATGTCCCTCAACACAGATTCATCTCGTGTTGGGCCAGTTATCTTCCCCTGCCCAGGACCCGCCCGTCCATCACCCACACGTCTCAAGATATACGTGACCTTCACTAGTGCTGGGGTCACTGCGGTCATGTGTGACTTATTCATTATGGCATCGTGAAGAACTTGTGGGTACGTTTGATTTTACAGACTTAAAGATCGGTGTCTCGTAACTGCATGTGGGTAATGAGTCCTCTCTCTCTCTCTCTCTCTCTCTCTCTCTCTCTCTCTCTCTCTCTCTCTCTCTCTCTCTCTCTCTCTCTCTTTGTAGAGGACCATTATGGTAACATCAGTACATATCTTTGCTACTTTTCATGAGTATTGACACACACACACACACACACACACACACACACACACACACACACACACACACACACTATGGAGGGGTCCGCGGTCAATGTTTACGGTGTTACGTCACCGTAGGTTTGCTCCTGTGGTGTTGTTTACAGTTTGCCGCCTGGGAACGGTGCCGTGTGTGCCAGTGTTATCGTCTGCATGACATCTTGAAGTGTGCTGCAGGCCCAGCACGTCGTCGTACTCAGGTGCCAGGTGACAACAACCCCACTCGTGCTGTGGTAATGTCAGAACGCATCAGAGTGGACCTGGATGGGGCGTGGTGCTATTATCTCGCCTGAGAACTTCGTCACGATCGAGTGTAGAAACTCCTGAGGGTCGGTAGGTAGTCTCCGCTGCCTCCCTTACCTGGTCCTCCTCCTTATCCACCACACAACCACCAGTTTCGCCAGTGCCGCCTACAGCCACCAGAGATCCCTCCTCCCGAGGTTACAGCTTGTACACCACAACTCTTACGAGCTCTTATGACAGCTGCAAATAATATGCCCCACCCAGTCAGTGAATATGTTAGACTTCGTTAACAAACCTTGTGTTTATGGAGACACTTACGCCTTAATACTTCTTCCCTTCCTCTTTTATAGCCTCAGGGGTAGGTATGCATTTTCTCTATGATGTCTTTCTTCTTCTTCTTCTTCTTCTTCTTCTTCTTATTATTATTATTATTATTATTATTATTATTATTATTATTAATGATAATAATAATAATAATATTATTATTATTATTATTATTATTATTATTATTATTATTATTATTATTATTATTATTAACGTTATTATTGTTATTATACGCGCACACCAGTCGAGCTTGGAACAGATTAACACATAAAGATTTTACTTCAGACAGACTTTTGAGGTGTATGTGTAGAGCGTGAGGATATATGATGACCGGCGGAAGATATGGAAATGATAAATTAACAGCTGTGAACACGAGCAGTAATAGTACGACGCTGTTAGCTGGGTGTTTAGGACCACTGAGCTGTCTCAAGGGTTGACGGAGGACTGTCTACAGACAATGGCCCGTGGCAGGCTCAGGCCTAGCATGTATATGTAATCGGATGATGAACCGTGTAAGCTACTCAAGGCTGGAGAGGCCCATCTAGTCTGTAAACTTGTCAAGAAAGACTTCTTCTTATAAAGATTCTTGAAATCAGTTTCCATCTTGACGACTTAAGTTTCAATATTTGTTTCAGAAATGATCTTAATTTGCATATTTCATGGTTTTTTCCCCTCTCGTGTATGTGTGCGTGAATAAACATGAACATGGATGTTATTCTATACATATTATTTTTTGATTATTTCTTTTTGTCTTTCCGATTTCGGTGGGAAAGTACCATCTTGAAATTAGAATTTTGTTTATGTTTGGATGGTTATAATCAGTTCTTTTGTACTGCCTTATTTCATCAGTAGTTTATTGATTATCTGATAATGTGATCTTGATAAAGGTGCAGAAGACGTGGTCATTGTATCTGTGGGTAGCATAGATACCCAAAAATTATCTTGGCTTTCTGTGGACAGGGACAGGACGGGAGCTGTTCTTTCGCTCCTGTCTAGAAGGGACTGTATGTCCTGCCTGTCTACGCTGGTGTAGAGAGTGACAGAGAGAGGGAGCTGTGTCCCCGGTGCGTGTTGGGACGGGACCAGGGAATTATAGTCATGTTATCGTACCTAAGAGTCGTGCTGATGTGATCAAGGTGTTTTATTTTGTCGACTTGGTATTAATCTTCTGAACTGTTATCTTAGTAAGATGTTATCTGACTTTCTGATGTTTTACTGATACATAAAGCTTACGTCACGTCAAAGACGAAAATTGTCATATGTTTTGGTTGCATGATAGTCTTTTCGTCTATTTTATGCTACAGGTTGGATATTTAGTAAGCATTTTCATGTTGACATTCCTGAAAGACGAGGTTGTGTGGGTGATTGTTGTGGTAAGCATTGTATGCCGCTACAATGTTATAATCAGGAGAGAAAACGGATTGTAAGTCATATTTCCTTCTACACAGTCGGTGGAAAGTTTTCCATTGGCCTTTTGAAGGTCCTGATTGCCTCTCCTGACTTCTTTCTTTGAACGTTTCGAGTTTCGGAGAAAGGAAACCAGGTCTGAGTGGCCGAAAAATATAGATTGTCCGTCTTCGTGACTTTGACAGTCACCTGGTGGCCACCAGCGCCAAGACTGGATCACGCAGGGTGACATACTGTCTCACTGACTGTATGTAATTACGCCAGTCTAAAGCACGTTGGGAAATGAATGAACGATTCTGCTCTCTTACGACAGACGAGGAAAACGAGGCTAGTTTTTATCAAGATTCTGAATATCGTGCAGGGCGGAGAGTACCTTACATTACCGTGGTGTTGTAGGCCTTACAACCCCACAGCTCAGTCCCAGATCAAGAGGACGTGTTGCCTCTGAGTTGCCTCTCCGTTTAGTCGAGCTGTTGGAGGTCACGACCCGGAGAGGCCTGCCTAACCATAACAACTTGCTGGTCCAGTCTTATCAGAGTATACCTCCACGCAGTACATGATCCATATATTATCTGAACTCACCTCATCCAGTCTAACTTAACTGAGCGAGGCGTTACGTTGACCTAAAGGTTGAGGTCAGAGGTCAGGGCGGTGTGGCCAGGGGTCGGATCGTCGCTTTCATGGGTCGTACGAAGTGTTAACCGTAGTTATGCCCGCAGCCGATGTTGTGACACCACGAAAACTCTCGGGGAGGAAGGTGGTCGTGTGTCCTGCGTGGATGACACTCATGCTGGTGCTGCAGCATGGCGGGAAGTGCCTTGACGTGGCGAACGCGAGGACGTGTATGGGTCGTCTCGTAGGTAGAGAACAAGGGATATATTCAGAATCATCAAGGTAGTTCATGGTTGTTGTGTAACTACTGATGTCACATCCACGAGTGCTCAGGTGCTTCAACCGTCAGAGCTAACACAGGAATATCTCTAGTGACTGTGGGCTGTGTTAGAGCCATGTTAGAGTGACTTTGTTTTAACTGAATATATATTTCCTGGTAGACGAGAGGAAGGCGAGGATATATTTCATCAGTGTTGCATTATATCTTTGACTCTCCCAGTTTGATGCCCTTTTTTTCACAGCATTTTTGGTCATAGTTTAATTTTCTTTAAGTGTCCATAAAACCCTGGCATTGTTGTCTAGAACTCTGCCACTGTTTCTTGGGCGGTAGTGACTGCATTGTCCACACTGACACTTTCTGCCGCGACGCAAGCACTTGGTAAGTGCTTTTCCCGGCTCTGTGTGTGTGTGTGTGTGTGTGTGTGTGTGTGTGTGTGTGTCAGCAGAGGCGAACTTCTTTACCCAAGACATACTTAGTGTAAGTGTCAGGTACTTTGTTCTTTCACTTGGTAATTTAAAACTATTTAAATGTTCTCATGAAGGGGAAAATAATGTTAGACAAGCATGCGTTCGCGTACTAAACACAGTATTACTGTATGTGAGGGACTGAGACACTTCTTTCTGTTGGTATTCTGAAAAGAAAAAAACATTATTAGATCTACGTGTTGCACGCGTAGGCGGGGAGCTCCACCGTACCTTTATTATCCGGTGGTGTACAGAGCTAACCATGTTATATAAGAAGAATTACCGTGTCAGCCAGAAATACTCTCTTTACTCCTTGGCACGACACGTTACATCACCGGCCGTAAAGGTGAAGCAACAGACCGCTCTTGCTTTATGGAACTGTATTTCTAACGAGTGTAGCAAAATGTATTTCAGTGGCAGAAAAAGGATCGGACATGCCAGCTGGGTACCGTCAGAATTTTGAGGACGCACTGGAGGGCTTACATCAGGCAAGGATATAATAATTCCGGGGCGGGACGCACTCTTGCCTGTATTTTCAGACCTGGGCGTTCTTATCTGTTTTAACTCTGACAGTACGAAGGTGGTGCGACCCTTGAGCACGACGGTACGACCCTTAACGTCCAGGACGACGCGCCGAATGGTCGTGCATAAGGGTTGTACCATCGTCCTTAAAGGTGGGACCATCGTGGTCAAGGATCGTACAGTTATGCTTGATTGGTCGTGCCGGCGTGCTCAAGGTTCGTACCCTCGTCGTGCTCAAGGGTTGTACCGTCGTCGTGCTCAAGGGTCTCCACATGGTCCTCAAGTGTTGGTAAAACAGGACGTTTTCTTCTCTAGGCTGTTGTTTTCTATGTATCTTCTTCCTCCTACACCTTCTTACGTATTTCTTGTCTCCTCTTCTTCCTTATATTTCTTCATTTTGTGCACCGCATATTTACTTCCACTGTGTTTCTCTCTCTAATTCCTCCTTCCTCTGTCCCATTCTGCTTGTCTACATGTCTTATGAATTCTTTCCACTTCCCATTCTCTCTGAGTATCTTTAAACCTCTTCTTTCCCGTACACTGCTCATTGTGTTTCCCTTTCTGCCAGTCCCCCTGTCTCTCTTCTCTCACGTTGCTTCTTCTTTTACACGCCTCTCTGATCCATTCTTTCCTCCTTCTCCTCTTCGTCCTCCTTCACCGATTCTCTTTGATTATCTCTACCTCTCTTCTTCCCTGGCTGAGCAATAAGGGAGTCTCTGCCCTCACTTAGCATCTTCCACTCGCAAGAGGAAAAAAAAAAGATTCTGAACCTCTCATCTTGTGGAGGAAGAGTCTGTGTTGTGTGTCGTGTGGCTGGCATGCCATATTGACCCAGGTTGACGGATCAGTTCCTAGGTAGGGGAGAAAAAGACCCGACCAGACGCTTGTCTCTCCTGTTGGTGTACCACTTCCTGATGCTCCGTACAGTTATGTGTGACTGGGATGCTTCATGGTAGATATCCCAAGGAACGAGAGCTTGGGGGGGGGGAGGAGGGATATCGTGTATGGAATGAATTCGTGTGAAACGGAACTCATGACTTTGTGTTTGAAATACGCTTTTATTTGTATATTATTCACGACTTCCACTTGAAGCTTCCGTCATTCATGATATTCTGCCTACATTCAATGGAAAATATTTATGTTATCCTCTTATGAATGAGGCAGCAGTGACGTCCTCGCGTCGTGCATGTCTGTCTCTTTGACGGTAATGTGTCTGTCTCTCCCGCGGTCGTTGAACCCCGACGATTATGGATATCGTAAGACCAGTTTGTATCCTGTGACTCAGTAAGACCTGAGGGTCCAGCGGTGATGTATTCCCTGGCCCACCTTTAATGTTGTCCTGACAGACGACACAGTGACGACCGGCATTTCTATTATCAAAGTTTGTTATATGGACGACTTGAGGCTTCACCTGCATGCACCTATAGCTCTACCAGGATCTTCGTAGTGGAAGGGTTGTAGTTTCGGACGCCGCTGCCCTAAACTTTGGCGGCGCGAAGTGAACAGTTGCCGTGAAAGGAGCAAAGTGGGATGTGTCTTGTGGGGGGGGAACAGTTACTACGAAAGGAGCAGCGGGTTGTGTCTTGTGGAGGGAGGAGTTACCGTGAAGGAGGAGCAGGAGGTTGTGTCTTGGCTCGGCCGTCTCACTTGTGACGAAGGAGCCAATAGAGACTCGTCATTTATTCATAGTCACGACCAGACCCACGTCTTACCGTAGCGCCGCCAGACTCCCTCGTGGAACACAATCACGTGGTTGATAGGCTTTAACGTGATTGGTAGTTTTACGTGGGTGACAGACTTTACCAGCCTCATGCCCTAGGTCCCAGCACTCACCACCTAACGCAACCAGTGGCGTCTGGAGACAAGAGCAAGCATATACATGCCCAGGACCCCCCTTGCCTGAGACTGGGTCAGAGTTCTTGTCACTGTAGAGATGGATATTATGATGGTTCGTGATGGTCCTTGTGTGTAGTAGCCCCAAGTCCAGGTTATCCCAGACCTTCCAAGGACTTAAAACGACCTTTGACGATAGCAGTAGTTTATTAGGCTAAAAATCTGCTCAGTAGTACATGTGAAGAACAGATGACAGAAAACTGATGGTCTGTGCCGTGGTTGTCTGCTGGAGGACAGTGATAGTGGCTTAGTTAGATAATGTGTTAATAGCCGGAAGATAGTACAGCAGGAGGCTCTTCTCCACCCACCATCATGGATTAAGACAGGATAGTACAGTGCGTGGTTCCTCCCCACCCATCACTATAGACGGAGGCAGGATAGTACCCAAAGCAGAGGACTTCTCCCTCCCTGCCTACTACTATAGATGGAGACAGGATATTAATGTAAATGGTTCCTCCCCCTCCATCATTATAGATGGTGAGGGGATAGTACATCATGATGCCAGGGTCGGGAGGGAGGGAGGGAGGGCCGTTATATCCTGGGTGGTGTGGTGTTAAGGCAGTGTTTCCCGCTGTGTACCTTCCTATGCGTCTCTAAAAATGGAATATTCTCGCTGGGAGATTCTAATCCTCTGGTCACGCTGAAGGCACTAAAGGTGCCTGCTCCATGCACACAGTATATGCCGTTCACGAAGATCGAGTGCAAAGATGATTTCTCTGGTCTAGTGTCAGGACGTGATTACGCTGAGCTAATGTTATCAGTTACGTCGCTCGGGAGGCACGAAACGTTCGCATGCGCAGTGAGGCAAGCACGTGTGCGTCCAAATTGACGCAGCGCCAATTATCGTAGACGCATCAGAAGTTTAATCCTGAGTCTGTGTCGAATTTTTCTTTTCTGTGCCTACGTTTGGTGTGTCATGGGCTTAACGCACGTAAAGCAGAAGGTTCAACTGAATTTGACGTTTAAGACAGGTAGAAAAAACTGTTGAAAATATATTGAGGAACTTCGGAAACAGTCTAATGCTTTTTTGTTAATTGTTCGAGGGAAAAACACACCCCAGGCCAAGTGTTTTACCAAAGTCCAGTGGACGTTTTCAGCTTATACTCAGCTGGTCTACAGCAGTGGATGTGAGGTAGGGGGGTTCATATACCCCCAGATGGTACGTCAAGCCTCATCAGCAGGTACATGGGGTACGCTTCCTGGAGCGAGGGGTATGTGGGACATACACGTAATATGACGGGTAACATATCTCTCAGATAACCCGCAAAGTTATCTATACGATATTATTATATTATGTCAGGTTTTAGGTTTTAGAGTAGCTGTACGTTATCTTGTTTATGATACTTGGAATATAAGAATAGAAGTAGATATGACTGGGTCACCATTGAGAGGCGGGCGGTGGGTGATGCCTGAGGCTGAGTTCAAGGGTAGTCTCGACCGAGACAGCTTCAGAACCACTGGTCTGAAGTCTTGAACCAAACCGCTTTATTTTCTATAACTAACTTTATCAACATCTTTACGCTTTATTTTGATACCTGACTTTATTTATATCTGCGCTTGAATACCCCGCTTTATTTATATCTGCTATTAAATGTCAGGCAAGGATACTTTTCTGCCCTTAAAATTGTGAATGACATTGCCTCGTGATCTTCGTGAATTGCTTCACATTGAGTTGATGAAAACCTCCTTCAGCCTATACTGACGGGGACTGCGTATATTCTGTCAGAGCAGGTGGACAGTTAATGTAAATAGCAGGGTGAAGTAAGGGATGGTTCCTGTACCGCAGCATGTTAACCAGCAATCAGCGTTAATAGCATGATTGTCCTATGATAGCGTAGGGGAGCCTGGTAATAGCGTTTTGCTTCTAGCTATCATAGATAAATAAAGTTATCCTGGTGAAAACAACTTAATGCTGTAGAAAAACATGGAGTGGGGCTGTCGGCCTTGAGTGTCAGTGAACAGACTATGTTCACATTCATAATTACTGTATACGTACTAAGGTAGCGTCATTTTTTCCCTCAAGATTTGTAATTAAACCTGTAAAAGATGTTTTACATCAGCATGTTTTAATGGATGTTTGATCATAATGCTGTGATTGACATCAGGGCACCGAGGCTGAGGTATAGGAAGTGTACACCCTGTGGTCCTGCTTTGCTTACCTCACTCTCTGTGAACCCTCCATTGAACCCTCCCTACAGTCTTCCCCCACCCACAGTGAGGCAACATATCCATAGTTGTGTGCGAAGCCTCCTGGACCTGTGCTGTGTGCCCCACCCTTGTTCAACACTGGCATATACCTTCACCACACATGTGTGACGACTCAGGAGATCGTTGCTTTATGCTGGCCTGAGAGTTAAGGCAGGGTCGTGGGGAGACAGACCATCCATATGCTGTGGTCTTGAGGGATATTGATAGTCTCTGCTGTGCAGGTCTGAGCGGTAGGTCTGTCCTTCTCAATCATATAGGCGGCGCTGCTTCCCTTTAGCCTGCCATTGAGCAAGTCATCTACATAGAATGTATCAACTTTCCCAATAACTGTGTAGATGAAGGTGATAGAGTCACGTGCGACGCTTGACTGTATATGGAAGCTGCTTAGAAAGAGCGGCAACGTTGTTTTGTAGGCGACTTTGTACGCTGACTTGCGCAAGGAAGAAAATCTCAACGCGAACATAAATGTATTTTTTATATTATGCTTACACACACACACACACACACACACACACACACACACACACACACGAACCTTCGTGGTGTAGCGGTTATCGTTACTGACCGCCACATGCACGGGCCGGCCGCCTGGGATCAAACCCACACATGTTTGAATCCTAGTCCCGGCAGCCGGCCCACAGTCCACCCTACTGTTCGTCCTCCGCTAGGAGCTGGTCGATAAAATGGGTACGTGACATAGGCTCAAGTGTGTGTTTGTGTGTGCATACATCCATACATACTTTTCGTTCTTCTTTTCTGTACTGTGACGACATTGTAACGCCAACATTGTGGAGGTTACGGTTGTAGTGCAGAAGCCCATGTAACACCTAGTCACACGTACATAACGTCGTAAGTAATCCTATCATAGCAATTTGTAGGTGACGTTATTATATAACGCATACGTCGGGTTATTAGGGTAACGGGAATGGTTAGGTCGTGGTACGGCGGAGGTCACGCACGTCATGGTAACTGGGTGGAGAGGAGTGGGATGTGAGGCGTTTCCCAAGATGTTATTAGATTCTGGAAGATGGAGGTTGATTAAAGTTGATGTTGGATAGAGCGTGTGGTGGAATGGCGGCTCCTGCTTCCTGGTGTCAAGCTACGGTCTGTGTCACCTGGCACAGACGGTAGCTCGTGCCCCCTGGTACCAGGTTTAGCTACGGTCTGTGTCACCTGGATATATTTTCTTTCTTGCTCTTTCCTACCTTTCAAATGCTGGCCGTCTGGAGTTCTGCCCGTACCTTTACAACATCATTTGCTTAGCTTTTTGACGTCCTCTGTTGAATTCAACCCCTCGTTTTCCAGCCATGCCTCTGTATATGAGGCTAAAGTTGCCTCATGTTCCTTCTCCTTCGCTGTAAATTTGACAGAACCTTTCACCACTTTGTCTTGGTTCCTGGCTGATGAACTCCCCCAATTCATTTTGTCGTAGAAATGATTGAGTTTTGCACAATTTCGGTAATCATATCCTCTTTGAGTCAGGTTTAAGCGTTATTCTTTTCACATGCTGATCATACCAGTTGAGCAAACGTTAGCATTATAGGATCACGTTTTCCCATTGTTGTGTCACATGATAATCTCGGTATCCTTGTTACTGTGTGAAGATAAGGTCTGGTAGTGATGGCGTATCAGTTCCTCACATCATCCTAGTCTGTCCCGTGACTCCCTGGTGTAGAAAATGTTGCTGTTTATGATTGAGGTGCATCATTATTATAAGCGCTTTATTATATCTGAGAAGTTCCTGTGTTACTATATGATGTATCATACTGATTGCTCCTTAACTGCTATCATTGTAGCCTATATTTACTCCATGTGGTAATTTTTCATATATAATTCTCAGGGTTTTATATGATCAGCACGACTGTGCACTTCTTTTCTATAGTTTTTCTGTGCATCGTTTGAGTGGGTTATTAAGAATGCTGATGGACATTTTCTTTTATTTTCTCATTCAGGTTTTGTTGTCATATATCAGCTGAACGTAAAGGATGTGTTTCTTCTTTCGTAAGTTTTGTCTTCATAACTCCCACAGTATAAGGTCCTCTCTCCATACTGGGAGCCCATGAATGCCCTCTTTTTGCCAACTATTAC
The DNA here is from genome assembly GCF_036320965.1 of Panulirus ornatus. Lineage (NCBI taxonomy): Eukaryota > Metazoa > Arthropoda > Malacostraca > Decapoda > Palinuridae > Panulirus > Panulirus ornatus. The sequence goes on along the minus strand of NC_092255.1, from coordinate 25,697,494 downwards.
GACTACTCCGTCTCCATTTGTTTACATTCAGTCTGACATTTTTATCACAGCTTTACGAAGAGGGAGTTTAACACTTGTTATGTGTGTGTGTGCGTGTGTGTGTGTGTGTGTGTGTGTGTGATTACTATTTGTGTCTCACTGGGAGAGAGGGAGTTGTACGTCCGTGCTGCCCCTTCTCTTGATCTTGTGTATATATGTAACAGGTGTTTCCTGAGTGTCTGTGTCAAATACAGTATTTCAGAAGTCCGCCATGACTGGGGTCATGGTTAACGTAAAGCATATCTTGATTGCCACGACGTAGGAGCCAGGACAAAATACGATGATAGTGGATTATGGTAACTTTATCCTTACTGTTGACAAACTTAAAGTCAGGTCACCGTAAGCCTGTTGACTGGGAGGAAAATCTTGTGACTTAAGTCACTAGTGGAGAACTTTGTGACAAGCTATTTATACTGTTGACCTCGTTACCATGTCGTTAGTGTAAGGAGCTGGGGGTTCAGTCACCCCAAAATAAGAACTAAGTGTCATATTTTGTGGATAAGATTTTGTACGGTTCACGAGATGAGCATCAGCGACGTATACCAGACCAGGTAGGATGTGGTGGTTGCGAGGACCTGCGGATCGCCGCCTCCAACAGCCTGATCGAACAGCTTGGTCCCAAATGGAGCTGTGGGTTAGAAAACCTCCGAAACCTTTGTAAGGTATTGGTAAGGTCAGGTAAGGTCCCAGACAACTGCTCGTCAGGTCAACTTAAGGTAGAAGACCTCCTGATACCTTGGATTACGTTAGGTTTGGAAGACTGAAGCATTTTGATTGGTGAGTTAGTTTTACCTCATGAATGTTGAGGGTTCAGATAACCTAACCAAGATAGTCTCCGAAGCAGCTTTGGTCGCAGTGTCTGCTCAGCTGACGTGGAAAAAAAAAACAAATAACGTCATTTCAAACCGTAAGAAACTGTATTAATGTTTAAGGTTCAGAAAACCGTCATTTTTGACCGACTGCTACAGAAACAAGCATGTTGTTGGCCTCGTCATGAAAACCTTATCGTAAATGATATTTGTCTCGGTCATTAGAGAAAAAACTTACGACTTACGAGAATTTCTTAGAACTTTTTTGTTTCCACATTACCAGAAGGTAAATTACTTTCATTCCAGAAATTCACGTTAGTGTTTTGCTTGTACATATCTTACAAAAGCCAAAGTTGATGTTAGGTAATTTCCCCCGTATATATATATATATATATATATATATATATATATATATATATATATATATATATATATATATATATATATATATATATATATATATATATATGTGTGTGTGTGTGTGTATGAGTGTGTGTGTGTGTATGAGTGTGTGTGTGTGTATGTGTGTGTGTGTGTGTGTGTGTGTGTGTGTGTGTGTGTGTGTGTGTGTGTGTGTGTGTGTCGAGAGAGCAATCCTGTGTTACTGTAATCCTAGATGATGGGTAGAAATAATTTGTGGGAAAGACTTACAATTGTGTGTCATGAGGTATGATATGGGATTATGTGTCTCAAGGGGTATGATATGGGATCGTGTCTTAGAGGTATGATATCTTATTATACCGTTTACTATATTTATACTTGAGTGTACCTTATCTTTACACTGTATTTACACTTGAGTGTACCTTACCTTTACACTGTATTTACACTTGAGTGTACCTTACCCTTACACTGTATTTACACTTGAGTGTACCTTACCCTTACACTCATCATGAGAGTGTAAGTGTGTTGACCGTCTTCTTTAGAAAGCCTCAGGCAATTTTTGTTCCTTTTCAATCAGCCTCATAATTGCTTGCAACATTTCCAGATATTTTTTCTTTTCTCTCTCGCTCCTCAAATTCTTTACGAAACTTTCACATTTATGAAGATTGTATTCTGTCCTTTACACAGAATTTCAGCATAATTATATTTTATGGTCTGTGTTCTTTTATCTTTTGGCTGTGTGTGTGGTATATAGAGTCCTATAACATCGTGCGCTCACATGGTTATGTCCTGGGCTCTTGTTAGTCAGCGGGTTATTGTGTTATGAATCATGACAATTCGTTAAAGATTCACTGTTGATGAATTGCTGTTTCACACCATCTGCCTCGCCGTCAACGTTACCTTCCATTGCTACATATACACTCACTAGTCGATGTAGCAATTATAATGATGTGTTGTCCATCAGTACGTTGTACACAGGTACAGCGTAGGTGTAGTCATGTAATATAAGGACCAGAACTTTAAGATTTGTGGACTATATTTCTGTATGTGTCATAAGGAATGTTACCATGCAATATAGTTGTTGTTCATATATAATACATGAAGGTATGGGAACATATAGACTGCAGTTTGCAACTGTATGTTTAATTTCGAGGAAATACACTCAGCATTATGATCATCCTATTGTTATGATTTAACTTATTACAAGTTGATATAAAGAGACGATTAACACCAGAGTGTTAAGGGCTTATTTTCTTTCATCACTCACTTTATTGCGTAGATTATCCCTTAAATGCCTTTATTTCTTCGGGTTGTGGTTTGGACTGAGCCCTTTAATTAGTTGAATACATTTTTTCAAAGGTTTTTGCTTATTTCAACTTTTCTCTTGTTTCCCTTCACCATCGTTTATTGCAGAGTTTACTACCGATCATGTTCATTGCGTCTGTCTTTTGTCTTTCCGCCAGTTCCCATTCCACGTTTCCCACTGTCATGTTGCGCGTACGTGAACACATTCCTCTCGTGTGTTCCTGAGTCCCTTTCCGAAGGGTACAGTTTCTTGAGGCAGACCACTCAGCAGGGAGCGAACCCCGGCATCCAAAATCGTGCGTGTATGATTCCCGCCAAAATGACGCTTGAGTTTCGAAGTTTGAATTCGCTTTGGCAGTGGCCCGTGCTTTCCTCCAACTCTACCGTAGTCTGCATTGCTGTTACTGCAAGTAGCGACAAGGATGAAGTTAGACAAGTGTGATAAATATGTATTTCCTTAATGTCTTACTTAGTGTATATTTTGTTTATATTACACACAGATAACATTTTGAGACAGGAAAACCCCACCGGGAACATGTGTGTGTCTTTATGTCTGGAAGCATTAGAATACGAACACTGTTCACGTCCAGGGATTGCGGACTGTAGGAGCTGTTCAACCTGTGTTCACGTAGTGCCCAGATATGTTCATGAGTGATCGTACCTTCATCCATAGCGATGTTAGCTGAGGCCCTACAGTGTAATGGCCAATATATTAAGATATTCTTTCCGTCTTTCCAGGTATGTTTTGGACCCATTGCAAACGATGGTAGCCCCAGGAACGGTAATGTATAGTGCTTGGAACTTTAGTATACTGACACTGTACGGAGAGAGAGAGAGAATAAGAGAGAGAGAGAGAGAGAGAGAGAGAGAGAGAGAGAGAGAGAGAGAGAGAGAGAGAGAGAGAGAGAGAGAGAGAGAGAGAGAGTATCGTAAAGGAATGCAAGAGGGTGGTGGTGGAAATATCCCCCAGGAGGGGAGTTAGGATGAGATATGAATGCCTCAGAGGGGGAACGTCTCCTTACATACGTTACGAGGGTGTTAAGGCATTACCTGCACGTGCCAGACACGCTCCTGCCGGGCCGTCTGGTAATCTGTCGGTGTTGGCATCCCCTCCGCTCCTCACCCTTCCACATCCTTCGTGAGTCTTTTATTGTTCCCTCCTGTACGCCACCTCTGTCTCCCCTCCACACCGTCTCCTGCGCCAGATCTTCATGGATTAGAATTTCCGTGGTTGACGAGATCTCGATTATTAACGACATTGTGCACTCCAAAATATATCAGACCAATAGATGTCCACCTTTAACAACTGCAGGTGTAGTTAAGTCATTAAATTTGCAGCACCACTTAGTCTGGATTAAACAGCTCTAAAAATACGTGTATTGTAAGCACTGACATGAATATTTCACTGGTAATTTCATTGTGATGTAACAAATACCGCCTCTATGTGTTGGTGAATATTCCTGATACTATTCTTGCTCTTATGGCACTGTCTTAACGCACCGAGCACGACGGTACGACAGTTCGGTATGACGTTACGACCTTTAGATATAATAGCCTACATTTTGTCGTAACCCTTAAGGGTCAAGTCAAAGGCCAGGCCCTCGTATTCAAGCCTCGCACCGTCATGGTCGAGGATCGTATCTTCATGCTCAAGTGCCCTGCCGTCAACCTCACAGGGCCGTACCGTGGTGATCAAGGGTTGTACTGCCGTACTCCAGGGGGCGTCATGATGGTCATAAAGTTGTTGGTTGGTGATGAAGGGAAAGGTTCCGGTGTTAAGAGAACAGTGAGGCTGATTTTTGTGTGGTGGTGAGGCAGTCTCCTCGCCTCGTTACACAACCTTACAAAGTTAACCCGATTACCGTATTAAGAGACTGCAGAGTTCCTTTCTTAAGGTGCTGCCTCCCACCAACCTGTCATTATGGAGGATATTGGTGAGGGCCGTCTGACAGGGCACTAATTATTGCAGGGTTTAGGAAGGGGAGTTCTTGGCTTCATGGTTCATTACAGGGTTTCCAAGGGGCGGACTTAGTTAGCTACGTGGCTCATTTGCATTCTGAGGTTTAGTGGTTCAGAAAACATGTTGTGTTTGGATTGTTTCGTGTTGCCTGATGCTTCCGTGTGATCTGAGATATTTAGCACGACGTTATGACTTGAGCACGGCGGCACGGCCTTTGGCTACGACCCATGAGTACGACGGTACGCCCCGCGGGCATGATGGCCTGCCCTATGACTTCACCCTGAAGTCAGGCCAGAGGCCGGGTCATTATACCCTAAGGTCTCCCGTCGTGCACAATTGTCGTTCCGTTGTGTTTAGCGGTCCTTCCGGCGTACATAAGAGTTTTACCCTGGCACTGCAGGGTTGGAAATTAGCTTGCAAACTTGTTTAATGACTCTTGTCACCCACAGTGTTCGTCACAGCAATTACGTTTGTCAGTGTTAAGTTGTACACAGAGTAGTTTGGCTGTTGAGTCTGCAGGGAAGGTAGGGGTTGGTGCTGTCACTGGGTTATGATTTCTCTTTCTGGCGTACGGGAGCTTGTACACTGTTCTGATGTCTCTGTATACAGCGGTTATGATGATGGAAGATCTCCTTCTTGTAGATGGTTGGTGCCTCTCTCTCTCTCTCTCTCTGTCTCTCTCTCTCTCTCTCTCTCTCTCTCTCTCTCTCTCTCTCTCTCTCTCTCTCTCTCTCTCTCTCTCTCTCTCTCTCTCTCTCTCGATGTATATGTGTCTCTATGTATAATTATCTATTTGTGTGTGTGTGTGTGTGTGTGTGCAGACTCACACCTGGGTTCCCACCTGCCATCGCTGTTGTTACCACGTGCCCATCCTCTCTTCTTCCATTCCTTGGTCTCCTCAGCCATCCCCTGTACATTATACCGTCCTTACCCCCCCTCTCCGTCCCCAGGGGCTGCTCCACAGCTGAGGCAGCACAATAAACAGCGTGCGGCACCCCTGAGAATGTACCATCAATGTATATTAGAATATTTCCCCAGGCGTTCCTGTCCAGCACGACCTAATATGTGTAGGTCTGGGGATGCCACCAGCGATGTGCTATTTAAGGAGGGACGCAAACCTCTCGTTCAGTCGTGCGAGGTGGTCCTGCCTCTCTCACTAGTGTGTGTGTGTGTGTGTGTGTGTGTGTGTGTGTGTGTGTGTGTAATGATCTATTTGTACTGTACAAGGAGGGAGTTTTCCACTCGTGGAGCTCCATATCCCTAACAATCTCTCCTATCATGCGGCATTCTATATTTCAGTGTGCTGTTGTGCATTCACCACCTGTTTGTATGTTGCATGTGTGTGTGTGTGTGTGTGTGTGTGTGCGTAGACGATAGTTTTCATCTTGTTTACATATCTGAACTTCTGTAGTCTATCACGTAGTGTTATGGAATAAACCAGTGACGTCTGTAATTGTGAGAATAATTAGTTATTGATCATCGGATGTTGGGACACGAATGGGAGGGAACTGACGTGGCCGGCACAGGAACAAGACCAGTTCACCTCCCGATGGTGAGGAAATGACGGCCCCTCACTGGAATAGTGGTTCATTATCTAGTCCAACATTTGCATCTCATTATTTTCTATCAGGCCCTGCAGTTGCTGTGGTGTTTATTGGCTCTTTCTATATGCTGCTCTTGATGTGGTGTTTATCGTCTCTCTGTTTGCTACTGTTGCTCTTGCTGTGGTGTTTATCGTCTCTGCTTGTTTACTTATGTTACATTTTCTAAGGTGTTTGTTGTCCCTGTTGTTGCTGCTCTTGCTGTCGTGTTTACTGTCTCAGTGTTTGGTGATAGTGATGTTGCCGTGGAATATGTTGTCTGTTTCTATTTGCTGTTGCTGTTAGTTGCTATGGTGTATAGTGAATATTGAGAACATGAATTGAAAATGCATTGTTGTATATTTAGAGATGTATTATAAGGCACAAAAGAGAGGTTATGCAGCTCATTTGGCTGAAGACAGCTGGGATTTAAGGAGTGTTAAGGAGTATCATTATGTACAGGACGGGAGAGCGTTCGTACCTACCTGTAGACAGGTAATCTGTATCAGTTTAATGAGAGCAGTATATTGAGTTTTCAGGAAACAGGTGCACATTATGGCACGGTGAAAGATGGGAAGCATACGATCAACACGAAGGTCTTTTGTGTCCTCAATACAAAAATATTGTGGGGTTGTATTTAATATGAGATCCTGAGTGGTTGGAGGAGGGGTAAGGGGATTTATTCTGGCGTGTAATGTATTCTTCTCTTGTGCGATGAGAGTGGACTTACGATTTGCTTTGTGTTTACCTTTTTATTGTGACATTGTGCGAGTGTTAGTGGCGTCTATAGATGGTTCTCTGTGTTGCGGGCAGTGGTCGATGATGGCCTTCCACGAGGCATGGTCAGGTCAGGTCAGGTGAGACGGCGTGATGCAAGGTCGTCATTGTGATGAAGCAAGGTGAGGCTGCGCTGAGACCTGGGACTGGGCCTCAGGTGGGATGGTCGGGGATTGGGATAGAGCCTGGGAGGGATGGTGAGGGGGGCAGGGGAAGGGGAAGGTGTGAGTCAAGGGTTGGCCGGGTCTCGTGGTAAGCGGTCGTCTTAAGCCGGAAGCAGGAACACCCCTGCTTCCTGCCCTGGCAAACCCTCATGCGTTCCTCACAGCTCCAGCTAAACCTGTCGTCCTCCCTCACTACCCTAATGATGACCGTGTGTAGGACACTCACACTTGCCTCACAATGAGTGTGCTCACCCCCCCCCCCTCATTCGTCCCAACTCCAGACGACTGGTAGTGGTACGTACCCACCTACCACTGCACGTCATAGCACCTCTGGTTCTCTTCTCCCTGAATAGATCACCACTGGAGAAGTGCTCCGGCCAGTGCAACGAGGAGAGAACTCCCCACTTGGGCGGTTTGCCAAAGTGGGGTTTTCATAGTGGGGGAGCGAGAGTGGATGCTCTTAAAGCTGAGGGCGCTTGTCTGGCCAATTGTTCAATGGTTAGTAGGATAACCACCGCGTTAAGGCCGTTCACAAGATAGAGGGAAATGAAGAGCTACGGTTAGAAAGGTTATAGACACTTGTCTTACACTCGTCTGTGACACGTATGGCCCACGAAGGTAAGCAGATATCATTGTTTAAAAAAGAAAACTGTGGAGCTGCGGGGTTATTCCTGTAACAGTATTGATGATTACTTGAGACAATACAGCAGTCGAGTGGCTATTGATTTTCTTAAACGTCTTGACCTCTCATGGCCAACCGGGAAAACCTGACCCGGAAGGCGTCCTTTGATGTAGCGGCGTTACTTACACCTTGTGTTACGGTCGTCGTGGGGGTTGGGGTCTGCCGGCGTGCCACCGTAGTCACAACCTCCCTCCTCTCTGTAAATATTAAAGAAATAAAGTTCAAGACGGAAGGTTTTGGGGCAATAATGGCATCCTTCTGGCACGGTGAAAATCAATAGATTGAATAGCAGGTTGGTGGGGGGGGGGGGGGTAGCATTCTTCAACGGGGGGAGGTGTAGTGGGTGTGTATAGCACGGCAGCTGTCCTCTGTGTATGGTAGGGGGAGGTGTGGTACGTGTATAGCGGAGGAGGTGTGGTTTTGAGTGTGCGGCAGGGAGTGGTGTGGGAGGTGGAGAGCAAGAGGCAGTGGCAGTAAGGGAGGTCAAGTGGATACCTTGTAAGGGGAATGTTGCCGTCATAAGACAGTGAAGGGAACCATAAAGATGAGGTGACCTGGCCCAGGTCACAATGGTGGGTGGAACCTGTCGTGAGATGAATGACACAACGGAACTCAAGAACAGAACTTTACCTATGTTAAATCCAGGTGATATTGATGTCAAAGTGACAATCAAGAGAGATTTATTCACTTTAAAGGCAATTTCACTGGAGGAAGAAGATGTAGTTACCTAGACACAAGTGGTGGAGGCAGGTGAAGGTGCATGGTATACAGAAGTGAGTTATTATTAGACTGTATGACACAGGTGGAGGGGACTTGTGATGCCGCCTTGTGTGGCGAGCAACTGGTGAAAAATAAATGAAAACTGATGATGAACTACCACGAACCCTTACTGGTTCACCTCCATAACAACACTAATGTTATACTACCACGAACTCTAGTGGTATACAGCCAGACCACTAGTGCTAAAAGACTAATGGGAAAGAGTCACAATAATGACTGATGGTAAACGAACAGAATGATAAACGACAGCAGTACTGGTGGTAAACGACAGCAGTACTGGTGGTAAACGACAGCAGTACTGATGGTAAACGACAGCAGTACTGGTGGTAAACGACAGCAGTACTGGTGGTAAACGACAGCAGTACTGATGGTAAACGACAGCAGTACTGGTGGTAAACGACGGCAGTACTGGACGGCAGTACTGGTGGTAAACGACGGCAGTACTGGTGGTAAACGACGGCAGTACTGGTGGTAAACGACAGCAGTACTGGTGGTAAACGACGGCAGTACTGGTGGTAAACGACCACACGTTAATGGTTAAGTCCACGAACGTTAATATGATATGACCGAAAACCCGAGAGTAAGGTATGCACGCCCCTGGACCTCCCCGACCCCCACCCTCTCCGTCCTCAAATGTGGGAGGTTTGCATATGTTTCCGCCTTTTAGACTGTTTCTGTGGATTGACGGCTGGAGTCGTGCGAGTTCCTTTTTTTATGGTTCTCTCAGAGAGAGAGAGAGAGAGAGAGAGAGAAGAGAGAGAGAGAGAGAGAGAGAGAGAGGCCGATGCTCCACATCCCAGCGGTGTTCGGTTCAAACTTTTCTCGCTGGGGAGTTTTGCACGGCAGGTGTTAGCCCCCGGCTTGCTGGAGAGGTTGTCCTGGTCGGTGTGGTTGATAGTAGAGAGTTGAGTGTGATCGGCTGTGGTTGTCGCGTGTCTTTCCTTACACCCAGGTGTACGCAAGAACGAGACAAGGTGTTGCAGACGCTGGGAGTGAACTGTGCAATGTAATTCTTTTTGTATATAGTTTTGTACGATTTGTAGTAGAGGTAATTGCCTATTTGTAATTGCCAATTATATAGTACGAGGGGAGAGTTCTACGCTCGTGTGTGTGTAATTGCCCATTTTTACCGAAGAGGGAGGGAGTTTTGCGCTCGTGGTGCCCCATCACTTGAACCATCTCTACTATCAAACAACTTTTGAAACTTTTTTGTGCTGTCAGTATTTACTATTCCATCATTCAGTTTATTCCAGCGTTTCATGTCCTTTATGATATACAAGCCCTTCTTTTCATCCCTTCTAAGAAGATCTTTCTTTGATTCATGTTATGGCCTCTTGATTTTTGTTGTATCTTAGCGTCTTTCGAAGAAATGTTCACTTTACTCCATCATGCTGAATTAGAGACGTAAAGGTCGTGATCAGGTCACCCTCTACTTTTCTTTCTTCCATAAAGGCAAATTCAAGACCTCTAGCCTCTTCCTTAATTATGGTACCATCTTCGTTGCCCTCCTCTGGACCTTGTCTGTTAGGTCTTCGTGCTTCTTTGAATGCGGTGACCAAACTTGAGTAGCATAATCCAATTTTGTCCTTACGTAGGATATCAAGAGCTTGATGCATATCTCCTTATCCATTTACTTTAACTATCTCGTAACATTTACCAGGCGACACTTTGCCTCCTTAACTGCTCTCCTGATGTGACACTGGCGACACATCAACGACGATGTCAGCTCCCAAGTGCCTCACGAAGGCCCGACTCTGACTGCATCGTCAGGATCATAACAAAGGCCAGGTCGTCATACCTGAGGGTCGTGCTGAAGGGTCGTACGCTCGTGCTCGAGGAGTTAAGCTGTCAACTTGTCAGTTATCCAGCGAAGTCATGCGCTCATGCAAGTCCATCCGCGAGGTCTTTTATACCTCTTTACACACTCTTCTCTCACACACACACACACACACACACACACACACACACACACACACACTGTGACGAGGGAAGAAATATATTTAGGTTATAACTCTCTTTGAATCAAGGTTTTATTGGCACACCAGGAGTTTTGTGTGTATTTCCGGAGCTGAGGGGATTAAACACCTCTTAGATGTGATCGTCTCCCGGGCGAGGAGAGTAAACTCTCACTCCCTCCCTCCTCTCTCTCTCTCTCTCTCTCTCTCTCTCTCTCTCTCCAGCAGCCATTGTCTGTCAAGTAGGCGGACATGCTTGTACTCTAACGCCACAGGTAGAGCCTCTTGTGTCTCCCGAGCCTGGCCTTCAACCCGCTCTCTCTCTACCACAGTGGCAGACGGTGATGGGTGGCCACTTGGGGCCACAGCCACACAGCCATTCTCTTATTGTTATGGTTGCGTTAGGTGGGCCAGGTGGTGTGATACAGTGGCCGGCAGGCTGGAGCTGTAGCCGAATAAACCCCACCCAGAAATGTTCCCAGCGGTGACAAGTGTCCTCTCCACACACACACCAAGATTTTATACACTGGTCACTGCGGTGCACGGGCGCGTCTGTTGTTCAGTGGGCGTCTTCTTGCTAACCCCTTGAAGCACGACGGTACGATCCTTGACCACGACGGTGAAGCCTTTGACCTCGACGGTACGATCCTTGACCAAAGGGGTAAGACCCTCGAGCAGTGTGGTACGATCTTTAGGTATGATTGGTCGAACCTTCGAACTGACCTTTGATGAGATCATAGACCAGTTCATCACACTCCAGGGGCGCACCGTCGTCCTTAAGGGTCGTGTTGTCGTCATGCTAAAGGTTGTTGTACTGTCGTGCTCAATGGGTCAGCCATGAAGAAGGAGGTGCCACAGTTTCTTCTCCTCGTTGTCGTCCCCGTCAGTAGGTTGTGGAGGAAGACAAAGGTCTGGGGTCTTTTGTCATGAAGAACACCAGATACACCGTGACGGACGTCTTGTGTTCCTGAACTTTGAACTTAGTTCGTAAGTTTTGTGTCTCCACGGAAGACATCCAGTAAGGAATTTCAAGTTCCTCAAGTACTATAGTATATATATATATATATATATATATATATATATATATATATATATATATATATATATATATATATATATATATATATATATTGTCTGTGTATATGTTATATTCATTGTGAACTTCATCTCATATACAAAGAGCAGTTTTCAGTGGTCGTCTTCTGCTTGCTGCGTAATTTGTTGTTTCTGAATATATTTATTCTTTTTTAAAGAAAATTGTGTTTGTTTTGTTATCAGAAATGTGAGATATTCATTTGCGTAACCTTACAATTTCCCTAATGTGAATCCTTGGTCTTGGCCCACTCTGGCTACGAGTAATGATACTGCAGCCTCGCCAATGAATTTCGATATTCATCATTATTGTCATTATAGGAAAGATTCGCTCTGGGAAGAGAAAGATTTCTGGATGATGTAAAGAAACTGGAATATCACATTCTGCAAAGATTTCCCGGATATACCGAAAATCCTGTGTCTTAATAAACTGAAAATTTATCGTAGTGAATTCAGAATTATGACCACTTGCCAGGCAGTCGGCCCACTGGGTAGAATGTAGAAGTCATGATTGATGAAGGGCCAAGCCAGCCACGTATCTGATCTCCAAGGAAGTTAGTCGTCAGTTCCGGGCCTTGTGGTCTCCTTAGACTTCCACTGTATATCATTTGTACAGGATTACTGTATCATTGTCCCTGGTCGCATGTGGACGTGTTCAACAGCACAGGTACTGACCAGTGTGCGAGAAATGTTTCCAGGCACTTCCATGGGGGGGTGAACCTCATCTCCTTGACCTTGCCTGACCCGCCCAGACAGCTTGTCCTCGCTGGTCTAGTTTTCTGGGTGCCACAGTGTGTGGCCGTGTTAGCCAGCAGCACAGGTGGTGAGGGTAGGCTGTGGTGGTGGTAGTCAGGTCAAAGGTCAGACCCTTGACTTGTTATCTTGTGCTCAATGACCGCACCGTCGTGCTCAAGGATCGCACCGTCGTGTCCAATGATCGTACCGTCGTGCTCAAGGATCGTACCGTCGTGCTCAAGGATCGTACCGTCATGCCCAATGGTCATGCCGTCGTGCTCAAGAATCGTACCGTCATGCTCAAGGATCGTACCGTCATGCCCAATGGTCTTGCCGTCGTGCTCAAGGATCGTACCGTCGTGCTCAAGGATCGTACCGTCATGCCCAATGGTCTTGCCGTCGTGCTCAAGGATCGTACCGTCGTGCTCAAGGATCGTACCGTCGTGCTCAAGGATCGTACTGTCGTGCGCAGGGGGGATGAACCTTTTTCCATAACCCTTGTGAGAGGAGACAAATGTTACAGGTAGCGGTGTATCTAGGCCGATGGGATCCCAAGTATACAAGAACGACTCCGTATTTCACTTTGGGTGTAATACACTGCCTGTGTATATCAGTTGTATGAGGCAGGTGTGACGCCCCGTAGGGGGAGTGCATAGAAGAAAATTTGTTACATGTTAGAATTAGTCGTATTTCAGAAGCTGTTCATGTGTACTCGGTCCTGCAGTACGTCGTTGGTTAGGACTAACTGTTCCAGTGAAGTAGCTCACAGCTGTTGCTTCAGTCGCAGGAGCAGTCTGTCTTACACCATCGGACACCTTCAGTCTGGCTAGAGTATTGAGCTAGAATATACAACATCATTATTAACATCTCATGTGGGTACTATAGCATTAGGCTCTTATTTATAGCACTAGTGATATATATATATATATATATATATATATATATATATATATATATATATATATATATATATATATATATATATATATATATATATATCCTCGGGGTTATAGGAGAAAGAATACTTCCCACGTATTTGGGTTGATCGATTAAGTAGGCATCTGGCTTAGGCTTCTCGAGGTGTCTTTGACTACTTGCAGAGCCCTAGTCTGCTTAGAGCCTTATGCTGCCTGTAGAGCCTTTACTTGCTTGCAGACATTTTAGCTGCCTGCAGAGCCTTAGTCTTCCTGCAGACTTATTCCAAAGCTTTAACAGCTTGCAGGTCCTTTTCCTTCAAAGTATTCGCCTGTTTGACGTGCCATTGTCTTTGTGGAATCTTTGTTTACGGAGTGTTTTTATCCAGGCAGAGCTTTCGTCTTTTACAGAGCCTTTGATCCAATTTCAGACCCTTTGTCTTATCGCAGAGCCTTTGCGCTGCTTGAAGAGCACTTGACTGTTTAAGCAGAGCCTTCGGCTGGTTGGAGAGCCTTCATCTATTTCCAGAGCATCCATCTCGCGGGACCTTCAGCTGTTCCGAGTCTTGGCCTGGCTGCAGAACCTTTTGTTTATCGCAAAGCCTTTGACTGTTTGCAGGGCCTTTGACTAGTTTGCAGACCCTTCGTCCGCTTGCAGAGCTTTCGTCTGATTGCAAAGAATTTGTCTGTGTGCAGAGTCTTGGTGAGACTATTCTACCCCGTCAGCTCGTCTGACTCTGAGTGAACCATTCAACAGCTTCGTCTTTTCCTGGGATGACAGTGTCTGCAGGACGGAAAAAACCATTGCCTTCTCCACTCAGAACCACGAGTGGAGACTTGGGAGCCTGGTGAAGCACACACCCGAGGAAGGTCCACCGGCACTTGTGGCTGGGTTTTCCTCCTGTGTCCCCCAACGCTTTTCTGCAACTCTTTTCAGACGTCCGCCGACACCAGTTCGGTGTAGGTGGACATGCAATTTATGTGGTGCCGGGGCTTGCCTTCGCCACACAGAATTCCAAGCGTTTCAGCTGGAGGGTGAGTCATCTTAGAGTTCATCATGGGCATTGAACACTGGAGGAACTTTGTTCAGTTCATCGGAAACTACGTCAGAGTTATAGTGATGGGCTCAGAAGTAATAATGTGTCAGCGCCATGTACTTCTTTAGGCATTGAAATGTCATATTCTCTGGAGGTTGTCTTGATTTTTCCTCATACATATGTAAATTATGCATGAAAGAATTTTTCCTGTGTGTGCACGTTAATAGCATTCCTGCAGTTATGGTGTGAAAGGAGTTCGTTTAAGGTTGAAGGACGATATATTGGGTGACTCTTCATCTTTTTTTTTTTTCAGAATCTTCTTTTAGATTACTTCACCGCACACAAAATATAATAATAGCAGGTCGTTAGAAATAAGTGTATGATGGAGTTTGATGCTGTGATTAACTTAAGTGTTGTGGTAACTCTGATTAACCGGACGTTACCATCTTGGAAAGTGCTGATCATTAGAATCATCCTGAATAGCGAGAGGAATACATAGTTAGCACTGTTGAACGAGAATTAGCGTGACACTCAAAAGACACACGATATGCAGATCGTCTCAGTCTGATTGGTATGTTATTCTTTCTTGCTGAAATTGTAATTGCAGGACATTGCTCTTGTATTCCCAGGAGGGCCTCCGATTATGATGCCCTGCATTGACGAAGAATGCATTTGGAGTTAGTTCCTTTTGTATTCCCAGGAGGGCCTCCGATTATGATGCCCTGCATTGACGAAGAATGCATTTGGAGTTAGTTCCTTTTGTATTCCCAGGAGGGCCTCCGATTATGATGCCCTGCATTGACGAAGAATGCATTTGGAGTTAGTTCCTTTTGTATTCCCAGGAGGGCCTCCGATTATGATGCCCTGCATTGACGAAGAATGCATTTGGAGTTAGTTCCTTTTGTATTCCCAGGAGGGCCTCCGATTATGATGCCCTGCATTGACGAAGAATGCATTTGGAGTTAGTTCCTTTTGTATTCCCAGGAGGGCCTCCGATTCAAAACTTTTCAAGAGATTCCGGTCTTCGCGCAGCTCGGGAAACAAAGTTGTAATCGTAGCAAGAATGAGGCGGATGCCACCAAACTCCTGAACATTGTACAAGAAAGACTGGTGTTGGTCAGAAGGGCAGTGTTTACTTCATGAGAAGTACACGAGGATGCGGGTTATGGTGTGAGGAACTGGGATAAACATGGCAGCAAGTTGTAGAAGGAGGACTGACTGTGAGAGCGGTGTAGGGCGCTGGGAGTGTTATTATGTATGTCACGGGTTTACACGTTGTGATTTTCGTTTATTGCGTACATCTGTCATGACCGGAAGTCTCTTGTGTGTTCGTGTGATCAGTGGAGGTGTCTTACGCTTCTCTAACCCTCGTATTGCCTATCACACCTGACCCGCGTACCACCTTTCTCTTAGCCCACCACGTCAGTCCCTCGCAAGACCCCCACGCGTTTGTCCATCCATGCTCGTTCTTATGAGTATACTTCCTTGCTTTCTTCCTCAGTCTTGTGAGTACGTCCCCCTTGCCCCCTCCACATCCGTCTCTCCTTCTTTCCCTCCACACTGATCGTCCTTCCCTTCTCCCCTATACCTTTCCTTCCTTCCTTCCTAAGGGCTGACCTGCCTTTTTAACAAGTGCTCCCTACTCTATACCTGTGCGTCTCCCCTCCCTCCACACAGCACTCAGTCCGTGTTCCAGGACCCTCATGTACACGGTCGATGTGGTTTTCTCTGGACGGACCACAGCCTCAGACTCTAAGGCAGGATCAATTTTATATATTGGCTCCGGGAGTCTGGCCTAAGGAAGTACATGGTCATAACTTTGAAGAGCAACATTTCAAAAAGTTACGAAAGTTTTCGATATTTTTCGTGTGTGTGTGTGTGTGTGTGTGTGTGTGTGTGTGTGTGTGTGTGTGTGTGTGTGTGTGTGTGTGTCACAGAAGATACTTAACACGTGAATTAAGAGTTTTTTAAAACATTAATCTTAGTAGAAAGTTAAAAGTTCTGATATAATCACAGATGTCTGACAAGTAGAATACAAGGTTATTTTTTTCTAACATTTGTCTTAAACCAGACAAGTGCCAAACCTGCCAGAGGGGATGATGTCACATGTGATGTCAGGTCGACCACAGGTAAGGAAATCAAATATGATGTTCGACCGTCCCAAGAAGGTGAAGTCAAGTAGGGGTGACGTCAGGGAAGAGTGGTCTACGCACGTGTTACGTTCCACTTTAAGCTGCACACACACACACACACACACACACACACACACACACACACACACACACACACACACACGTCTCCCCTTGCCTTCACACAACTCTCTCTTTTCACTATGTTTGGAGAGTCTTAGATCTGCCCCTCCCCCTCCCTCTCCCCTCCTCTCACTGAAGACGCACTCCACTCACCTGTCTCCCCCCCAGCACGTTGGTCATGTCTCCCCCTGGCTCTAACACCCTTAGAGGCATGTCTCCTTACCCTACTAGCTACTGCATCTCTCTCTCTCTCTCTCTCTCTCTCTCTCTCTCTCTCTCTCTCTCTCTCTCTCTCTCTCTCTCTCTCTCTCTCTCTCTCTCTCTCTCTCTCTCTCTCTCATATCTATCTATCATCTATTTATCTCTCTCTCTCTCTCTCAGATCCATATATCCACCGTAGGAGTGTCTCTGTGCACCCCAGTCACAACCTTAGTCAGCTTCTCTTCACCCATTCCCCCCAGTAAACGTATCTACTGCCAGTGATCTTCCCCAGAAAGCCTTTCTCTCCCACTGTCCTTGATCCCCACCAATCCCCCTCATCCCCATCCCAATCACCTCCACTTCCTGACCCGACTCCGTCAACCTTCTCCACCCAGCAGCTGGTCCCAGACTCATGATATCATCCTCCCCCCTCAGTACTGTGCACCATCCGCCGGAGCCCCCACCAGGCCCGTAGCCCCAGCAGCAGCCTTGACTCTTTAACCATCTTGTGCAACCCAGGTACACTTCTGGAATCAACCTCCTCCAAACTTTGATCGTCCACCCCAGGAACTTCCTCCTCCAAAAGCAGTAACCTTCCCATCTCCAGCAGTCTTTTTAATTCTTTCTCTGTTCCAGCAACCTCCACACCCCAAGCAACCTCCCCACAACAAGCAACCTGTCACACCACAGAAATCCCCCCCCCCTCCCCGCTCCACTTCTGTAATAACCTCCATACCCTGTAACAGTTTTATCTCCCAAACAACCCTCTTCACCCCACCACAGTAGCTTGCCTCACCCCACCAGACTTGCCGTCAGCCAACAGTACTTCCATCTCAGTAACCCCACGATCTTAGTGACTTTCCCACCCCAGCAACTTCTGCTATGGTAATATATATCCCCTGAAGCAAATTTCTCCTCCCCAGAATAATGACCTCCCCTCCCCCAGCAATTTCCTTACCCCAGCAGTGTCTCTAATGCATCAGCCTTCCTACCCCAGCGTCCTCCCTCACCTCAGACACCTGATCCCCAGGCATCCTTAGTCAACTGTGCCACTCTGGACCCTTGTCAACATTGCCACTCATGACCCCAGTCAACAGTGCTACATGGGACCCTAGTCAACAGTGCCTCATAGGACCCCAGTCAGTAATGTCACATGGGACCTTAGTAAACAGTGCCGCACGGGACTCCAGTCCATAGTACCATACGAGACCACCCCAGTCGTCCCCACACCCCAGCCTCCCTCACCACGAGCACTCCCTCGAGGTGTACGACCCTTTACGACCCTCTGACTCTAGTGACCCCAGCAGCTGAGCCAACGACCTGCCGTCATATACCCCACTGCCCTCCCGGTCCCATGTTACGCCTCCCGCCCCGCCCCGCCCCTAGCTGTGGTGTTCTGGTAGCCGCCCCACCTCGCCCCGGGCTCTCCCCGCCCCTCACTTCTCCCCAGACGTCACCTTTAAGTCTCAGGAGACGCCGTACTTCTCCAGGCTGGGAGGCTGGCCCGCCGCGCGTGGTCCTCACCATCGACTTGGCCAGACAGTCTCATCCAATTACATCTGGGGTCTGTTTACCTCCAACGTTTTCATTGTTGACGTACTTGGTTCTGTTTACCCTTAACGTTTTCATTCTTGACCACCACAAGTGATGGCGTCCCCGTTCTTCACCACCACAAGTGTGTGTGTGTGTGTGTGTGTGTGTGTGTGTGTGTGTGTGTCGTCTTGTAGATTGTTACTACTAATCTTGGGGTTGAGGTTAGGTCTTATGATAACCCAGCAGAGGTAAGTCTTTCATCTTATCAGAATATTGTGATGGTGACTTTATGGTCCCAGCAGCAATAGCAGTAGTATTTTCGTGGAACCTCACTTCATACACGGTAGAAAGACCTCTTGCTGTCAGTCAGAACACTGCAGTCCGGACTGTATGATTCCTCTTTCCTATTTCTTGGAACCTCACTCCATTATGAACAGAAGCACGGCTTAAAGTTTATTACAATACTGGAACACGGATCACATGCTTCCAGGAAGTATTGCCTCACATGCGGAGGACAAGTCTAGCAGGCTGTGTGTATATTGGTTCACCATCCTGTGGGTCATGCATGATATGAGGACTCGGTGTCTGTTTGTGTGTCTCGTAGGTATAGTGGCTGTCTCTCATGGAGACTCGTGTCTCACCTGCCAAAAGGTTATTCAGTAGATCCATGTTCTGAGCTTGGCATATTGATGTAAGTTTATCATGGTAGTTTTAGTTGAAGGAGAGCAACTTTAAGAACATTTTGCTCAAGGGTGAATAAATATCGAAGCGCAATGATGAAGCAGATGCCTTTCCCTTTCCTCCCGTCCCACAGGCGTGTGCTAAAAATATTTACGGAAGGCACATGTTTGATGTAGTCGTGGTACCCCAGGGGGTCGTTCTGCCGTGTTTTTGGTGTTGTATCCAAATCTCAAGAGAACATGACGTGTGACGGTAGGCCAGTGTTTTCAGACGTTAGGCGAATCAAGGAAAAGTCACTCATGTCTAAGCTAATTTCTCTTGGTTGATATTTCTGGAAGGGTCGCTGATATCCTCTGCTTGGTCATTACCTGGAAACCCTGACCAACCCATCCAGAACACCGTTCTTACCCAAGAATTCACTTCTGTTTTGGTCACTTTAATTTCGGCGGAAGGAATGATTCATGAACATCTTCCTAGGGAGCGACACTTTCCAGTGGGTCAATCACGTGCTGCTGGAAGGTCATTCTCATGGAGGCCCAGCTCGTCCCTGGAGCGTGTCGATGCTGTAAGAATATCATTAAAATTCTGGAACGTCATTACATTAGTGATTATTGCCATGGTGGGAGACCGTTGCCCTCTTGGAGGGACTTTTCCATCTTGGAGGGTTGTTACATGCTTTCAGGGAGGCCATTGCCATCTTGGAGGGACGGTTCGAGCTTCGAGGGTCGTTGTTTTCTAGTACGGAGGTCGTTGCCTTCTTGAAGGGACGGATTCCAGCTTGGAGGGTCGTTGTACACTTGCAGGGAGGCCATTGCCTTTTTGGAGGGACGGTTCGAGGTAGATTCGTTGGGCTGGAACTTCGGCAACACGTACCTCCAACTTCTCTGACTCCTAACTGCCTTAACGGAGGAGGAACCAAAGTTTCTGTCGCCACAAGAGGAACTTTCACCTCTTGACAAGTTCGGGTTGCTTGAACTGAAGTTCCAAGTGAAGGCAGTTTCATTTAAAGCTTTACCCCAAGGCGACGCCATCGTACGACCCCAGATTGTACCGTCGTGTTCAAGGAGATAAAAGGATGCCACCGACGCTCCTGAGGTACAGAAAGAAGCAGCTAAAAGATGTATTTCTGGAGACCATCCACCGGAGCCCACCTCGTGAGGCCTGAACTGTTTTAAGTTATTCAACGCCATCGTGGGAAGCCGCTCCCCTGCTGGAAATTCGTTACATTCAGGAAGGGAAAGAAGGTCTCGTGTTTGTAAACTGTTACATTCTGGAAGACCAGTCTGGTCGCAGAAAGCAATCTCACTCAGGAAGACGAGTACCATTATAGAGAGGTATTGTTTTCTCTCTGCAGGTCAAGGACCATCCAGCGAAGACTTCCCCCGTCCTGAAGGCAAGTACCATCCAGGATAAGTACTGTCCCGTTCATTATAGGTGAACACCATCTTCGAAAGGTAATCGTTCCAATCCTGGAAGGCGAGGACCATTCCAGAGAGATGTCGTTTCCATTCTGGAAGGTTAGAACAATCCTAGAAAAGTTTCCATCCCGTTGTGGAAGGGAAGTACCTTTTCAGGAAAGGTGTCTTTCCCATTCTGGAAGCAGGTACCATCCTAGAAATATGTCGGCCCCAGCTTGAGAGTATCCCAAAAGGGCGTCCCTCTCTGGAAGGCAAGTACTATCCCAGAAAGGTGTCGTTCCCGACCTGGAGAGCCATTCTCGTAGTGCGTGGGGAATACCACGCAGGAAAACCTCTTCTCTCGTGTGAAAATCCTCCTCCTCACCGACAAAACTTTAAACTCTTGACTGAATCCTTCTCACAGTCCACTTACGAGTGTCGTGGCTTAAAAATAGTAAATGACATCAGAGGAGTGAGGGGGGAGGAGGGTGTAAATTTGGAGGCTGTTGAATATCATGCGTGCGTGATGTGTCTGCTGTTTTGGGAGATCAACGTTGTGCATGATGGGAAGAAGTCCAACCAAAACGAACTTAGTTCAGCTGTTTGTTAAGTGTATACATTAAGATGTGTGATGAACTAACTTTGTAACGTTACTCTGTTTATGTTTTCGTCATGGGTCACTCCTGGGAGTCTGTGTTTAGTTATGATCGGGAACCATAGCTATGTGTACACACGTCACTCAGTGTACCTGTCGTACTCAAAGGGGCTTTTAAGTCGTCGTTATCAAGGGGATAAGTCTTGCTACTTGAAGGGGTTACGTCGTGCTGAAGAGATTAACTCATCGTACTCGGGGGCTTAAGTCATCATACGTAAGGTTTAAAGTCTTCGTACAGATAGGATTGTCATCGAGTTGAAGGGGTTAAATCATCGTGGGTCACCCATGCATTTCGAAGGACATAAGTGGCCCCGGGAGACCATACAACAGCGAGGAGTACCTTCCGTGACAGCTTCTGCCACACTGCTCCCCCGTGGACCATTATCTCGCTGAAAAGTTCCTCGCCAGGTAATAATTACCTGCCACGCTCTCGTCCACTAATCAACTCCCCACCAGGTAATTTCCAACAGGTTTACTACCCGCTAACAGTGATTTACCTGCAGACAACCAGCCACTTGGACTGAAATTAGAATCATTCTGGGAAAGGGAGTAATACGTGAGGAGAGGGAAGATGGTTAAGGAACGCGGCAGTTGATAGGGAATCAGGGAAGAATGTACGTTGTTGGTTTTGACACGTTTCACCTGCTGAGCTCGACGGTAAGGTTCCTCCACACGACGGTACACTACTTGGGCACGACGGTACGGCTCTTGGGTAGGATGACCTGATCTCTGACCTGATTCACAACTGCCAGGTCGAAGGCCAAACCATCATACCCAAAGTTAGTGCTCAGGAACCATGTTATATTGCTCAAGGCTTGTCATTCTCGAGGGTCGTACCGCCGTGCTCAGGGGGTCGTACCGTCGTGCTCAGGGGTCGTACCGTCGTGCTCAGGGGCCGTACCGTCGTGCTAAAAAGAGTTCATTGTACTCTGGCTTGGGTCAGCTACCCACGGGGAACACTTGGATAACATATAATGTTTACCTTGGCGCCCCTGTTGCCTGGGGTATCAGCATTCACTGCAGGACTAGCGAGAGAGAGAATCCCTGGGCTCTAACAGAAAACGGGAAGGCATACTTACTTGTAGTGAGAATGTTTGATGCAGCGTTCGTGTACGATGGTAGATTATAATGATCCTCCAGTAATGATCGGTGCTAACAACTCCACTGTAATTATAGGTGTGATGATCTCCTATAATGATAGGGTGCAATGACCTCTTTGTATGATGAGATATAATGACCTATTACGACATGGTATGATGTCCTGTAATGTTGTAATGATCCTCCGATAATGATAGGTTATAATGATCTTCCGATAACGATAAGTTATAATGTATAATCATTTATGTTTACCTATAAAGATAAGCTATAGTGCCTCCTCCCATAATGATAGGCTATGATAAGTCTTCTATGATAAGTTATGATGACTTATAATTACAGGTTATGATATAATGATCAGGTCATAATGATTCTCCTATGATGGTGGTGAAGGGAGGGTATGAGTATACAATATGGTGAAAAGTAAACCTTTTCACGTAAACCATTCAAGACTGTTAGGCTACCTGCTTCTCAACCCAGGATTATTAGATTAATGAAACATTCAAGTTGAAAGTATTTGATGAATTATGGAAGGTGGAAGTAAGTAGGTTTGTACTGCAGTTAGAATATAGCAACCGGAGAAGGCTGTCTACACACACACACACACACACATACACACACACACACACACACACACACACACACACACACACACACACACACACGCAGGCCTTCTCATGGGTTTGGGGAAGTTAGCATTTTTCATTATGTCGAGATTATCGACTTTCCTTTGATGTTCATTCCCATTGTTTAAGGTTATTGATCAGCTGACGTAATTGTAAGCTCAGCAGTTTTTTTTTCATTTTAACTTTATTTTTCTAATTTGTCTACTTCGTTGATGCTGTTTCTTCCTTTCATCGACTTAAGTTGAGTGTTTGTATGGTAGAGCCATGGTGGGCGCTGCACACCTTTTGCTCATCCTTACATTAACTGCCACAAGTGTTCCCCTGGAATGAACCAGGTGGAGGTATATACAGGCAGTCACACCGCAGAAACCACCGTGCAGGAATGGTCCCGAGGCCCTGGTGCTGATATTAGGAGTTTCGCCCATCCTTAACGAGTAGGACGCTCTCTTCCCCCGGACCTAGCTTGGACTGGACTTGCAGGAGCCATGGGTTGAGTTCACGCCCCTTCCATTAAGCAAGGATCTCCCCCGAGATGGATGTTAGGATAGCTTAAGGACTCCGGCAGAGGTTTCCTTCATTAGTGTAGGCCGAGGGATATCACCTGGGGATCATGATCCGCTCACACTGTCACAATTTGCATCTGGCGACGCTCGACCTTGACAGTGTCACATTGGCTGGCCAGACCTAATGACAGGAGGGTATTAAAGGCGAGTCACGTGGGCTTTGACTGTGGTGCTGTCGTTCTGCAGTCATGTATCTTACGGAGAGAGAGAGAGAGAGAGAGAGAGAGAGAGAGAGAGAGAGAGAGAGAGAGAGAGAGAGAGAGGGAGAGAGGTATTCCTGGGTTTCTATACAAAATGGCTTTCGTCTTTTAGATTTGTATAGACTTGTTCCCTGTTGGAAGGTGTTCTAACTTCACCATACTCTGTGTTACACGAGTCTTTAATCCTTGTATATGTAAAGGATGGTTCAGTGGTGGTGGTAGGTTGTGTCAGACTGGCTGGCTATGTTGCGTGTTATTGGGGAGAATACTGAGTTATATCCACCCATGTACCCCGACGCACCACCTGACATGACCACTAAATATTGTGATGGGAAGTGGAGTTACTGGCCTGGGATGTTCTTCCCGTTACAACCACATCATAACGTAAGGGGATATGGAATTACCGGCCAGGGGATGTGCCCTCCCTTCACCTCCCCCACATCACAGCAACATGAGCAATACATGATATGATGATGATGATGGGATGTGGAGTCTCCTGCCCAGCTGGTGGTGCCCTTCCCGTCACCACTTGACCACTTACGTCGTGTCATGGGACAGTGAGTTACCGGCCTGTCATGTCTTGCCCTTCACTACTCCTACGTGACCACTACATAAGTGTGATGGGTCGTGGAGTTACCGCCCTGGGAGAGAAGGTCTCTCGCTGTGGGTGGCTTTAATCCAGAGAGTGAGGGCTCGGGTGTTGTGGTGCAGGGAGCCAAGCGTCTGTACAACGAGGGGAAACTACCGCATGCGGTCTTGAAGACCTTGTTTTCCTGGTAGATTAAAGCTGGTTGTGCCACACCCGCGAACCAACACAGTAATGACAGAGAGATTTGCCTCCACCATCTTGCCACGGGAAGGTGGGTCTTCCATGATACATTATGGACTCGGGAGCTACAGTTTGATCGGTGTTGATGGGACGTCTGGATCAGCCTGTCTGACGGTGACGCATTGAGGATCAAAGTCTCGTCTGTCTTACTTAGAAATTTTGAAGTGTCAAGTGATTTTCAGGGAGGGGACGCCTGCTGGCTGGTCGAGTCTTGGGGCCACTCCTGTCTACAAGGTCTTGACTTGTGGTCCAGTTTACTAATGAGGTTAAACATTTGTCTTGTTTGGACATCATCGGTGGCCATGTTTGCTGATTCAGTATCGAGTTTAGGCTGAATGACGAGATGGGAGGGCAGGCGACACACCTAGACTTCCTCGGAGAAGAAAATGAAAGAAGCTCAACTCCTGTTTAGCCCAAACGAATGAAAAGGCATCTTTCAGATTGAACTTTTAAAATATTTTTAACATTGCATTTGACCTTAGTAATCATAGTGTTATATCTACATGGTACAGGAAGTTTTATAGAGCAGACTTTATGGTTTATACGTTATACATGGAATGGTGATTTATTGAACATTATCTGATGTAAAGTTACGTATTGTGTGAACTGGAGTAGTAATGTGTTGACAGACATTATGTATTTGATGGTGAACGTTAAGTGTTGTAAAGTTACATAATTGTTTAAGTGCAGTAATACTGTGTTGACATATATTTGTGTATTTAATGGTGAAGGTTAAGTGATGAATATTTTCGCGTTGGTTGAGTTACAGTAATGCATTAGTGACATACGCATAACCATGGAAAAACAAAGCTGTACATTTGTTCATAGCTTGTCCATGAGACTCTCAGTAGTGGTGTGGAGGTGATGGCCGGAACCATCTTACACCCGTAGTGTCAGGCTCGCTGTCTTGCTTCATGTCTCGATCAACCTGTGCTTCCGAGATAGACATGTTTCCTCCTCCCCTCCACACACACACACACACACACACACACACACACCAAGAATATATCCTTGTTTTTATCTCTTGTTGACATCCTTTTACCCTTTCTTGTGGATTTTTTCTCTTTTGTCCTTTTTTGTTTCAATCAGGGACTGGCTTTTATGGCGACTCTTTTTCGTCAGTAGAGCCTTTGAGGTGAGGAAGAAGAGAGATGCTACTATACCTTGAGGTGTATAACGTCTGGGAACTCCTCCTGTACAGTGACTTGCCAGCAGGTGTTGTCGTGGGTCCGAGCATATAGCCGCCTCCAGTGGACGCATGAGTGTCATGAGTCGTCGTTGATTGCGTAAATGTTGCGGTCATAGGACGGAGCGTCTGGTGCTCGTCCGTTCATTCCTACGGTTGTAGGAATCTTGAATGCCGTCACCGCACAGTACAGTTAGGTAATTGCGAGTAGTTACAGTGAGGTAATTGCGAGTAGTTACAGTGAGGTAATTGCGAGTAGTTACAGTGAGGTAATTGCGAGTAGTTACAGTTAGGTAATTGCGAGTAGTTACAGTTAGGTAATTGCGAGTAGTTACAGTTAGGTAATTGCGAGTAGTTACAGTTAGGTAATTGAACGCAGGATTCCTTATCCTTTCTTCTGGTAAGGCCACATGAGCCCTTGAGGCATCCCGTCCGTCCTTTACGCCAGGAGGACACTCGGTCACACTTGAGTCTCTGAGGCCGTAGGCTGAGTCCATTCTCAAAAGAGGGGTGACCGCGGGGGTTCCTTTCACATGTCATGCCAGGGTAGTGGAGCGTGTGTTACTGCTGCAGGGTATTGGGCAAGGGCGGGAGGCGGGACCCCTCCTCTGACACCGGCGGAATGGAGAAACTCAGACCACAGAGAGAGAGTTGGTACCTTTTGGTGTGTTGTCTGTGCTTTATGCCGTAACTGATCACCACACATGATCCGTAATCTCTTTGATGTGCTCCTTATTACACTTACTGACCAGGTGATGACTGACCCTGGATCAATTCTGGCTTACTTGTCTTCGACCTCACAGAGATCATCAGTTCCTCAGGTTAGTCATGTCCAGCTCTACTGTACCTGATCACATGTAGCTCACACAGCGCTGTACCGCTCTGTATGAAGCACATATCATCTGCACTACACATTAAGCTGTACCATTCTCTTATCAACCACACGTCAGTGGTACGTTTGCGTTAGCAATCCTGTTTGTCCCCTGGAAGAACTGTATTTTGTTTATGATATACGGATGTGGATGGCCTCCGTGATATCTGGTGTCAGGTGTTGTGGTTGATCAAGTCGTACGTGATATCAAGAATTATACTTGATTGATTTCTTTTTTACTGTGTCGGATCAGTGTCGATGGCTCTTACATCAGGAGTTACGGCCTTCCTTCTCCTCCATCTTCCTTCCTTCACTCCCTCCGTCTCCACCCTCCACTCCCACTCCACCTCCCCCACTCCCTTCCCACCCCCCACCTTCCATCCCCTCCACCTCCGTACCCTCTCCCCTCAGCCTCCCTACCGGGGAATTTATCGTCTTTTCTCTCCAGAAATTCCCGTCTATAATTTCTCTTCATGTGCTCGTTGGCTGGGCTTCCGTTTTCCTTCCGTGTGTGATGTCCGCGTCTTCTTGGCCTCTAAGTCCTTCCCTTTCCTCGTTTTCTCTACCTTGGTTGTGGTATACCCTTTGTTTTGAGTTCACTTCCTGGATTCTTTTTGTCTTTGTTGTTTTTGTTCCTTTCCTTTGTTTGAAGTTCGTATTCCATCTCTTAATTCTTACTCTGCATTACTCTAGCACACTGTTTTCGCCCTCTACCATTATTCTCACTTTCTTCTTATTTTGCCTTACATTTTTGGTTTATCCAACTCTTTCCCATTCATCTTTCTTCTTTCCTCTTCATTAATTTACTCACTCCTTCCTTTCTTCGTATCTTCGTTCTTTCTCTGTTCCATCTCTTTATTTTGCTCTGCCTTTCTTCGGCCTTCTTCTCTTTTACTTCTTCCGCTTTTATTCGTATTTCCTTTTCTTTTTCTTCTTCCACCGTCCACCAGGACATGGTCCCTCCCTGTGTCACTTTCCTCCTCTTTGTTCTGGTGTCTTCACCGGGCTCTCCTCCTCTTTACATTTTCGTTTCTTCTAAGAAACCACTTTAACCACTTTCCCGTTTTCTCTGGTTGCTTAATGTCCTCGACTCTATACTGTATATTCCGACATTGTTGCCATTTGTCGTCGTGCCTCTTCCAGATAGAAACAAATAACAAGAAAATTTCTTCTGTGATTTATATATTGTTTCCTTATCGAAAAAAAGAAATATGAAAGAAGAAATGAAGTGTTGAGGCCAGTCATTCTTCACAGAGCCAGGGACGCGGGAGCGGCCACCCCGAGCACCTTTCTCTTTCACGGTGGCACAGTGGCGTGTCATGGAGTTATTAATTATCCCAGCAGTACCTCCAACACACAGGCTCCACGTGAAAACCTCGGCCAGTTTTCTGCAAGGTTTCTTAACCTTATTATGTACAGTCGTGGAAAAGTCTTGCTGTGGGGCTGAGCGAAGCTGTCTGTACTGAGCTTAGTTTCGACACGTAGGGGGAGAGAGGCCCCTCGGTGCAGCTTTGCTGGGACACATCTAAGCCTTACTGGGACATCTGTCTCTAAGACAGCTACATATAAAGAGAGACGGGTCGGGTTTGCTTCACTGGAACCCGTCTGATCGAAGCTGTACCGAACCTTTTGGTCTCGAGATAGAACTTGTACCAAGGGCGGACCGGGGCTTCTGCGCTTCGGGGTTGTCCTGTGTGCCCAAGGGCTTCTGTCTGTCAGTATGAAGTTGTCTTTTCCAGTTGTTTCTTGACATATCGCCTCCCTGAAGTCCACATCTCGTATTCATATTTTTCTTTGTACGATATTATGATAGCCTGACACTACAACACCAATGTAACTTTTTTTTCGTTAGCTTCAAAGATACAAAGCTGAATATTTTTAGCTTTCTTTTGTAGCTGGAACGTGTATGTATGTTATTGAGGTTTCTGCAGCCGTGGTTACATTGATTATTATGTTATGTTTCTACAATAACGATGATGTATTTCTAACTCTCACGGAATGTTTTTGTTTTATTCATGCTTTCTTCTTGTTAGTCGTGGTTTATTTGTACCTTATTCTAATGGCGGTTTTGTTTCAAATTCCTTGTACATTTCTGCCGCACACATACGATATATCTACCGTAACCATGGTATATATTTCCTATATTCCTGGTATATCTCTGCCTTACTCCTGACATATTTGCCTTGGACATTATTCAGACCAGCCCTGCCACCGTCAACCAACAAATTACTGGGATAATTAAGTCAATAACTCATTTCCTGGTGGAATCACTAACTCCTCTCCCACTGACCATCGCAAGCAGCTGGTGCTGAACACTGGCTCTGCAAGAACATGTTGAGGGAGTCTGTTTATATGCTCATGTGGGGAGATGTCCGTCTCTCTCTCTCTTTCTTTTCCTCTCTCTCTCTCTCTCTCTCTCTCTCTCTCTCTCTCTCTCTCTCTCTCTCTCTCTCTCTCTCTCTCTCTCTCTCTCTCTCTCTCTTGATATTATGATATAAACATTTGTCAGCTTGGAACAGAACCATCGTAGGACAAAGCAAGCGTGGTTCTGGGGAGCCATGTAATGAAGCATCATATTTCGCGAGGGAGTCTCACGGAATATGAACACTCAGGACGTAGCGAAACTGGCTTTGAAATGCCGTAGATCCCGGCCCTCTGTGATGAACCAAGGAAGGAAATCATTTGTACCCTCAATATTTTTGTTTATTCATTTTTTTTTGCATCATCCGCTCTTTGTGAACGTATGTGGGTTGTGGTGTGAAGTTTTATTCATTTTATTTTGGTGGCACTAATATTTTTTGTCTGATTAAAGTTCGTTGTATTTCTTGACTCACAGAGTTGGTAGGTACGTGTAGTGCAGGTTAACAGTTGTCAGTCCATTGTGACTGTTTACTGTAGGTTAGTAGTGTTGTGTACATCAGGACCCGTGCAGTGAGTCACGTTATGTAGCACTGAAGTGTCAATTAGCATCCATACAGTGAGTCTCCATTACAGCTGTGAGAAGCCGAGGCAAACTCCAATTATATTTCAAGCCATGAACATATCAGTGTCCGGAGGAGGCTTGAAAGCTAAACTTTATAACGTAAGCTTGCCTTAAAGCTAAACGCTTTATCAGTAACTTGCCAAGTTTAAAGATAAACTATTTAACTGTTCGCCAAGTTTAAAGCTCAACGTTACTAGCACAACGACTCGCGTAGTTTAAAGCTAAACGTTTTTTGATACCTCGCCAAGTTTAAAGGTGAACGCTTTAGAACGCTTAGGCTAATTTAAAGCTAAACGCTCTATTAAAGTTCCGTTTAGTTAAAGCTAAACACCTCATTCGTATTCCCCTTAGTTTAAAGCTAAACAACTATCAGCTACTCTCTAAAGCTAAACGTCCTATCAGCAATTATTTACAGAGTAAAGCTAAACGATCATTCATTGTTGGTTTCAGGCCACATTCCGTACCAGCTGATGATTTAGTGTATGTCTAGATTAGTCTTATTGGCGTCTTTGCTTTTACTTAAAGCTAAACGCCGTATCTGCGACCAGCCCACACAGTTACATTAGTATTATCAGAGAAATTTTTTGTTATCTTGTTTGTCGATCATTGTGCAGACGACCTTACTTGGTTACTGGAAGCCAGTCACCCGACCCGCTTACTCTTACTCTACTCTCACACACGCCCTGCTCTCTCTGACTTCAGGACGCTCTACTTTATCTTCCAAACGCTGCTCTCCCTCTTACCTCCAGGCGCTTTACTCTCTCTTACTCCGATGTCTTACTCTCTCCTACTCTCACCTCCGCACGCCCAACTCTTACTTCCAGACACACAGCTCTCGTACTGCCAACCTTTGCTCTTCGTACATTTCCACTTCTCATGAAATGAGTCTTTGAACCCCATACAGTACAGACATCATCCCTCCATCTCTCATGCCTCACGTCCAGTCGTGTCCTCCTCTGAATATATCACATCTGCTTGTGCTCTGCTTTCCAGCTCGCGAAGCCCCACCGCTGCCTCACCGCTTATTGGATGGATGTTTCAGTACACCTGTATGTAGAGCCGCGTTAGCTGTTGTCTAACTTTGTTGCTGTTCTCATAGATGCTAGTTGATGGAATTTTGACTTTATGGCGGTATGTTTCTCTTATCCCTATCTGGCTTATAGACCGAGAATATCATCCTGTCTGTTTGTTATTGCCTGTCCTTGTGTTTTCTGTCTTTCTCAAATACCATCTTTTCTGTCTGTGTATCTTTCAGACTTGTCATCTTATGTATATGTCTGTTTCTATCTGTCTTTGTATCTTATAGACACGTGAAATGCTTTCCTATGTGTCGTTGTGAGTGTCTGTGTCTGTGTATTTTGTAATTTTCAAAAAATTTTTTTTGTGTATTTGTTTCTATAAATGTTTGGGCCAGAGTGTATTATAGTGACTTTCTTAGGTATTTGGGTGTTCATGTGATGGACCTTTTCAAGTGTGTGTGTTTGTGTGTATGTGTGTATGTGTGTGTGTGTGTGTGTGTGTGTGTGTGTGCGTAAAGACCAGAGGAAAATGGGAGGCAGCATATTGTTCCATGGTTTATGATGATTGATGCATTTAACTGCAGAACTTGGAATGATGTCCTGAAAAAAAAAAGAAACAGTTTTAAACAAGACGTCGCAGTTTATACCTGTGTTACGTTACGTGTGGCCGTGTTGTGTGTGAGGACTGTGTCCAGGAGGTTGTTAGATCCTGTGACGGGTGGTTGTGGGTAGCACACATGCAGGTGATGCCGTATCACGATGTGACCAAATGGTGCCATAAGCAACGGTAGAACCAAGATGAAATGATATGAAACGCATTCACATAGAAGAGCCAATTTACATGGAGAATCATACTGGTACGTATGTAGGTTTGACATTGAAGAACTGTGGAACAGGATTCACTTTCTCGACGTGTAAGATTGTCTCTATATGTGAGGAACATTTACAGCCAACCTATTTAGGGCGTTTCAGTTATTACCAAGTTAAATTACAGTCTTCATCAGTTTGATCTACTAAGCTGTTTTTGGCTGCAGATGTTCAGATTGCATTGCATATATACCAAGGTGTGGCGCCTTAGGTCACATCTTCCTATTCCTGGTGTCGTTAAATCTGAAATAAAGTTCGGTGTTCCTTAAAGAAAATAACACTCCGCGTTGAAGATGGCTCTCAGGGAGTATGTGATATTTAAAGGGACGGAGGGAGGCGGTGTGTCAATACGAGATATCATGACGAGGACTGGATGTGTTATCTTGATGTTATCTTCCTCCCCCTTCATCGTCACATCTCTCACTACGTGCTCCTCACCACACCACACATACACATGTTACCAACCTACCGCCTCTCCTGATAGCATCACAGCCACGGGCAGTGAGAGGAGAACGGTGCGAGATAACACACAGCTGGGCGTCACGAGGTGGAATATGTCTGTTACTTTTGAGTTTACTCTTAGTATTGAAAAAAAACTACCTCCACTTAATGACCATGTAGTGAACAGAAAGGTGTGAGAGAAGCCAATACATCATGTGTTACCTGTCTCATGTGTGCATTGTTAAGTTTCTTAAGATATTGTATGATCATTGCCTGGGGTACCGTGTGTGTGATGATGGCCCGTCAGCAGACAGGTTGTTGAAGACCTGTTACTTAACCATCGCTGACACTGTCACCCTCGCTCGCTAGCCTTTTTAACACGTTGAAAACACGTTCGCTCCGAACACTGCCAGCGTACGACGCCGACCCTACATAACTTGAGGAACACGTTGTTATTGTCTTTATGACCTCGCCGGATGATGTACATGTCCGTGTCTGCACTGGAAACGATAGCGTACATGTCCTTGTCTACAGTGGCAACGTTGACGTACATGTCCGCGTCTGCAGTGGCAACGCTGACGTACATGTCCGTGCCTACAGTAGCAACGCTGACGTACATGTCCGTGTCTGCAGTGGCAACGCTGACGTACATGTCCGTGTCTTCATTGGCAACGCTGACGTACTTGTCTACTCTTAACAAATTGTTGCTATTTTTAGGTCGTTTATATTTCGCTCAGATTTCCATATCCAGTTTCTAGTGTATTTTTAACCCTTTAAGCATAACGCTACGACTCGAGCACGGCCGCACGAGCCTTGGACACGGTTACGACCCTTGGGCACCACGTAACGACCCTTGAGCTTGACGTTACGACCCTTGAGCACGACGCTACGACCCTAAAGCATGGTTGCTTGGCCTTTATCCTGATCCATGCGGGTGATTGTGGTTGTAATCATGTTGTCATTGGTGGGTTGGTACCACCGTCTTGTTGGTGGCAGGAGGTTGAGGCAGTAGAAGGTTACCTGCATGGCGGCTCTGCTCCACCGAGTTTTGACTCCAGCCTGCGTGAGTGAGTGTGTGGTCGTGAAGACTTCCTCTGTTCGTTACAAACAATACAACATTCATGTAAGAATATCGTTGAAAGTCAGGTTTCCATTGCTGTCCGAGACCTCCTTCCGTACTTTTCGTCGTGAATTTCGTTCACGTTTTGGTTAGGAAGTTTACAGTGTTTCGCTCGTGTCTTGTGTAAGTGAATCCCAAGATGTTTAAGGTTTTTTTTTTTCTCGTGATTTAATAAAGGCCATTATAAGATGATACGGTATTTATATACTTATCTATGTGTAGTAGAACATTTATATGATAATCTATGTGTAGTAGAACATGTCCTCAGGTTGAAGTGCTTTATTTGCATCTCCTCTGATTTTGAGTGATCCTCAAGTAAACATTTTCATTTCGAGAATCAGTTTAACGATCAGGTTTCCCTGGAGCGGCATCGTAGAATTCCGGCAGTAGAGTGGGGGACACTGGCGTCGCGCGTCCCGCTATGACACAGCCTGCGACCAGGAGACAACAGTGTGTGTGTGTGTGTGTGTGTGTGTGTGTGTGTGACTATTGACACTTCACGCCTGGCTGGCCCCCGTCACAAGAGTGCTCCGTGTGGTTTAGATTTGCTCTCCCTCACAGCTGTGTGATGTGTCGCCTCACCTGCGTGGCTTGCAAGGTTCCCTCCTTCCGTCAGGGAACCTGTGATGCCAGTTCGTGTTCAGCCCTCACGGTCGTGGAAGACACTGGCTGATGGTGAGGTCGTGGTTGTGTCGGATTTAAGATGGTTCTCTTCTGGAAGTAGGCTTATGTGTTCAGAGAAAGTTACCTGAGGTTTTTCCACGATTCTGTAACTTTCCAAACCCTGTTTTCCTTCGTGTGTTGTGCTTTATGTAGGCTCACGTTTTTGTCCTGCTCACTTTACCTATGTTGCTAGCAAGATGTTGACTGGATGTGACTGGTTGTGAGGATATTTACCGCAACACTCTCGGTTCTACCCACATGCTACAGAAGTTATGAAGCGGGCTTCCTGTACTCCCCGGGTTTCATGACATAATGTTTGTCATTATGACGGGTATGTGTCATGCTTCTTCGTTGGCATGACGCCGTAAACACCTTCATGAATGTCAGTTGCAGTGTGGTCTTCTGCAGTCTGTCTGTACGTCATGACTGGCCACGCTGTCTGGTGTTCCTGGCTACCGCGTGGAGGAAGTAGTTAGTACCGTCACTTCCTGTACCAGTACTACCTCGTCCTCCCACCCCAGTACTTCCCGGCGGTACGTGCCATGTCTACCCAGTGTATGGTCCTCTCCAATTCCAGGTCTCTCTCTCTCTCTCTCTCTCTCTCTCTCTCTCTCTCTCTCTCTCTCTCTCTCTCTCTCTCTCTCTCTCTCTCTCTCTCTCTCTCTTAAGAAGAAGCTCAGAGTTAAATCTCCCGCCACAGAAAATTCGTCTACACATGAACTGAATTAAGAACAGACTCAGGCGCTCTGGTTTAGCTGAACCTGACAGTGCTCTCTCCATGTATATTTTACTCGTCTATTTATACACTTGAGAGTAGAACGTTTTCTCGTTTATTTTCAGAAATGTTTGGGTAATATTTTCCGTGAATAGTGTAACATGTGGGAGTATGACGCCCTATTGTGAGGTAATAGAGAGGACGGAAATATAAACAACCCAGTGTTTTACAGTCTTCCTAAGACGTAAAGACATTCTGTGTTTTGTATTTTGATGGTATATACTTATTCTGATTATTGCTACAACGATTATTATTATTATCTATTATTATTATTATTATTATTATTATTATTATTATTATTATATGTTGATCTGGACGGGTGAGTGCATAACTGGTCTACGCACATGTCTGGCCAGAGGTCGTGATAAAGTCTACATAACCAAGCTCCAGGTGGAACCTCACCACAACCAAGGGGACGACATTCCTGCAACACTGGTAAAGTCGATCTTACTGATGGTGTGACCAGGGACGGAATGTGGTCCAAACACTGGGTAGTTCTGCCCTACACTAGACAGTGGCTCCACACTTGACGGTTCTGCAACGTATGGTTGGAATGATGAGGTCTGGTTACGTCCCGGTACAGTGTTACTTAATGACAGTGAAGGGTGAAGCAAACGGCAGCTCAGGAGTAATGCCATTGGTGTTTCAGCTGTGACGCTAACGGTGTCTTAACAGTGACGCTAATGGTAGTTCAGCAGTGACGCTAATGGTAGCTCAGCAGTGATGCTAATGGTAGTTCAGCTGTGGCACTCATCATGGGGGTAATGCTGGGCCAGTTCCAGGCGTTCCGTGGAACGTGTGGCTTCAGGTGGAGGCGGGTCATCGATTCAGGTGTTCACCGCTGGAAGGTATTAGTGTGGCTCCTGTGTATCGGGGTCTGGTAAACAAGGTGGTGGTACCAACACGCGATACACCTGTGGCTGTGTGGCGCGCTCGGCCGTGTGTACACCACCGTGCAGGACCCGTGTATGTCTGGGTGCATGTCGAAGGCAGGAAGGTTTAAGGAAGAGGGAGAGGCGAGAAAGGGAAGGGAACTGGCTGTTCCAGGAGGGAAGGAGGCAACGTAACGGTCGGTCCTCGTATGATTTATTCATAAAGCACAACGCTTGCAAGAAATGGGTACATCAGGTATGTCGGTGTGCAGCACAGGCACGAAACCTCAACAGTCCACGTGATCACTTGTACCTGCTCTTATATTGATCATCAGGTGGCACACACACACACACACACACACACACACACACACACACACACACACACACACACACACACACACACACACCACGCACAGTCCTTTTTCTTTTACTTCTCTCTCTCTCTCTCTCTCTCTCTCTCTCTCTCTCTCTCTCTCTCTCTCTCTCTCTCTCTCTCTCTCTCTCTCTCTCTCTCTCTCCATAACACAAATGCTAATCTCATACTACACACACTGCAAATGTGCTTTATATATATATATATATATATATATATATATATATATATATATATATATATATATATATATATATATATATATATATATATATATATTGTGTACGGCGAAAATTCCATTTTCTATATGTGTTTGATGCAGTTTTTTGACCCTGGTGTTGGGTATCATAGTAAGTAGGGAAGGGGGATGCCTCACTTAGCCCCACTGAGAGGCGTTAACTTCATCATGGGTCACCTGGAGACGACGTCAAAATTGAGGGCCTTGGTTAGTGTGTGTATAATGTGGTTATATGGTTCCCTGGCCGGCCTGAGGGGGGGGGGGGGTTATACCTTGCCATCACCCGACACTCTTTATCACCCACTAACCCATGACCCGAGACACACACACACACACACACACACACACACACACACACACACACACACACACACACACAGGAGGTCAGGTAGCGTGTCGTAAGATAAAAATCAGTCGGATCATTGGCCTGGTGGTGGCGCTTTAGGGCTGGTCTATGAACCAGGGCCAGCCTGGCCCGCGGCAGCTGTGTTACACACACAAAAAAAACCTAATAGAATAAAGCTTCCAGATAAAGACCGAAGAGGTTGGTGGGAGACTCTTGTGTACGAGAACACTTGAACCCGACCAACACATGCTGCTCAGTGACGTACCAATGTATTACTTGACCGCCTGCATGACGCCCTGGGTCTGTCTTCATATCACCACGTGTGTGTATGTGTGAGTACATGCCCGTCTGTGTACTTGTACGTTAGTCTGTGTCTGTGTGTGTATGTACGTACCTGTCTCTCTTTAGAATTGAAAACAAAGAAGGGAAACCATATTTACTTTATTGTTGTTTACCAGATTATTTCTCTGGCCTCAGCGAGGCAGCGTCAGGAACACACGAGGACTGGTCTTCACAGCTCACCCTTACTCTGTCTGTCAGGTCAAGTGATATCATGATATAGAGATCATGGTGTTCCACGCTCGCATCGTCGTACTCGAAGGTGGCGCAGTCGTGCTTCAGGGTCGTAACATCGTGCTGTAGATACATACTGTAGTGCTCTAGGGTCGTCCTGTTAGTGTTCTAGGGTCGTACCGCCGTGCTCTAGGGTCATACCGTCGTGCTGTAGGGTCGTACTGTCGTGCTCTAGGGACATACCGTCGTGCTCTAGGGACGTACTGTTGTGCGTGCTCTAGGATCGTACTTTCGTGCTCTATCTTGGCTCCGTCTGGGGTCAAGAGGTTAGGTCCGCCGAGCGTGACGTGAAGTATGGTCCCAAGCTGTGATCATGGACGCCTTCATAACATACAAGAGACGTGCGGGGGGAAGGGTGTACGTCACACGTGAACTACGTCCTCAATTTCGAACGTCATCTTACCAGTCTTTCCAGTATTTAGTTAGTTACACACACACACACACACACACACACACACACACACACACACACACACACTTACACACACACACACACACACACACACACACACACACACACACACAAGTATATGGAAGTATATTCAGCAAGCTGCTGTCTTCCTACATAAGGTCATAACAAGAGTATGCTTCACATGTCTGGTCACTGCACTCACAGAAGCACTACGAGCTGATAGAGAAGATCCAGAGGATGGCAGGAGAGATGATACCAGAATTAGGAGACCTGAGTTACAGGAAAAGGCTAGAGGCTTTATAATTTCCCATCGTGGAAGAGAGAAGAGTGAGGGATGATCCGATCACATCCTTTATGTTATATTTTCAAACCGGTTTGATAAAACGTAGATCGTAAACAGTTTTGTGAGAGATGTGGAGATAGAACTACAAGAGGACATGATATGATATCAGGGAAGAAAATTGTCTTCAAAAAAGAGGTGAAGAAGTACTTTTATAGAGTACAAATGCCGGACGACTGCAAGAAACCGAATGACATCATGGTAAATGCCGACAGCACCCGGGAGTTTGTATAGACGTGTGAAGGTAAAGAATGTTCAAACGACGGGAGCCCACCTGAGTAAAACTCGTCTCCTGCACAGTACGTATGAGGTTATCACACACCCACATTAATGTATAGAAGTTAGAATTAGTACAAAGGACCTGACTTGAGGTATGTCAGTAACTGTACAAGTATAGATCATAGAGAAATATGTGAATTATTAAGAAACATGGTCGCCTTGTGTGTTGTGTGCTCTTTGAGTGAGATGTATATGTTTGGGTTAGATTACATGTGCTTTCTGGACACCAGAGTAAATGTGGCATGTGTGTACGAGATTGCTGTCTTAGTGTAAACTGCTTGGCTCATGTGTCTGCCCTCTGTATGTACGGTGACGTGCTAGGACATTTTGTGGTTCAGCAGGCATAGAGCTATGCTGGGGGCATATTGCTGTGCCGGAGGGCATTTTCCTGAGCTTTGGACATACTGCTGTGCCGGGGACATAGTGTTGTGATTGGGACATCGCTGTGCCGGGAACATATTACTGTGCTGGGTCCATGTGTGTCCATCACGAAAAAAAAGTGATTTTTCACTGACATTTATTGCTCACTGTGTTTGTCGTTCATGTGATTGACTTCAGCAACAGCAACCATCCCTCTCTCTCTCTCTCTCTCTCTCTCTCTCTCTCTCTCTCTCTCTCTCTCTCTCTCTCTCTCTCTCTCTCTCTCTCTCTCTCTCTCTGTAGAGATGTGTTTGTGTGTGTGTGTGTGTGTGTGTGTGTGTGTGTGTGTGTGTGTGTGTGTGTGTGTGTGTGTGTTGATCTTTTTTGTGTGTGCATCTGTATGAGAGGTACTTACTTACCGGTCAGTTTGGTCAAAACAAATACCAGAATATGTTTGGAAACGCAAATACTCATGTTTTGGCCAGATTTGTTTGTTTGCTTTTCATCTTCAATGTTTGTTTTGGGATCGAATCCTTGTCACTCAGCCAAGTTGTTGACACTCTCACCATCAGCCACAAGTGTGAGTTGACACCCTCCCTCTCCTTCCTTTCTGCCACGAGCCAAGACCTGACTTTCGGCGGAGTAAGTGTATCCCAGAGGTAGGCACTTAACACTTGAGAACCGTGACTCCTACAGTCTGGGGGACTTGTCCTCCACGACTTAACATACTTCTGTAGTTTTCTCTCAGACACAACCAACACACTTTATTTCTGCCTCACTCTCACGGTAATTCATTGTAGTATGTACTTTTCTACCGGTATTTTGTAATAGATTTTTCGGAAGTTCCTTCTGGTTTGGCAACAAGTTAGCATGTGCTTCATTCTATACCTACACCTTCATCTCACACATCCCTCACACACCTTCATCTCATACTGCCATCACATACCTTCCTTACGTACCTCTTTCACATATGTCCTTGACGTGAACCATCACTTCACCACAACAAACTTTGCTTTGAACTGATGAGTGAGAAAGGACCTGTACTCACAACTCGCATCCAGATCTTACTATGAGACTTCAAGTCTTCCTCCACCACCGACACCAGACTCTTCCCGGTCGTGTCTTCCCTCCTCCTCCTCCTCCCCACGCACACACAGGAAGCACTTGCCGCTCACAGCCCCAGCCATGTTTGCTCTCTTCCAGGCTTTGTTGACGCTTTGTGCACCAGTAGGACAACATTAATTACCTTTGTAATGAACAACTCGAGGCGGCCTGTTGTTCTGTCATGCCTCCTTGTTCATTATGATCTGCAGTGTAATTCTGTCACTTTCTTTAACTCCTGTTCCACTGGACAGATCTTGTGGTGGCCAGGGGAGGATTCAGTGCGGTATGTTGGTACTGTTACGGTACATAGATTGTCTCGCAGCCGGCCACACGTGCAAATGTTGTATCATCATATTCATCAAACGCTTGACTTCACTGGCTCTGGTGTTTGCCTTCACTGCTGCATAATCAATTTGGCCTCCGTCAAGCGTCCTCGTGAGTGCAGACGTCTTAGGGTTACTGTATCTCGTGTAGAATGAAAACACAAAATGTCAGGTCGATATATATTGGGAAATTTCTCCAACGAAGCCACTTGAAGTGCACTTAGTTAGCCATGATGGTGGATCTATATAGGAGGTCGGATGTATGCGTGATACATGTATACCAGACTTCGCTTGCTCGAGGTTTACATCGCGAATGAGAAGTCATATATATATATATATATATATATATATATATATATATATATATATATATATATATATATATGTGTGTGTGTGTGTGTGTGTTTGAGTCTTCTAAGAATACTTTTCCTTATGGTTTCAGGTGAGTAACGGTGGTAGAAGATTATGAGTGAGAAGAGGTTGGAACACTGGTGAGTATCTGCAGCAGGAACAGATACTTGGAGAGTTTTGTGTGGCCGCGGGTACACGGAGGGAGACGCACATTATCGGGGATACAAGTGATGATAGTCTGGGTTACAGCCTTTGGTAAGATGAATGACTTCACAATGACGACTGTGTAGGCTGGGGAGATACTGTGATACAAGGAGACAAACAGTGTGAGAGTTACATGTATGAGATGGAGAGAGACATAGCGTGGCAGAGAGGTAATTGGTTTGGCGACGGGTCAAGTACAGAGTAGAGATACCAAGAAAAAGATATAGAGTATAGAGATACGATGTTGTAAGTTGGAAAGATGAACGTTTGGGCCTGAGAAGACGAATGATATTTTTGGCCTGAGGTATTGTTGCAACCGAGACAACTCTACGTTGGCTGGTGAGATAGTGTAAGCCGGAGAGATAACTCTTGCGGGATAGAGAGAACTTTTGTGAGACAGTGAAGCAGTATTGTGAGTTAGGGAGACGTTCGTGGTCATGTGTCCTGCAGGGAATTGTGTAAGAGGGACTGCAGTGAGGGGTCGAGACACTCTTTAAGACAGTGTATAAAACGTACTCTGGTAAGACACTCCTTAAGGGAGAGAGAATTGCTCGGTTTTGAGAGAGATCGTGCAGGAAAGGTACATAATATTAGTTTGTTGCAAAAAACGGTTTTTTAGAGAGATACCAATGTAGTCTGGAGAGATAGTGATGATATGAGACACTATCAGACAGAGTCACCTGTATGATCCGTGGAGGCGCAGAGACACAAAAGCCGAACTAAACGCTAAGAAAGACATCTTTGTTGACGATAGAATCTGTGTAGGAGAGACGAATTTGAGACACTGGGAAGTATTATCTCAGACCACAATGGACGAGAAGGATGGAGGACCAAAACACTGTAGTTTTCAATGTACAAAGTAAATTATACGATGATAAATAGCTGTGACTTAGTATGTTAGTCCGCTCTTGCCCAGTGGCAGGGAAATTCATAGCTCGACATATTAAATCAAGTCACAGTATATTACTGGTTCCTGAGGTATTCCTGCAAACTTAGGCAGTTACTTAACTTCTTTATGAAACACTACGTTCTCAGCAGGGAATCTTACTCGCCTAACACCACCACCTATGTTGTTAGTCTTACCACATGAAAACAAGTTATTTGATGTGGGGGTATATATATATATATATATATATATATATATATATATATATATTGCGGGTGTTGCCGGAAGCCGTGTACTCGAGGTTACACAGCGAGTGAAAAGTCTCATTTAGCGAAGCTGTATCATCGCCAGGTGATTAAATTGGGGAAATAAGAGTACAGTATATATATATATATATATATATATATATATATATATATATATATATATATATATATATATATATATATATATCGGAAGTACAAGGATTTTAGTTGTGATTAAAACAAGTTTGTTGTACACAGACACAGGAGGACAGGGTTTAATACTGATATATAACTGACATTCCGATCTATGTACACGTCTTATGCGTTGTGGTGCGTTGCTTACTTATATATGTTCTGCACGAATTCCCTTTCTTACAGTGTATAGTACATTATATACTTCCATACTTTCCCATAAACTTGGCCACAGAGACACCCTGCAGACACACACAACCACGAATACATGCATACTCTGTATGTATGTTTGCGTGTGCGAGAGAGAGAAAGGGGGTA
The DNA here is from genome assembly GCF_036320965.1 of Panulirus ornatus. Classification (NCBI taxonomy): domain Eukaryota; kingdom Metazoa; phylum Arthropoda; class Malacostraca; order Decapoda; family Palinuridae; genus Panulirus; species Panulirus ornatus. The sequence continues at coordinate 25,655,908 of NC_092255.1, read as the reverse complement.
GGCAGGCCGTATGGATGTGTGCGGGGTGTTTATGACTTGTCATGCATTATGCATGTGAGCCATCGGATAAACCGGCATCATGTATGTATATCCTATACATACATACAAAAAGAATATTTACATGCGCACCTGCACGGTACACTGTGAACTTACACTGGCTCGGCGGAGTCTCCACCCTTAAAGTCAACGTACATGTTGATTAATTACTTGTGGGAGTGAGTGAGGGAGGGAGGCGGGTGCTTGTTGAATTCCCCCGTGTGTTGAAGATAACATTGATGCTGGATGGTTGATTGTAACTCGTCACGGCTCGTTATCGCCTGCTGCGGCTTGGTCATTATTGCACGTGGGTGAGGATGAACACTGGTCGTCACGTATGCTGAAGTGACGTGCATCGTTTTTAGATTGCACGTGTTGTCACAAAGAGCACGGTGGAGGAGACTAGCCTAAAGCTACCGGGTTCAGTGCTGGCCCCGGGGGCCTCCCTCGGGCCCTGGTAGGTGGGGGGGACCAGGCCGCCAGGGAGGTCGTCAGCACTAGTTACGACCTGTGTGCCTCTCCAACCTCCAGATGCTCTTACCTCGACTGAGCCGTAGGGACCTTCTCCGCTCTGATGATTGTGGGAAGTTTCACCTTATGGTCTAGAGGCGGATAGTGTTGTCTTCAGTCTCGCTCCGACCGGGTCTCTTGTACGTCGGTGCTGCTCACGGTATACGTCCATGTTGGTCGTACACGTCGCTGATGATCTTATAAGTCGGTGTTAGTCTAATTATAAGTCGATGGTGGTCCTATACACCGTTGTTGGTCTTACACGTCAGTAATAGTCTTATACGTTTGTGTTGATCTTATGCGTCAGGTGTGGTCTTATACATTTGTGTTGATCTTATGCGTCAGGTGTGGTCTTATACGTTTGTGTTGGTCTTATACGTCAGGTGTGGTCTTATACATTTGTGTTGATCTTATACGTCAGGTGTGGTCTTATACATTTGTGTTGATCTTATACGTCAGGTGTGGTCTTATACATTTGTGTTGATCTTATACGTCAGGTGTGGTCTTATACGTTTGTGTTGGTCTTATACGTCAGAAGAGGTTATACGTGTAAGGGCGGAAACCGTGATTCATGTCTCGTGGACCGGCCTTCTTACCTCTTCTTGTAGAGGACATTATGGTGTGTCATGACGGTGAGGATCGTTTCTCAGTCTTTTCCCCAGGACGGTGCTAAGCGTCTTCCCTCATACGTTGGCATCTTGCAAACTTTGGCTCTCTCAAGTTTCACTACGTGCAACTTCAGCATGAAAATGGCTTCCCAGATTCTTGTATATATATATATATATATATATATATATATATATATATATATATATATATATATATATATATATATATATATATATATATATATACGGTTTGGGTTAGTTGTAGCTTAGATACAGATGGTTACAGATGTATACAGGTGTTCCGTCAGCCGCTGGTGGGTTGTAGCAAGCGCTGAGACTGATAACTGTTGCTCGTGTTCCTTCTACAATGTCTGCTTCCTCCTTTCCCGGGCTCTCCATCTATATGCTCCTCCATCCGTCTATTGTCCCGGGCCAGCCCACTCCAGGTCACTCCCTGCCCAGGCCATTAATGCTAGAGATGGCCGGCGACAGGTTGGTTCCCTCCCCCCTCCCCGTCAACGCCCCCCAGTCACTTGCGTCTCGCGCAGCGTTACGTAGCATTCTGGGGTAAGGCGTACGTAGGTGCTCTCTGTGACAAATCTCTCTCTCTCTCTCTCTCTCTCTCTCTCTCTCTCTCTCTCTCTCTCTCTCTCTCTCTCTCTCTCTCTCTCTCTCTCTCTCTCTCTCTCTCTCTCTCTCTCTCTCTCTCTCTCTCTCTCTCTCTCTCTCTCTCTCTCTCTCTCTCTCTCTCTCTCTCTCTCTCTGGCGAGTTAGCACTAGAAACAAACAAACAAGGGCCTCGGTTGCACTCATATAGTCTCCTGCTGCTGTGTATATTGCACTGACACCAGGAGTCCACTACGCTGATCTATGGTGTATTCCCACCTTTTTATCTGCCCTGGTTCCACCCGTTGCGCAGCACATCACCCCCCTTATACCACATCGATCCACCTCATTACATCCAATGCACGCCTCTCACCCTTCTGAATATTCTCGGCAGAATTATCTTTCATTTTTGTCCCTTTACCCTCATACAGGGGCGCCGTGCTTCTATTTTTCCAGTCTTGTGGCACCTCACGGTGGGCCGTGCGAACGTCAGAAAGCGTGATTGATCAGTCATCAACTCTGTCGTCCACTTCCTCGAGAAACTCATTCCCCCGCTAACCGATGCTGTCCACACCTCATCTTATGAGAGACTGTCACGATCTCCTCACTTTATAACCACAACACTGGCCATGACTCGCTCCTCAAGCCACCTCGCCCCTGCCACAGCATGGCTGCCACCCCGTCACCTGACACGGTCACATGTCCTTTAAAAATCTCATTCAATCTTTTCTTCGCATTTTCTTTGCGTCTTACCACTTCCCCTTTCACTGTCGTTCCCACCTGTTATCTCGGTCTACTCTTGCTATTCACCGTCTTCACAAATACATTTTCGTATTTAATTTGAAGTTTCACGTTCCTCACTTACCCTCATCTCTCAGTTGCACTATATATTTTTGTCAGCCCTCTTTCCTTATCTCCTGACTTCCTGCCACTAACACTTGATACTCCTACCACTTGTTTTCACTCCTTCCGTATAGATACCGTCCACACACCTCCCTTGTCTCTCTGTATATCATCACTTCACTACTCACTTCACTTCATCCTCACCCCACGCTCAGCATGCTGCACACACACACACTTACTCGCACATTCAAGAATTTCCTCACTAAAATCTTTCCTCTCTTCTTCCACTCCCTTATTTTGTTTTGCCTTCAGCCTATGGCATTCTTCAGTCAGTGTCCCGCGGCATCTCAGCATTCACACATCTTTTCCCAACTCGTTCACTTTTACCACTTTCTTTACACGTTTCATTTTCTCTCTAATTAAACCCACCACGACCTGCCACACTTGCCTCCTTCACCAAGAGATGATGGGACATTGCGCGGTGAGCTGCCCCTCTCTCACGCCATTCACATCCAACAGCCTCTCCTCAGCACGTACCATTCAGCAAGTGACCCAGTAACGCCCGTTGACCCCCCAGTTCCAAGTTTAGTTATGTATGCCTTATTTTTGTTTTCTTTGAATAAACGTCTTCCTGATGATGACCTTATCTGTCCCAGGACACATCTCGGTAAGGTCTCTCAGTTTTCGTATATACCGACGACGCCATACCCCCAGGTGACCTCTGTTATCCAGCCTGGCCCTCACGACCCCTACCTAACACAGGGACTCGCCTCCTCGCCTCAGCGCTGCCAGAGCATTGATATATGTATATATAGTATACCTATACACATTATGTACATAGGTGAACAAGACATATTATCACCTTTCTCTTGTATGTGTATGTTAACTATGTACATTTATTATTCCATTATTGCAGAGTTTAGGACTCTTCATATTCATAATGAGTGGCATACTATCAGATTATTTATTAACTGATAATTGAAGTGCCGGGTCTGCGATAAAAAGCCGTCTATTTATTTAGCACAACAAGAGTAAGAAAAACAACTTAGGTTGGAAAATGTTGTCAGAGGCAGATGGGTCTATTTTTTTCTCCCCTCGTGTTTTGGTTCAGTCGTGGGCACACACGGGTATCATCAGCCTGCAGGAAAATGTCAAATAGAAGAAGGGAAGAGGAAATGTTGAGTGCGACGGTGGGACATGAGCAGGCACGCCGGGACATGACTGTGTGCCATGAGCACAGAGTACAACCCCTGAGAGCCCGGGAGTGCAACCCTTGGTTATGATGGCCATACGTGTCATACAACCCTTGGTTATGATGGCCAGACGCGTCAGGACAACCCTTGGTTATGATGGCCATACGTGTCATACAACCCTTGGTTATGATGGCCAGACGTGTCAGTACAACCCTTGGTTATGATGGCCAGACGTGTCAGTACAACCCTTGGTTATGATGGCCAGACGTGTCAGTACAACCCTTGGTTATGATGGCCATACGCGTCAGTACAACCCTTGGTTATGATGGCCATACGTGTCATACAACCCTTGGGTATGATGGCCAGACGTTTCAGTAGAGAAACCAGGGGATCAGCACGGCCAAGGGTCTCAACCTTGTGCTTGAGGATCGTACCGTCGTGCTCGGTGGTTTAACTTGGTCTCGAGAGACGTTGGTCCGTTAAGGTAAAGTTTACGTTCACGCGGAGGTCTACCTTGCCTGTCTGGGGGTTAGGGAAGGGGGGGATGGCTGCGGTATGACGTGGTTTTCCTTCACTCACAGGAGAAAATAGAACGGGAACCGTCTCTTTATCATGATAATGATAATGATGATAAACGTCGAAGGTTTCTTTAATATGTTTGCCACAGTGGGTTTGTAATTGGAAGCCAACGGGCGAAGCATAAGAGCCATATAGGCAGTGGGGGCGAGTATGGTGTTGGAATTACCGTGAACGCCTGTAGAAGGTGCTTAGAATTTGCCGATAGGTGGTCATAGCCTGACGGTGACGGCCCTAACGACCCTGGCGGTGGAGAAGCATGAAGGCCAAATAAGCAGACGCCGGGAATATTGGGTAACCAGCATCAGTATTTCGTTATGTGTTGGGCAGAACACCTGCCGAGGCCCGTGGCTGGACGCCCCTGGTGGAAGTTATTGCCGGCGTAGCACGTCAGAGCGCTCCACTATAAAATGTTATTGCCTCGCCCAGCCTGGCTACGTACAGAAGAAAATGGTGTTCTTTGTGGAACGCTGCCACCACCACCACCACCATGACTGCCACAACACAGCCACACAACGCGACCATTATACTCTGTAGTGACGTCTTTGTCTGGGGTGCCACTGTCTGTGGTACAAGGATTACATTCATCAGTACCGATTAATGCTAGTGATCGACTCCCCTTACCACAAGCCCTGCCACCACAATACCCAGACTGCCCTTACCACAAGCCCTGCCACCACAATACCAAGACTGCCCTTACCACAAACCCTGCCACCACAGGTCCCACAAGTTCCCCGCAACGTGCGTTTGTGGCGCGTATTACAATGGTTTATTCTCGTTGTAAAAACATTATTTTATTCCACGGTGTTGTGTTCTCCCAGGACCTCTGCTGTTACATATTATAGTCAAGTTTTAAGATATAATTCATTGCTTGTTATGCCACTGTGACGTCTGCTGGTCATAAGATGCACAGTTACTGCGTATTTCAGGTAGGAATGTGCTCTTTTAAGGCGTTTGGTATGAAGTATTAAGCATGACGCCTCTTTTGTGGAGGGAACACAAGGAAATTATTTTTTTCTTTTTCTTTCGAAAGGTCTTAATTTTCGTACATTTTTTTCTTTTTTCCAGACTGACAGAGTTTCTCCTGTCCCTCAAACTTTTCCTTGAAGCCCCTGACGTGAGAAAGAAAATCCTCTCCAGTGAGAAAGTTATTTGTGAAGTGTTGCATAATCGTACAGGTGTGTGGGGCTGTGTCTATCCTGAAGTTAGGGTGTCAGGCGTGCCCAGTGAAAGTCTCCCATGGTAATATTCCATTTTCTAATCTTTTCAGATTTTTTTGTCGTGATAAAAACATCTGATCCCTGTGAGGTATTTTATTTTTTCTTTTATTTCTCTATGGAATGGCTATCACTGCTTTAAGTAACGCCTTTAGATACATGGAAATTAATAATTGGGTTTAGATAAGATTATCAGTTATGATAATGCACATCGTTACAGTGTACAACACTTGTAGTCACACACGGGGCCGACCTGTGCCCAGAATGACACACCGAGACGAGGCCGTCATTGTCAAGAACCCATGACAGGACTTGACACCTGGAGGGGATGTTGTACACACGCACGCACAGTATAACCCATTCCTCAAAGGTTCGAGACCCCAAGACTCTTCTAACCTCTTCGTCCAGTGTTGGAGTTCCTCCTACCCCAGGTTTCCGACCCTCCCTCCTCCTCCTCCTCCTCCAACGTGTCCCAAAACCCTCAACCTTGCGGTCCATTTCTTCGCACCATATCCACAAACACGCTTTTTCTCTTCTCCAACTCCATTGTCTAACTCCCCGTTTTCTGTCTTCATATTTTTCCCTAAGACTCTTCTTTCTCAGCTTCCAGCGTCCACCTTCCTCTCGCTAGTTGTAGGTTCCCTCTGCCGTATTATATTTTCTGTTTTTCTTTCCTTTTTAGAAACAGTGAACGCACTTATCAAGTATATGTACGTAGTTGTAATAGTAGTTCCAGAATCATTAGTAGTTTCGTCCAGCCCTTATGAAAATATACCAAGAAAATTACACAGGTAAACCAGTTCATTAAAGATGTGGTAAACTTCACAAAGCAGCGACCAAGAACAATGTGACAGAAGTAAATGAATTGTTGAGTAACATGTCCAGGCCTTTGAGGCGTAGATGTCTGGCATGTGGATTGTTATCAGTGGAAATCTCTACGTTTGCTTGATGATATTATTCTTCTCCACTAAGAAATGGGGTAGATGGTAGATCAGGTGGAACACGCTGTAAGACGCTACGTGTAGGTCAGCGGGTAGCTTATTAACTTTAAATATTACATCCATACGATACAATACCCCATTTATATAAAACTCTTCTTCCTTGTATTGTCATGAGCGAATATAGGAAAATAAGAGTATAATAGGAGAGTCAGCCCTCGCGTGTCCCTGGCACTTGTAGCCTTGCTCGGCGTAGAAAACGGCGACTGCTTTAAAGTTGCGCGTCGAGCCGGGAATAAAATACAACTGTAGTACGGACGTTATGCCGGCGGGCGGGTTTATGTGGTGAGTGAGAACTGGGGGAGACACGCCGGACACTGAGGGAGGGAGGGAGGCAACCGTGTGAGAGGCAGAACAGAGCATAGAAAACGAGGAAACTGCAAGTCAGAATGACACCAACGTAATATCCAAACAGGTCTATGGCGAAAAGTCACACTTATGAACAGAGGGTGGGAGTGGAGAATGAATGAGATCTCGAAAACGAAATGGAAGTTTTCCATTAAACTGTGTGCCGGCCGGACGTCTGACTGGGAGTTGGTGTCAGGCTTCGTGGTATTTTCGGGTTGTGAGTTGGTTGTCCTGTTCTTTGTGGTGGTGTGGTATGGCCACACTGCAGGACCGGTACATAGAGTGAGGATGTACGTACGTGGTCTAACGGTTATCTCTAACATCTGAAGAAGGCGGTGAAGAAGATTTTTCGGGTGGTGGTTAGACGGCCTGAGGGCACCCCTGGCAGAGGGCCTAAACCCCAGCCAACCAACCAAGCAACCGCGTCGCTGGTGGCACGGTATGTGCGGCGCCTCCGTAACGTTCCGTTATGGCTTTGTTGAAGGTATACCAGTCTCGTGTGTAGCAGCGTCCAGGCGTTAATACAACATGATCACCTATATTTATAGCCTCTAGTTTGCTGTCGAGGCTGCCGTCTTGAGCATGACGACCTGGCCACCACGCCCGGCGGTCGTGCCGCTGTGGTCAAAAGGTTAATATTCTGATTATATGCAAGACATGGTGGCGGCCCTTCCTGCACCCCCACGTCGCTGCCGGCAGGGACTACCTCTCCAGCCTCCTCATAACTGTGGCCACGTCCTCCTTGGTGGACGCATCTACTGTGTATAATGTGATGATCCTCTAGATGTACCAACCAGGCAGGACGTTCTCATTGCCTGCTTACGGTATAACCAGAGTTTAAGTATATATATATATATATATATATATATATATATATATATATATATATATATATATATATGTATATACGTACAGGTGATGCCGGATTATGCCTGCTTGTAGTTATACCAGGCATAAAGTCACCTTGGAAGAGACTGTATCGTTATCAGTTGAGGAAATACGAGTACAAGTCTCATCGAACAACTTCTCACTCCAGAAGAGTTCATCATTTTGTTGTTGGTGATAGTAGCGCAGTCTGGAAGATGAAGGTTGATATATGCCGGTTCCAGTTGGTCATTCTATTATCCCGGAATATCTGTAGTGGATGTTGCTCGCAGTCACAGTAGGGATCAGTACGTAATTAAGACGGCAGTTCCCCGTACGCATGTTACCACCAAGCGCCCATTAACTGGGTGATAATGGAGGGTTCAGTATTAAACCCGCGGACCCTTGGGTAACGTAGTCTTATGGGATATTCTGTTATCAGGATCCTGAACCATTATTACTAGAGGTAGAGTCATGGAGCAGAGGGAAGGCAATGGTATTCTCCAGTGCTTATAGTTCCTCTTATGGAATCATAAGACGTACAGATCTACGGGAATTCCGCCCATAATTTGAGTACCTGGTGTCATGGACCAGTGGCCTTCAGGTGATGGTCCACCTACCATGTACCATGTGAAACGTCTCTGACAGCCGATCTTATGGTATGTGGTGTTCTTCTAAAGTGATCCAATCGTAAAGAAAAACCACTAAGATAGTTCTTATTGTGGAATGTGGGACATTATACTTTCCACATGTTTTTGTGTGATGTAATGCCATATATTCTTGTTGAAAGTATTTCCCTGTGATGGACTGATATCTTACATGGAAATTAGTACAATGTAGAGTTTAATCTTGAGGCTCTCAGTAAAGGTTAGGAACCACTGGTGTGGGGGATTATTTGTGTAATCACCATAGCTTAAGTTAACCTTGATAGTCTATATCGCCTGCCCATGTTGTTCAAAAGGCTAATTATCCGCCACTTTAGTGTTCAGGCTCCAGCAGTCATCTAGAACAAGAGCGGGTAGGCCAATAACCTCGAGCTCCTGGCCAGCAGTAGAGCAGACCAACAGAAGGTAAAATGAGGCAGAATCCTAAACCAAGTTCACCACTTACCTGTTGGTCGGCTCGAGTCATCTAACTGGGAGATCCTGATGCGTAGATTTGGTGTTTACATTTCCCCAGGAACACCAGGGGAGGCGGCTTACCTGAGTATGGAAACCTGTAGAGCTGTGGGTAGTCTTATGACCTGTGGTATGTAGTGTTGGTCAGCATAGCACCATGATTCCGACAGACAACCTCTGTATACCTAGATTCGGTCGGTCGTCCTCCACCTTCTGTGTGAGTTTCTGAGAAATGAGTAAGTCATTATTATCATTGAGGAACGTCTCCGACGACTCCACCCTGGGGCTGCCTCCTTCACCTACTTAGTCAGGAAGTGTATGGGATCATTCGGATGGATTGCTGGATCACCTCGGCGGCCTCAGGGAAATTTACAGCAAGAAACATTTCAGGCCACGAGGGAATGAATCACCACCCTCTTGCTCCCGAGATACAATCATTCTGGTCTTCCACTCCACTCTAGTCTTCAATGTCTTCCTTACCAGTTGTCACAAGACTCAAGTCTCAACGAGCCTTCCCAAAAAGACACCATCTCTTTAGATGTAAGTACCTTCCTACCATCTATCCCTGACCAAGCTACTAGAAACATTCCTGGAGGCAGATAGTTCTGGCGTGAGACACACCACCTTTCCCCGGTAACAGGTTCGTTGCTAAGCCGTACCCACTGCAGATGTTATACGGCCACCTGGTCATACCCTGGTTAATACACAACCATTTGTATCTGAGATGAAGTTAGCCTGTCAGTAGTGAGTGTTTTATTGCAGCGACGCGCTTGTCCACCCGGTAATTGATAAGCATTGTATGTATCAGTTTACGATAGTCGACTCCTACAGGTCATGACTGAGACCTCACTTTCATTCTGTCCACAGGCGAGCACCGAGCAGTGATTCACTGTCTCGAGTCGTGTCATTCAGGACTCTAAACTTCCTTGACATTTCGCTGTCACATGAGAAGGTTATCTATTATTTCTTCCGGTGACTGACCCAGATCTGTTGTCATAACAGCACTTGTTATAAGAACCATTAGTGCATTTTTCTTGTGACATCAAACTAGATATGGAATTAGTATTTTATGATGGTAAGGAAGACGTCCTGCTGAAAGACCTTGTGGAACCTCTCGACCCGTGACGTTCTAGGAGACATGAGGTCTGGAATACTATGGGGAGGGGGACACCTGCTGGAACCCCTTTTCTCATAGGTTGCAGGGGATATGATGTCTGGTCTACAACTTCATGGTGGCTGAGTTAGGAGGGGACATGGTCTGCTGGAAGAATCCCTGAAAGTCCCTCTTGCCAGTTGAGGTTCCAAGAGATATGATGTTTTGGAAAAAAAACTTGACGGTCATTAGATTGTGAGAAGATATGGTCTGCTGGAAGAATCCCTAGAAGTCCCTCCTGCCAGCAGAAGTTGCAGGGGATATGAGTGTGAGGGAATACTACCAGCTGGGAAGGTGGATTGACTGGACAGCTCGTGTTCTCAGCTTTCTCCACCTCCGTCTTGCAAGAATGGTTCTTGCTGCATCCTGCTCACGTTCCTTCTACAAAAGCTGTCCTCTCTCCCTCACATTCCTCCTACCATCGTTTGTCTCATTCTTCCTTTAGAATGCCTCCTTCTTCTCGTACACGGTGTTATCACTTGCTCCCGTCTCTCATCTTTCTCTCTTACTTTCACATTGTAGTTTTTCTCCTTTTTCTCTCGTGTGTTCCGATTATCCACGTTTCCGCGTCTTTTGTCGGTCGTATCTCAGCCCGCCATACCTGCCCTTCATCCCAAGCTGACCCACCATGATTAAGTCATCACCACGGCGCCTCCCTACCTGGCAACCATCAGTGATGTGTTGGTCCAGCACTCGCAAGGAACAACAGACCCGGCCCCCTTCATCCTGAGCCAGGCCAGGATGTCGAGACACCTCAATAATTTATGTTGTTGATGTTGGCTGAGGTGCATTTAGAGGCGGCCATCCCCTCCCCACTTGAGTGTCTCAGGTGCTTTATGAAGTGTGTGCTGAGGACATGGTGGAGACAGACGCACTTCCACCGGCCTTGTATGGAAAGCCGAAACCTTCGACATCACTCCCGTACGTATTATATCTTGCGGTCTTATGATTAAAGACATCGACACTCTCTCTCTCTCTCTCTCTCTCTTTCTCTCTCTCTCTCTCTCTCTCTCTCTCTCTCTCTCTCTCTCTCTCTCTCTCTCTCTCTCTCTCTCTCTCTCATCATCATTAGTTGACACAGTGGGTTACAGTCTCGTCGAGGAACTTGACGCTCAAGAAGGAGTTCATCACCTCCTTCTCGCTCGTGATCGTTCGTAACACAGCGTCTGAGCAGCGGTCGCTCCTCATGAAAGTGGTCCCGGGGTTATGCATCATGATGTTCATGACGTACGTACGTACGTACACACGGTTGAACTCAGGAGTTGGATCAGTTAAGATATGGTACGATTCTGTTTGATGCGTTTATTTTCTAGTGAGAGAAAAAAAAAAAAAAAGGTGTAAGAAGTAGAAGCACATTAGAAATGCGGATGAAGAAAAGGCAGTAAAAACAGGTGAGTTTGTTCTCGCGTCGGGATAGGGGGCTGGTATTCACCCTGCAGGACGCGAGGGGAAGAGGCCGTAGCTCACCCTGGGTTCCAAATTGGTACTTGGGGGGGGGTTTATTCTCCTCAGAGACTCAACTGTTATAGGTGGAGGGTAAACATAAGGCCGTGTGCAGTGTCTCCTACAGGTAGGTACCTGGCCTGGGTCCAGCACTTAGTGTAGCCCGCTTCTTTCTCTCTCATATGATATATATATATATATATATATATATATATATATATATATATATATATATATATATATATAGATAGATAGATAGATAGATAGATAGATAGATAGATAGATAGATAGATAAAAAGTGAACGAGTAGCCTGCATTAGAATTCTTATTTTTTTCTTTTTTATTTGAATTTCATGCGTCTTGTGCATGTCTTCCGTGAAACAGAGAAATTACCTCGTGAAGACTGTTGTAACGACGGCTTGGCAGCGTTCATGTCCACGCTAGACATAGCGTTGTAAGGGTAGTTGTGGGAAGCAGGTCGCCTCGCTGCCGCCTCTACATTCACTAGTGTTGACTCAAGACACACCTGAACTCACCCACACCAGTGTCGTCCTGCTCTGACTCAACCTCTGCTTGTTCCCTGAAGCAAGGACCATCTGGTGGGCCAGCTGCTTGCTCTGATCTCTCCACCTGTTCGTGGAAGCATCAGCTGTAATGTGGGTTGGCCCTGATCCTGGACTGATGGCTCATGAACTATCGTAAAATAGGGTTTTGTTGCCTCCCCCGCTGTTACCCAGGGCTGGGCTCTATTGGTTACCTCCCCGGTCTTCATCAGGCTTATCTCCCCAGACGCCTTACATGTGTGCAGTAGGCAGTTTCTGTCTCTCCAGAAGCTAGCCGTATTATCTCCCCTTTGGCTCGGGTCGTGTTTGTCCCTTCGCTCGGCAGTTGTTATCTCCCCTTAGACTTGGGTCATTTTTGTGCCTACGGTAGGCATGTGTTTTCTCCCCAAAGTTCTGGTTTGTCGTGGGTGTGCCTGCGTTGGGCAGTTGTTATCTCCCCCAACCCATCAGTGTTATCTCCCCTTAAGGCTTGTTCGTGGGTGGTTCCTACAGTAAGTAGTTGTTATCTCCCCGGAGGGCTGGTTCGTGGGTATCCCTACGGTAAGTAGTTATCTCCCCCGGAGCAGCATTGCTATCTCCCTGGAGGGCTGGGTCGTGGGTGTCTACGGTGTGCAGGTGTAGCTGATTGTTGTCACACTCCAGGTAATTGCTTGCTAATTACCTTCCTCCCTCTTGGTAAACTTATCATTCACTATCTGTCCCTCCTAATTGGTTTCTAATTACCTCAGCTGCTGCCAATTTACATTTTTACTTATAAATGTCGCTGTTTTTTGTTATTTACCCTCCCCCACTTGTGTTGTTTACATGTTTCTTGTTTAGACTTGATTGTTGAGGTGTGTTTTTTTTATGTTGTTTACAATGACCTTATTTTGTATCATTCTTTCATGTTATTATTATTTACTATCAGTTCCTGCCTACTGTCACCCCTCCCTCCTCCTCCTCACCCATGTAGAGCGAAGCGTACCGGTACTACTGGTAGAAAGCGGAGATGTACCACCAGTTGTACCGGTACTACAGTACCTAGCGGGGTTGCGCCACCAGTTGTAGCGGTCCTACAGTAGGCTAGGTGGGTGTACCACAAGGTGTAGTGGTACTACAGGGTTCTGTCTTGGGTGTGGTGTGTACCGTAGAGTATGAATGGAGCTGTGTGTTCCACCGCCCACACACACTCTCACCACACCGCTCTCCTTGAACTCTCACTCATGCCGTTACCCCTCTCCCTCCACGTACCTCGTCCTCCTCACGGATGTTCCACATTCCATTTTCTTCCTCCGACCATGCTTGTGCCTTGGTCCCCATCATGTCTGTTCGCTTGTCTACTTGCCTCTCTTGCCCCCCCCCCCCCCCCCTTTCTCTCTCTCTCTCTCTCTCTCTCTCTCTCTCTCTCTCTCTCTCTCTCTCTCTCTCTCTCTCTCTCTCTCTCTCTCTCTCTCTCTCTCTCTCTCTCTGCTCAGGTTAGCATCACTCTGGGATGTAGGAGGACATTTGGTGGCCGAGGTTTATGGCTGGCCCTGCCGATGGTGGGTCATTGTTCTGGGCTAACTTGATGACGGAGTCATGATGGTCTCCTTCCTCCGTGGACTGTGCGGCCTGGGGTGTGGCCCTGTCAATACTGGGGTAATCAGGTACCGGGACCAATGAAGCTTGACACTTCCAGACGTTGGAACACTACCCAGCCATGCACACAACACAGGTCCAGAGTACATCTACATCCATGACTTGCACGTGCACATACCACTCTCCTGGTGATGGTCTCTTCGTTGGCGATTTCTTCCTTGTTATTAAAGTTGAATTCTCTAAGAAGCGGTGATTGTCTGGCGGTTTGGAGCCAGAGCTACGTTGGCTTGTGTGGGTTATTGGATGGAGGAGAGAGACTCGCTGATTGTCACCGGACGGGACTTGATGGGATGTCCCCTCCTGCCTGGGAGGATACCTGTGGACGTGAGGTTGCAACGTGGGAGGAAAGATGTGGGAGTGCGGGAGAGGAACGTTGAAGGACAAGTTGGTGTATGCGAGAAGTTGGAGAGGGAGATTTCGATATACCAGGGAACGGGAATGATGGAGACGAATGGTGGAGACTTGACAGGAGTGGAGGAGAAACTGGGGGAGTGTTGGAGACGGAGGAGCGAAGGTGAAAAGAACAATCCTAGATGACCAGTGACTCTTGCATGTGTGTATTGTTCACTGGATGATAGTTCCCCTCGTACAGTGGTTGCCATAGACAGTGCGGCATTACTTTATTTCTTGGGTGATGGTTTTCCTCACACGTATGGTAACTAGAACTAAGGATATTTTTTAATGGTTACTAGAGGAGTTACCAAAGATGCCTTGACATGATGTAATTGTTACCAGACGTGCCTGGGCATTACTTAATGGTTGCCAGAGATGCCCGGACATTATATAATGGTTACCAGAGGTTCCCGGACATTATTTAACGTTTTCAGAGGTAACCGACCATCGATTAACGGATTCCAAATGGCTGGGCATTTGTACACAGTTTGCGTATATGTTTGAGTATGACTGCGACATACAGTGGTGCGCTTGGTAGCGCCACAGTTGAAGCCTGACTACTGGTGTTGCCGGTGATAGAGGAAGCAATATGCAATATTCTTCGCCCGATGTTTGGTGCCGCTCTTCAGCTGTCCAGACTAACACTGTAGAACATGACGGTACGACCAGTAAGCATGCTGGTTCGAGCCTTGAGCACGACGGCACGACCCTCGGCCACGACGGTACGACCCTCGGGCACGACGGTTCGACCCTCGGGCACGACGGTACGACCCTCGAGCACGACGGTGCGACCCTTTGATAAGATGGCCTAGTCTTTAACCTGGCTCTTAAGGGTTGGACCATTGGACCCTTTGCTTGTGCGACGCTGACGATGAGACACGATGAAGACAAGAGATGTTGGTAGATGGTAGTCAGAGACTGGTAGATGTCAGGAAAGACTGGAACGTGGGAGAATAGACTGGAAGATGTAAGGAAAGTTGGAATGTGGGGTAAAAGACTGGAACATGAGGAATATACTGGAAGATGTGAGGTAAGACTGGAAGGTAGGAGAAAGATTGAAACGTGAGGGAAAAGACTGGATATTGAATGGAAAAGTACCAAAGGCTAACAGGAAAGAGTGGAAAGTGACACGAAGGACTGAATGCTGAAAAAATAAAGAAAGAAGACGAAATAATGGAAGATGGAATGAAAAACTGGAAGATGAAACGAAAGGCCAGAAATTGAGTCAAATGGAAGATGAAGGGAAACACAGGAGGAGTGTGATAACGTGAATATGAGAGGAGGAATTGGAAAACGAAAAGACTGTTGTAAGACTTGTAGAGTTTCTGGAAAAAGACGAGGACAGAAACTTGAGAAAGAAAATGGTAAAGGGTGAGAATAGGATATTAGATTGTGAAAATTACCATCGACTGTGAGGAATTACTCTGAAATATTTGAAGAAATATTGACATACCAGAATACTTGAACGTCACCGGACCCTTAAGGAGAGACTGGAACTCTAGATAAAACCAAGGACTAGAACGTAAAGACATAGGCTACACGAATTACTGGCACATGGGAGGAAATAAAGGGAATTATGTGGCAGTATGAGAACGAAGGAACCAATGGCGCGTTGTAAGAAAAGTTGGAAAGGGAGAGGAAATGGTGAAGAGGTAGTGGGAGGTGCAATGTTGGAACGCGCGACAGTCTAGCTCAAAGTGAGGAGAAATATTGTACGAAGAGACTTGGAATGAAAAGTGTTTGTTTAAGAAAACGTGCCTGGCTAAGGCATGAGACCAGTGTGACAGGAAGCCCAAGGTCAGGTCAAAGGTCACGTAGTCATGCCCGGAGAAAAGGAGGAAAGTTGTGGCCAGAAGGAAGAGTTTGTTCCATCGGTTCCAAGGCAAATATTGTTTCAGGAATATCAAACGCTGGCAGAAAATGAACTTAAGAAACTTACAAGATTGACAGAATAGTAAATAAATAAACTAACATATTTTCTGTCTGTCTGTTTCCAACGTGGTGCACAGGTACAAGTTTACTACCCTGGCAGACAGATGGCGTTATAGCTGGTCAGCAGATGGTGCAGTAGGGGAGGTTTATCACTGGTGTCCAGGTGTATCAGTTCCTACACGGGAAGATACGTAAATGTATTCGTAATACATTAATGTCCCAGGGGAGCTCCCTCTAGCTGACACTATTTCCCCGAGTGTCAGGAAACTTTTAGTGATACGTGATGATTTATTGCTGTGGTCACTAGATGTTCTGGTACTACATTTAACCTTGAGAATCAGCTAATACATACGAAGGGCTTTCGTGTGTACGTTCCGGTATGAAGCTATTGCTGACGAAGGTGAAGACCGCATCCCCAGACTAGTGCTGGATGCTGTACGTCTGGGGTCGTGGAGTATGTGTCTTGAGTTGGACATCACGTCTCGATAGTTCACTGCGGCACATGAAGTCAGATGTACCGCTGACCTAAGTGCCTAATACGTCCTGCCTGTAGTGAGTTAGTCATTGCGTGGTAAGTTTGATCAGTAATGATCCTGGCTTTGACATGGTTCATCTGACACTTCACAGTGTACAGTGAGAGGGAAATTGAATAGTACGTTTAGTGTAAGTAACGATTATAAGACCTTTTGGCCTTTGACCTGATACTTAAAGACAGGTCAGAGGCCAGGTCATGATACCGAAGGGTCGCAGGCAACCCCCACGATGGCTATGTGAAGCAACTTTCTCTTCTTATTTGGTCGATCTCACAAGTTTGCTGGTTCTTCTGTAAATGCAGAGTCATTTGATGGACTCGTGGTCGCCCTAACAAGCGAGGTTTCCTCTGAAGTGCGTCATAACTTGTAGGTCAATCACACACACACACACACACACACACACACACACACACACACACACACACACACACACACACACACAGAAGCCTGCGTTCACCTGACGTCTGTAAAGTTGAGATACTTGGTGATGACCAGGTCGACCGTGCAGCACGGCTTCATACTGGTGCAGGACGTGCTGCCAGGTTATACAGCATGTGTGTTGTGTAGCATGCGTCTACAGCTGAGTATTGTCCCTGATCATTATTATCTTGGTGATTGCACGTAACACGGCAGTAGAGTCACAACATCTCTCCACTCATCAATTTTTTGTAGTCATCCCGTTTCTTTTCTCGTGTCCCACACACGTACTGTTGTTGTTCTCTCCTTCCCCGCTGACCTTCCTGGCTTACTGTAACCACGCCGTCCCACACCAGCCCCAGCCAACAGGTCCCCGACACCCCACCACCACCCCCTGCGCCGACCAAAGCCACCTTTCTCACCGTCCTTTGATGCTGAGGTTGGTGTTGCTCTTATTCATCGCTCCTCCTGCTTTGTTCCTCTCTCTCTCTCTCTCTCTCTCTCTCTCTCTCTCTCTCTCTCTCTCTCTCTCTCTCTCTCTCTCTCTCTCTCTCTCTCTCTCTCTCTCTCTCTCTCTCTCTCTCTCTGATGACGTTGTTCTTCTTCTCAAAATGGGCTTTTAATTTTAGAAGCTCAGAGTTCTTTCCTTTCTTTAAACCTTCTTTTCTTACGCCACAATTTAGATGTTTTTTTATATCTTTCTTTCTCCAGTTTCTCTTTATCTCTAACTGACAGGCTTTAGTTCATGGTACAGTGGAAGTAGAGGGCAGTGAGTGTGTCGGCCTTCATCACGACATACATCCTTCAGGTTGCGTGGCTGTGTGGTTGGGTTAGGTATTGGTACCGAGTTCTACCTCAGTACAACCCCGTCACCCGTGTTCTTGCCAAGTGGCCTTTGTTAAGCGTCGCTGTGTGGTGGGTCGTGATTGTGTATGTATATATTTCCGGGAGAGACAGTGGCTGCGCCCCGGTGATTGCCATCATAGCACGTTCCTCCTCTGTCTTGTGACGCTAATGATGTAGGCATCCTGGATGTGGTTTTATGTGGGGAACCTTCTATGATCAGGGTCATCTTACTTCTCCTGCTAGATTTACAAAGTCACACACACACACACACACACACACACACACACACACACACACACACACACACACACACACACACACACACTCACACATATATGTATATATATTTATCATCGTATCGTCGTGCTCAAGGGTCGCATTGTCGTGCTCATGGTTCCCGTTCTCAAGTGTTCATTGAGACGACACCTATCTTTTCCTGGGTCAGTTAGCAGTGTGGAGGGCCTCTCTGCCAGTCCTCAGAGCCGACACAAGAGGGACGTGCAACAAAGGTGCCCTGCCAGTGTTGCTGGAGTGTTCCGGACGCCTCATGGGACACTGGGACGTCGTACAGGGATGTTCCCGCCCAGTCGCATCCCAAGGGAACGTATCCTTCCTCATTTCACTTCACCCACACTTTTCTCTCAAAGACCAAACTTTGTATATATATATATATATATATATATATATATATATATATATATATATATATATATATATATATATATATATATATATATAGGTATGTATAAGTTTCGTGTGTGGACGTATGTATATACATGTGTATGGGGGTGGGTTGGGCCATCTCTTTCGTCTGTTTCCTTGCGCTACCTCGCAAACGCGGGAGACAGCGGCAAAAAAAAAAAAAGAAAAAAAAAAAATATATATATATATATATATATATATATATATATATATATATATATATATATATATATATATATGTATGTGTGTGTGTCACTTTCCTGTTTATTTACGTGACGCTGCTCTGTACTGTCCCTTACAGTATCCCTTTTCTTTCTTCTGATGGAGTTTCAGTTTCATTTGCCTGTGTCATCCTTCGTAGTTTCTGTTCTAAGGGAAATGATTCTCTGTATTAATAAGTTAACTATTTGATCGAGGAAATGCTCTTCTCAGAAACACGTGGTGAGAGTGATCGTATATCATGTTAAACATTATGGTACACTCTGTTGAAGAAACACGTGGTGAGAGTGATCGTATATCATGTTAAACATTATGGTACACTCTGTTGAAGGAAACATTGAGGGAACTCGTAACCTTTGTTAACTTATTTTCTTCCAGAAAACTCATGATCAGATAGAATTTTGTGCCGGTAGATTTCGAGTTCCATTCCATAATAGAGTTTAGTACACACCTAGTTCTGTCATCCACTCTTCTCTGGTTCTCTCGTTTACCTCTTCTTTTTCATTCATCATTTTTCCAGTTTGGTGAAATTATTTCACATTTCTATGATTTTTTTTTTTTTTAAATTGTATCAAAATTTGGTGACGTATATGAATCCGGATCATGAATGCAGTTGTAAATATGATTTTGTGGAGATCATTTCATGTTATGATTTATGGTTTTTCTACTCATTCTATAACATATATTATTCTGGCTCTCACTATAGCATCTAGAACGTTGATCATCTGTTACTACAATTAATCTCTGTTTTCAACCATCTGTCACTGCCATTAATCTTCATGTTGATCATCCGTTATGTCATTAATATTTTTAATCATCTGTTACTGCCATTAATCTTTGTGTTGATCATCCATTACTGTAATTAATATTTCATAATCATCTGTTACTGCCATTAATCTTTGTGTTGATCATCTGTTAATGTCGTTAATATTTGTTAACCATCTGTTATTGCCATTAATCTTTGTGTTGATCATCTGTTACTGCCATTAGTCATTGTGTTGATCATCTGTTACTGTCATTATACCTGTTAATTATTTATTAGTGCCATTAATCTTTGTGTTTATCATAAACTCCCTCTGGCGTGTTGGTAGCGCATGATGTATCTTCTGGAATATAATTCCTCTCTGTATCTGTCATGCACCGTCTGCTTAGACCCGTGTGAGATACTCCTTCTGACATATTAATCATCCCCTTCAGTTGAACCCACAGTCTGGGAGCCACCATCTACCTGCTGTTAAATTTGGTACGAGTGATATTGCAAGACACTTTCGTTTCATTTCCTTTTCACTTGTTTCACTTCTTTCATTTCATACAGTATTTGCCTTCCATTGTTGCCCTACGCCTGATTGGCTGTTAATCTGTACCATGACTGGTGTGGGTATGATGGCCTGGCCTCTGACCTGATCCCTAAGGACCAGGTCAAAGGCCCGTTCACCATATTCAAAGACTGTACCTTCATGTTAAAGGGTCGTACCGTCATACTGAAGGTATACTGTTGTTGTCTCTTGATTTGTTCTACTTCGTCTCCAGTCCTTCACCAGTCGTATCAAGCCTCCAGTCCATCGTCAGGCCTGTCATTTGACGTTCCAGGCATTGCTTTCGTCGGTGTCGTCGGTGTCTTTCTCTTTAAAAAGGATTCTTTTTATTTTCGATGGATCTTTTGATTAATATGTTGCTTAATTGATAAGTAACGTGCATCTGTTTCCACATTGGGTAATAATCTACATCCTTTTCGTATTCGTCGTAGATGTTCAGAGTTGTTATGTAAGACCCTGGTGCGTCTGTGGTGTGATCCCGCCAGATGTCCACTCACAGGTTGTCAAGGTATGACTGTGCCACTTGACCTGTTAGAGATTGTCAAGGAGAGTTAAAGTCTCTCTTTTTCGTTCCTCCTTCCCTGTTACTTAATTTTTACCGCCTCTCTCTCTTCCTGCCTGGCGGGATCTGGACACTCCTGCAGTAGTGTTTCTTATCCTTACATTTCTATCATATTGGACTCTGAATTTTCCAATAATCTTTGCGTACACTTCACCTGGCTTAGCTTGTTCCACGTCTGGGTCATGTTCTGGTGTTTTAAGCTTCGAAACGTCCCAAGTTAACGTCGTCATGACCTCTTAGTAATTCATAGAGGATCAGTTATCACTGTCTCGTCAGGTTCTTCTTTCATCCAATGTGGGCAGGTCGAGGGCTTCCCTCCTCTCACTCTCCTTCCCGTCAGGCCAGTTATCAGGCTTGCTCCATTCCTTTCCCGATTGTCTTCTCCCGCTCCTCGAGTGAGACCAGACTTTGCCCGTCATATTCCGAGGACGTGGCGAACGTACGCCATGTATATATCTTGCCTAAACATCTCACCGTCCGTTATTACTTTGACCAGAATATAGTTTGCCTCCCTCACCCTCCTTCTTACATGATGTTCTGGAGAGACAGGTCCAGCCCCTGATGTCATCTCCGTCCCCCTCACACCTGACTCGTGTACTATGTTTCCTGCGATGTGTTTGTTCCAACCCCAGCCCATCTCCACGCCTGCATCTCCCGGCGTGAATTTCATTAGCCATTTGTCCGACTACTGCTGCATCTTGTGTAGTTGTCTTCGCAGTAATTCGCAGTCTCTGCTGCATTAGAATTCTTGTACAGCTTGGCCTCATTAGCAGACACGTTCGGGGTGTCAGTTCTCGTCGTCTATCAGATGATTGTCGTGTATCATAGACAGTAATGGTGTCAGCATTAATCCTTGAGGTACCGTATCCACTCGTCATCCTCCCTCACCTTGGGTAGGCTTCCCCGACGTGACGTGTTCTCACTTCCCTCCTCCCTGTCGGGCTGATGTCGGTCCGTTCAAGCAGACCTCCTCAGCCCCAGCGTAGATGTTTAGCCTCATCTTTAGTCTGATGTGGAGAACAGTATCAAAGGCCTTCTGCCAGTCCAAAAATATACAGTGCGCCCTCTCATACCCCATTTTGCATAATGTTGCTCACTCTCTCGTAGAAATTCAGCTGATTCGTCATGCAAGATGTCCTCTTTTTGAACTCGTGTTGTCTCTATTTTCAGTAACATCTGCCAGACAAGTACTCCGCCTGCTCTTTGATGATGGTTGTTCTCGTTTCTTGTCGATTATTTTCTTCAGTGTTATTGATCGGGGCTGCCTCTGAGTCACGTTCTTTCGATGCTGGCACGAGGTCAGCCCTCTGCCTGTCGGGGGCGTCTGCCACATGCACGGAGGTCGTGACAGACATGACCATTGGTGAGGCGAGGACCACGTGCACTCATGAGGTACTCCGGGAGCCTCACTCCCCCAGCGAAGCAGTGTATTCATCCTGTCTCGCACGTGACGCAGGCATGAAGCTGGATGTTCTCTTGATTATTTCTTCCTTTCTTCACTTCGTGAAGTCTTATTTAAAGACGACTCTCTCTCTCTCTCTCTCTCTCTCTCTCTCTCTCTCTCTCTCTCTCTC
The DNA here is from genome assembly GCF_036320965.1 of Panulirus ornatus. Classification (NCBI taxonomy): domain Eukaryota; kingdom Metazoa; phylum Arthropoda; class Malacostraca; order Decapoda; family Palinuridae; genus Panulirus; species Panulirus ornatus. Next base: position 25,633,721 of record NC_092255.1, on the reverse strand, counting down.
TCTCTCTCTCTCTCTCTCTCTCTCTCTCTCTCACTTGGAGGTTGTAATTTGATCCCCAGAGGCCCCTCTCGTGGTGGATGGTGGCGTTGCAGGCTCTTCCTTGTTCATCCCCGGTTCCTGGCCTGGTGCCCGGGCCGTGGAGTGGCTGCCTGAGTGTAGGGGCGGGACAGGGCCGCCCGTCCGCCCGCCTCTAGCGTGATGGTTGCGTCTGGTTCCCCGGGGGCCATACATAGCTCGCCTTCCTCACATAACGTCCAGTCTGGCAACATTCCTCCAGGCCCCTCACACACACACACACTCATAAGATCACTCCACATGCTTCATGTGCAGGGACTAGGGACGCCGTGTGTCTCCACGGATTATGGAGATGCGATACACGAATTACAGACATGTGATGTACGGATTACAGGATTATCTACGGATTATTGATACCCAATGTACGAATGAGAGATGTGTGGTGTAGGGATGAGGGATCTGCAGTATAAGGACCAGGGATACATGGTTCGGGTTCAGGTATATATGGTTTATGGGTAAGGGATATTCCATGTAAGAAATAACGAAATGCGTACATTTCACTGCATAAAATTTCAGTATGCGTAACCTGTGTCCGTTTTGGTATTCTCGTATATGGTTAAGATGCGTCAGATTTATTCCCTAAAGTTAGTTAATGCGACAGATCAGGTGGTGTTCTGCTGGCCTCACTGTATAGTGTGGCATCACTGGCGTCGTCGTTCACTGCACTCCGGCCGTCGTCAGGATCGGTGATGGACGTCCTGTCAGTTGGCGGCGCCTGGTACGTTCTTCCACACGGACAGTTCATTTGTCTGCCTACTGCACGTGTCCTCCAGCACTCCAGTAGGTAACAGACAGCTGTTGCTGAGTTGTGTGGTCGTCCTTCGTGTTCAGGTAGACTTCCTCCCTTGTCGTCTGACAGTTGATGACGTGGAGGGGGCCGGAGCAAGTGTAGATGGCGCCACCTGATGCCCACAGTGAGTCAACATAGGACGAGAGTCAACATAGGTTTGCGAGGCACATGTGAGGACCACATACAAGACGTTTGATCTCTCTCGTAAATGTGAAAGCCTTATTCCATGCTGATTAGCCCCATGAATACGAAGCTTTAACCCTTGAGTGCGATCGACTGCACGATCCTTGAGGACGAGGTTACGATCCTTGAGCTCGACGGTATGATCCTTGAGCACGAGGTTACGACCCTTGAGTACGACGGTACGATCCTTGAGCACGAGGTTACGACTCTTGAGTACGACGGTATAAGTGGGTATGCTCTGTGAACAGGAAGGTGCGACGTTTGAGCACGAATTTACGATCCTCGAGCACGACGGTTACGATCCTTTAGTGCGGCGCTACGGCCCTTAAGTACGACGGAACGATCCTTTAATACGGCGTTGCGACCCTTGAGCACGACGGCGTAACCTTATACCTGAAGTCTGAAATGGTGAAGAATGCACCTTCCAGAACCCGGCTCACGGGGCAGTGGTTCCAGGAAGTTGAGACTGGAAGTATGGAATGTTGCTGAGGAGAGGCTGTAGGACGTCTGCTGGAATATACTTAAGGGATCTGGCAGACATTCTCCCACGCTGGTCCGTGACTGTGTGAGCGTGAGAGTGAATATGGTTTGTAGATCAAGTGGGCAAAGTTTATGTGTTAGGGAGCGTCTGTGCAGCGTGCTCCTCCTTCCCTCATCATACCCTGTGGGTAAACTGGATCGCGGTAGTGTGTGCATGTTTCCCCCTGCGGTTCACACTGTTAGTTTACACTATATCCATCACGCTCCCTTGCCCACAGGATGCACTAGTCTACGTGGTAGTGTATTTAACAATTTATTATACACCCGGTTCGCGTATTAATGACCTAATTTGAAGTAATTTTTGATAATTAGTTTTTTATTAGGTTGTGAAATGTTTTCATCCGTGGCGTGTTGCCGCTGACCATGTCATGTGACACCGGGTGGGTGAGGGGGTTGGCATACCCGTGTCGTATGACATCTGGGTACCAGTGTATTGCATGTCGTGTGTCACCGGGTGAAGGATGGAAGTAAGTCTTGAGTACCGGATGGGGGAACTGTGTCATGTGAGGCCAGGCGGGGCGGGGGGGCAGTGGTGTCATATGTATCATGTGACCCTGGACGGAGGATGTCACATGGCATTAATAAATAGCTGGACACACTAATGATCAACATGTATTCAGCCCAGGTCAGTGATCCCTGTAATGCAATTTTGAGCAATTAATAAAGTCACTGTTGTCATTACTATTATCGTATGTAAATTACAGAGGTGAATTGTACCAGGAGGTCACATAAAATGAATGGAAATATATTGGGTTTTCTAACAACTCTGTCAGCTCAGAGGCCAGACCTTCATACCCTGGGACCTTGCTGTCCCTCATCACTGTTTAACGGCTAGGCCTTTGACCTGACCCCAAATGGTTAAAGGCCACACCGTCATAACAAAGGGTTGTGCCGTCATACCCAAGGGTCGTCACATCATGCCTAAGGGTCGTACCGTCGTACCGAAGGGTCAGATCATTGTAGTGAAGGGTCGTACCGTCACACCGAAGGGTCAACTCGTCGTAGCGAAGGGTCGTACCGTCACATCGAAGGGTCACATCGTCGTAGTGAAGGGTCGTACCGTCACACCGGAGGGTCGTAGTGACTTGTTGCAGGACGTAATTGATCAGAGTGTTGGTGGTAATCCTTCTGATTGTCAAGATAACTGTCATCTCTTTGATCCTGGATATCATGGACCTCCTTAATTGACCCGGCAGATTTCCTCTGGTGTTGGAGAAGGTTGTGTGATGGTGTTGGAGATGGTTGTGTGATGGTGTTGGAGAAGGTTGTGTGATGGTGTTGGAGATGGCTGTGTAACGGTGTTAGAGGAGGTTGTTTGATAGTGTGTAGACAGGATTCCTGTAGTATCCTCGCGATGTCGTTAAGCTTGTTATGTGATTGTGTCCCGGTAGTGAGGTAAGGGGATAGGCAGTTGGTACACGAGGGTCTTGTTACCAGGACATATCGATATTCTGCTACCTGTTGTGGCGTCAGTCGTTGTTACAGGGTTAGTTCCATGTGGAGGGGAAGTTGTAGCAGGACGCCGGTCTGGAGTACGGGCCGGGTAACTTCTGCATTGTGTCGAACGGTTTATCTTGGTCAGTGTAGGAGAGTAGGGAGCCGCGGCTGGGTTGCGTGGGGGCTCTTGCTTATCTCTCTCCCCATAAACATAGCGAAGGCAGACCACTTACTGGTGTGCCAGACCCGTGCCGACCGTGGAGACTTCCACTCCCGGGATGGCTCATTCCCCGCCAACTGTGATTCTGGCCAAGTTTTTTCTGAAATGCTCCTCTGTTTGGTGACGTCTTTGGTGTTGGGTTTGTCGTGGACAAGGGCTGGACGGGAGGTTCCCCTGGTGTTTGTTCTTCCCGGACGCGGTTGGTGGCAGGCTCTGGCCTGTCAGTAGAGAGGTACAAGGTCTCTGTGGACGCTTGGCACAACAGTCTCGTAGCGTAGCACAATTTGGAAGTTGTGCAGAGGGTTCGATGTAAGGTCTGCTCTTTTACTGGAGTCATTATCTGTGTTGGAGTAAGAGTTGTAAGGAGTTTAGGTGTTCTGAGGTGTCGTTTTAATGGAGGTAATGACTGGTCTTGTTTGGTAAATGGCTCTGTGTCGTCAGGTGAGACCCTGGTCCAGTCCTGGCGACTCCTGCTGCTTCTTTTAATTACTTGATAGAACTCTGGCCAGGTTGGATGCCACAGTTGCTCTTCAATGTTTCCTAGGAGGTTGTACGAAAAGGGGCGGGCGGAAATGAAGCCTTATGAGAAGGCAAAACCTGAAAGAAAAAAGACATAAGATGGAGCAGCAAATTAGAAAATTAAAAGACAACCTTTGAAAAGATGACATCGAGTGTGGGGATATATGGGGGACGATAAGTGAAGTTGGTTATTAGGCTAGAGGAATAACTGGAAATATGAGTTACTAAGGCTGATGTGCTGCTTCCATGGAGAACCGATACCAGTCACCTCCGTCTTCCTGTATTACACGTCACTTGAGCAGTAACTACCAAACATCGATTACGTTTTTAAGTATATTTTGACTCGACTGATATTATTCAGTTACTTCAGGTGACTCGTTTCACATATAGCCCTGCCCTTGGTCAGCACATGTCCCTGACGTACTCCCCCAGTGACCTCACACCATTGATTCCTACCACCACAATGCTCTGTCACAACCACCGCTTCCATCAGCAGTCACCATGTCCACCCAAAGTCCTGTTTTAAATCAACAAATGTGTTTTCTGAATCCATAAATGATATGAAAGCTTGGTATAAATACTCTTCGTGCGTCCACATTGCCCTGCTGCTGCTGTTTTCTGTTGCTACTGTACTTACTCTTGCCGCTGTTTTTGCCGTTGCCTGTGTCTCTGTTCTTCTGTTACTTCTGCTGTTCCTTCCGTCGTTTCTGTTGCCTTACTTATAGCCTGGCATTGAGACGTACAGCATTTTTTCTCAGAGTTTTACATCAGCTTTTCTCTCTCTCAATCTTGAATGTATTGTATTGCAATTCCACCTGATTAGTTCGGCTGTAAATCATGATTGATCATGCGTTTGATTACCGTTACAGTAGTCACCTTTGTCTTGCTGTAAATTAAGAAGAGTAGGCCTGTAACTGGTCCTTTACGTTGATGACCTTGTCTTGCGGTTTGAGTGACGTGATTTGTGATATGTCATTTGACATCAGGTTTTTAAGCACATGTTTACGGTTATTTTCTTGTCTTTCCAGGTATGTTGTGATGGCAGATGTTGTTTTGGTCTCTGTGGGATGTCCTTTGTGGTATTCCCTCAGTAATGTGGAGTGAGAGGCACTGGTGGCGCGAGGCACTACAGACCGGTGAGTCTTTCAGAAGTTATATTGCCAGCGGTGCTGGGAGGCAACCCTAGGTACCTCACCAACGTCAGTTAACACACTGTGTAAACTGTTCCTGAATTTATTGATGAATTTTTCTCTGGTGGTATTTGATTTTGTTGATAGTTTTTAATGACGGTATATACGAGTTTTACATTCTGTGTATAGTATTAAATTGTATAGATTCTATCAGATTTTTTTTTTTTATATAGTGCTGGGTATGTATGACCACAAGTATCATAAAATGGAAGGGTTTTTATACGATGTTAGTCCAGTATTCCGTGGTGTGAGTCCTGCCACATCTGGTGTGGTGATGAATGAAAGCCGGGTTTATTGGCATCTCTGCCAGGGACGGAGTCAGACAGACTGGCATATATGAATCAAGACTAGACAGGTGCCAGAGGGACAGGCCAGTAGGGAGTGGGCAAGCCTTGTAGTGTTGACAGAAGCAGGAAGTAGGTGTATTAAACAACATAGTAAGCTGCCAAGCAGGTTGTTGTCTGACACGTTATATAGCAGGCAAGTCGTCAAGATAGCGGAAGTGACTGCTTGATGAACTAGCGGTATAGCAGGCTTAGGTATGCAGGGTATATATATATATATATATATATATATATATATATATATATATATATATATATATATATATATATATATATTGAGAAGCAGGTCGGCGCTCGGTATTAACAGGGATACCTACATACATACATACAGACATTCATACAAAACAATGAACCTCTCTTCGAACCACTTCTGGTGGAACTGCTGCACTGTGAACAGTTCGAACCGAACGATTGGCTACAGTGAGATCATTGAAGTCAGGCAGACATGTGTATAGCGAGCTGACCTGCCGGATGAGCCATGAGCTCCCCTGCCTGCCGACGGCAATGTTCGTTTTTTCATTTTTTTCCTCAAAAATCGGGTAATTCATCTTGCACTCGGACCCGTCCTGTGGGCGGGGCTGCACACAGGACGGACAAATAGGTCCGGGAACTGGGCCACCCTGGGGGAATGTATAGCTAGTGACGTAATGCCTGATCTGTTGACAGGTGGCAGACTTGGGAGGATTGTCAAGTACCTGGGACAAAATTGGGATACGTGTCTACTCTCTGGGATAAAGTTAGGATACTAGTCAAGTATTTAGGACAGGGTCATGACACTTGTTAAGTATATGGGACAAAATGTGTTGAAAATCGTATGCATATCCTGTAATGTGTGCTGAGAAATATCTTTGAATTGGCTTGATTCTACATATTGTGTGTGTGTGTGTGTGTGTGTGCGTGTGTGTAGCATAGCCGCTCCAGAGCATAGCATGGGAGCAGTGTGGTTATATGTATAACCATGACCATGCTTTCCACGTGTGTGTTATTTACATTACAATGGCTCATGTAAACAACAGCCGCCTCATTTACATAATTTACTAAAACTTACGTTGGGAGTTCTTTATAATGTGTATAGAATGTAAATGTTGCTATTTTGGGATGGTTTTCTTTATATATATATATATATATATATATATATATATATATATATATATATATATATATATATATATATATATCTGGGGATAGGGGAGAAAGAATACTTCCCACGCATTCCCTGCGTGTCGTAGAAGGCGACTAAAAAGGGAGGGAGTGGGTGGCTGGAAATCCTCCCCTCTCTTGTTTTTTTTTTTTTTAATTTTCCAAAAGAAGGAACAGAGAAGGGGGTCAGGTGAGGATATTCCCTCTAAGGCCCAGTTCCTCTGTTCTTAACGCTACCTCGCTAACGCGGGAAATGGCAAATAGTATGAAAAAAAAAATATATATTATGTATTTGTGGCATGATACCAGATGTTGAAGAATGTCCATAGATGTCGTCGCCAGTGGAATGTTTATATGATAATGTCTAATGTTTATATGACGATAGATATCAGAGGCAGTGTGGAATACGTTCAGTACACAGTTGTCATCATGGTAGAGAGAGGCTGCCAGCTTCTCAGTCATAAGCATGGAATTCCCAAGGTCTGCTGGACTGTTGTTGGCGTCGGTCGTGGTTAGGTTAGCTTCCTGGTGAGTGACTGATGAATATTACATTAGTCTGATCCTGGTGGGTTAGTGTGTGGCTAGCTGGTCTAGTTACCAGCCTGGCATCAAGAGGCTTACTGGGCAACGTTAGTGTGTTTAGCTCCAGCCTGAGCCCTGGCCATCATCAACAGGGGACGGGAGAGAAACACTCTGTTCTCACACAGATAAAGATCAGGACTTGTACACAGGACCAGACACAGACTACCCGACCCAGAGGTTTGTAGTTAGACGGAGGATGTTCACGACGCAGACACAGATGGACAGAAATAAACGGCTGTGATAATTTCCTGAGGCTACCAGACTGACAGAAAGTACGGTTGTCTCACAGACAGACAGACATAGACAGAAACACAACGTCTCTTATAGACAAATGTGGTATCACTACCTCGCGTAGACATACAGACAGACATTGATAGCATATCATACACAGACATCGTCGTAATACGTTACACATACATAGTGAGTATCCTTCATAGACAGACAGACAGACAGACACACTATTAATCCCTCCCACAGAGAGACGGACAGATAGAAAGGTCAGTAGACAGGTTGACAAGGGTAAAACATGAAAATATTTGCACAGAAAATCACGAGTATAAATTTGTAGGTATGAGAGTCATGCCGGCATGGTACATAGATTGGCCCGCTACTGCACGGATGACACTACTGATGTAAACCTGACACAGCGGCTGTGGCCGGTCACCCACCCTCGTGAGGGGTCAGATTTATCCAGGTGGGTCGGTCGTGTCACGAGGAAATCTGACGTGGTAAAATCCCGGGGGATTTTACCGGAATAATGGAGAGGATTTATTGAATATTCCAGGTGGTGTTGGTAAAGTGGTGAAGGGTGCGTGCGTGGTGGGTCGTTATGCTGGCGACGACTTGAGTCGTGGTAGGGGTGGTAGTGTAGGTCGATCCTGGACCGTCACACACACACACACACACACACACACACACACACACGCTTGTACTGTGACAGATACATTACGTCAGTGTGACGTCATAATCCAGGGCTGATCTCTGTCCGTGCCGGGTGGCAGCGCTGACTAATTGCCCTGCAGCAGCGGGTTGCCTACTGCACATTGTTGACTCTCTCTCTCTCTCTCTCTCTCTCTCTCTCTCCCTGCCATGCTTCAAGATGAAGAACTTTTCTCGTACCTCCGTCGCTGGTATTCAGTCGTACGTTTCGTTGATCGTAGTGTACTGTAAGGTCGGGATCTACATTGAGCGAGAGGTAACGTTGAGACCAGTCCACAAACGTGAAGAATAAGGGAGAGTGAGTCTGGTGTGTTGCATTTCCCGCCTGGCCTTGGGGCAATACGGAGCTATGATAAACCTCAGGTTTCAGTGTGTGTCAGGAAGGCTGATCATCCCTCGGGTAGACTGGTGGCTGTCGCCCTCACTGGGAACTCTTAAGGCACCCCCCCCCCCCTCCTCCCCCCGCAGCTGAGCGTAGCGCAAGAAAGAGCTAATCTCCTGAACCTCGGTATTGTGACTTTGTTTGATGTTAAGGTTCTTCACTGTTCTTGTGCTGAGGGGGAGGTCGTGGCAAGTTATGTATCTATCTATCGGTCTGTCTATTGTCTCTTTATGTATCTGCCCATGTGTGTCCTTGTGAATCTCTCTCTCTCTCTCTCTCTCTCTCTCTCTCTCTCTCTCTCTCTCTCTCTCTCTCTCTCTCTCTCTCTCTCTCTCTCTCTCTCTCTCTCTCTGTATATAATGTCTCTTGGTGAATGTCCAGATCTCAGATTATAAAATGGTCAGACATAAAGGAATTATGATGGAGGAATTAAAGAAATGCTTCTCGCACAAACGCACGCGCACACGCACACACACACACACACACACACACACACACACACACACACACACACACACACACACACAGCATTAAGCCATACGTGGCAGGAGAGATGTTTTATAACTTTCGCTAAATATGGATGATTTTTCCCCAAAGGGATCTGTGTACCGTAACTTCTGCTTCGAGTCCCGTACAACTGGACGGTGAAGCTCGACAGAATTTAACAAAAAAAAAGCCTTTTTTAAATAGTAAGACAATAGTGTTATAGTTGACGTTTATTTCTATTAAACAGATTTCATCTATTTTGATCAATTATTATGGTAGTAAAAGCAAGACTGTTAGTATTAGCGATTTTGTAAAGTTATATTCAAGGGTCGTATTATCGTGTTTGAGGATCGTAGCGTCTTGCTCAAGGGCCGCAACACCGTGCTTAATGGTCGTAACGTCGTGCTTAATGGTCGTAACGTCGTACTTAATGGTCGTAACGTCGTGCCAAGGAGATTATTAATATATTGTTAAGTATTGGCATGGGTTACGCATTACTTATAAACTGTGTAAGGCAGCACATAGTTTTATCGAACCTCATACGATCGTAGACCTCCTTTATAAGCTACTTACGGTCGTAAACCTCACTTATTAGCTACTTACGGCCGTGGTCCTCACTTAAGAACTACATAAGGTCTTAAACCTCACTTATTGATAAAGTACTTAAGGTTATGTACCTCACTTATGAAGTACGCAACGCCGTAAGCCTCACTCATGAACAACTCGAGGTCGTAAACTTCACTAATAAAGTACTTACAGTCGTAAACCTCACTTATGAATTACTTTAGGTCGTAAATCCTGAGTTCTTTGAGCCACTTTTGCCGGTATGACTCGTTCTCCTGTTGGATGGCGGCTCAATAAGAGAAACCCAGGGAATATGTTTTTCTGGTGACAACGTTTCTCTCAGTCGCTCTGGTGACAGAACGCGTAAAGCCTCACTGAACCAGCTTTCTGAGATAATTCTTCTCTTTTCCTTTCTTTTTCGGTCATTTACATCGACTGTTTTCGCCTCACTTGGCCACAGACCACATCAGCTCCGGCATCACTTGGCGTCCGTGGTTGGCCGTCCGGTAGCGTTCCACATTGACTTTCTCCTCCGTGTGAAACCACCGGGCTGGCCAGGGGTGCTCTCTCTCTCTCTCTCTCTCTCTCTCTCTCTCTCTCTCTCTCTCTCTCTCTCTCTCTCTCTCTCTCTCTCTCTCTCTCTCTCTCTCTCTCTCATGTGTGAACCTGTCGCCAGTTTATTGTTTCATCTAAGGCCTGACCTCGTGGAGAACAGCCGTGCATTTACAACCAGTCCTGGACGAGGACACACGTCCTCGTTACCGAGATGACTGACTCATGAGCAGGAAAGTGCCTAAATGTCCTCACAGTGATGACATGGTAACTGGTTCCCTCACACTGGAGGTCTCCCGTACCAGCTCATGGAGTAATTCGTTTTTTGTTTACTTGATGAGCCTGGCTGGAGCCCAGGACCGTGACGTGGAGGAGGGAGTGGCTCTACGTGAAGGCAGGTGGAGGTGTGAGCCAGACGACACCGTCCACACACCCTCGTTCATCAGGGTAGGGAATCTTAGTAATGGCTGGGAGATATGACGCCAGCTGGGCTTGGTCGTGGCTGTGAGGCTCGACTCTGGGGTCTCCCTCATCCACTCACAGACACTCAGGATGTGGCAGTGGTAATTAGTGCCTCAGTAGGCCATTGAGGTGGAATCGCTGGTGAATGATTAGAGTTTGTAACTATTCTCCTGCAGTTATTGACTGGGTGTAAAAGTGATGTTTATACATATAATGCCGTACTCAAGAAGCCCATAGGAATGGTTACTTAACACTTGTCGTGGGGTTACTTAACACTGTGACTAGCGCGAAGCATATATTCATGAGTCGTAGGGTAGGACGAACACTTCCTTCAGGAAGGATCAGGTTGTTGAAGGCTATGGAGTGAGGGGCCGATGACAGGTGGGGGAGGCGGCACCACCGCTGAGGTCATCATTTGTCAAACTATATTGGCGGGTAATCAATGCCAGGAGCCGGGAGCTACTGCTGCCGGAGCAGGGAGGCGAGGCCGGCGTCGGGGATAGGTAGTTCACTGGTTAGGAGGGATAGTTCGAGGTGGATATGCTGATGAGGTGGACGGAGACGGGCAGTGGGAGGTGGAGAGTTAGAGACAGAACATTTGTTATATCGGCTGACAGCGGGGAGGCTTCTAAACCTAGTGAGACACGCACCAGTAGTCACTGTTGTACATAATTAAGACCGTGTCCACAACACACAACATATACAGATGAAGGATGTTATTGACCCAGTAAGGAAGGGAGGCTTTCGCTTCGAGGTACAAAGTCACGGAAATAAAACTCTTTAAAGCTATGCTTACGAAGAAGGAAATGTTGCCAGTACCTTGCAGTTGACCGGAAACTTACGTGATTAGATTTGATTTTCCTCTTGAGCACGACAGCACGACACTTCAGAACGATCGTACTACACTGTAGCACGCCGATACGATGTGTGACTACGATGGGACGACTTCATATGGGAATGAAAAGCTGGCTCCTGATCCGACGCATAAGGCTCAGGTCGAAACGTCGTGCTCACGGATCGTGTGCCGTCGTGCTCAAGGGTCGTGCCGTCGTGCTCACGGATCGTGTGCCGTCGTGCTCAAGGGTCGTGCCGTCGTACTCACGGATCGTGTGCCGTCGTGCTCAAGGGTCGTGCCGTCGTGCTCACGGATCGTGTGCCGTCGTGCTCAAGGGTCGTGCCGTCGTGCTCACGGATCGTGCCGTCGTACTCAAGGGTCGTGCCGTCGTGCTCAAGGGTCGTGCCGTCGTGCTCAAGGGTCGTGCCGTCGTGCTCAAGGATCGTGCCGTCGTGCTGAAGGGTCGTGCCGTCGTGCTCAAGGGTCGTGCCGTCGTGCTGAAGGGTCGTGCCGTCGTGCTCAAGGGTCGTGCCGTCGTGCTCAGGGGTCGTTCCCTCGTACTCAAGGGGTTGAAATGCAATTCTAAGCGTTTTCTGACCATGTAGAAGTATTGGTGCGGGGGAAAGCTGGCCTTACTTACCGTGATTGGCTCTTGAGGTGTTGCTGGATGAGTGTGAATTTCGTGCAAGGTGCCACGTTCGCAACCCATCCTCTGCTGTACTCTCTGAACTCAGCCACGCCACCACCAGAATTCATTCCTGGAAATACACTTTTCCCTTTCGCATAGAACTTCTAGAAGGTTGAAGTTTAACGACTTAATATTTTGAGGTTTAAAGTTTAACGGTTTGATGTTAGGATTAAGTTTAACGATTTAAGCCTTTGGGTTTATATTCAACAACTTGACACTAGGGTTTAAAGTTGAACGACCTAACCTTGGAAGTGTCTTTGTCTACCACATTATACGTGTAGTGTGGGTGAATCTGATGTATTGCTTTGATGAATGTGGTGTTAGATGGTACTTATCGTAATGTAACGTAACGCCTCATGTGGTGTTAGATGTTACTTACCGTAACGTAACGTAACGCCTCATGTGGTGTTAGGTGTTACCGTAACGTAACGTAACGCCTCATGTGGTGTTAGGTGGTACTCACCGTAACGTAACGTAACGCCACATGTGGTGTTAGGTGTTACCGTAATGTAACGTAACGCCGCAACCTGAAGATAAAATGATTTATGTAAAAGCTGAATCACACGGTTCTCAGGTCTCCTCAGCGAGATGTGTGGCGACGTCTGAGAGGCGGCCCACTTTGACTCAGAGGCGAAGATCCGTTTATGTTTGGGTGGATGGAAAGAGGTTTCCCTCGCGGGATGCGATCCCGTGGCTTTAACTTAACATTTACTGGCGTACACAAGAATTATGCTACGGAGTACATTTGCTTGTTATTTGGAGTTTGTGTACTCTCCCCTTGTTGGTTGGTCGATGATTTTATGGTGTACGTGCGTCGGATATGCGAGGCAGAGTTACCAGCCACGTCCAGTGCTGCAGACGGAGGTGCACAGGGAACAAATGCTGCTGGAAATCAAGTTGACAACCAGTCACAGGTTTAGGGTATAGTGATGTGGGAAGTAACGAGTCGCAACACTCACTCGGTTGAGGTCATGGCAAAGTAAAGTACGGTACCGTAACTCACAGTCTTGTAACGTTCGTACAGAGGGAAGCCTCAGAACAGAAGGATGAAAACAGAATCAGAACAGAAGACTCAGAAGTCAGGATTGACGACAGAAGGGTCACACCAGAGGGCTAGCAACAGAAGGGGACCTCCCGGCGTGTATGTCTGTGGTTCCTCCCACATTGGCAGGGCGCCACCACGCCCTTCCTCCCCTCCCCCATGGGGATTCATGGCCCCCGCCCCACCCTTAATCTGAGTCGAAAGTCAATCATTCATCCATCTCCCAGACAAACGACGCACTTCTTACACAAGACAGTCAGTCTTTAAGGCCCGTATGATGGTTCCTTGCCTCTCCTCCTTGCGTACGGGCAACACAAAGTACCTTTGTTAACTTTAGGAAGACATGATACAACTGTATATTACTTGTATATGAAAATCCCTCAACCCTGTTCAGGACATGATGGTTTAAGATGGTCCTGGGCAAGTCTATGTTTGAACTGGAAGGGTTGACAGTTGGCCATACAGTTACTCTAGTGATCTGTGATAACTGGTGACAGTTGGCCATACAGTTACTCTAGTGATCTGTGATAACTGGTGACAGTTGGCCATACAGTTACTCTAGTGATCTGTGATAACTGGTGACAGTTGGCCATACAGTTACTCTAGTGATCTGTGATAACTGGTGACAGTTGGCCATACAGTTACTCTAGTGATCTGTGATAACTGGTGACAGTTGGCCATACAGTTACGCTAGTGATCTGTGATAACTGGTGACAGTTGGCCATACAGTTACTCTAGTGATCTGTGATAACTGGTGACAGTTGGCCATACAGTTACTCTAGTGATCTGTGATAACTGGTGACAGTTGGCCATACAGTTACTCTAGTGATCTGTGATAACTGGTGACAGTTGGCCATACAGTTACTCTAGTGATCTGTGATAACTGGTGACAACGGTTGTCGTCGACGTTGATGTCTCCGTGCGATATTTGCTTCATGACCTCGATGGCATATTAATTGATCGAGCACGACGGTACGACCCTTGAGCACGACGGTACGACTCTTGAGCACGACAGTACGACTCTTGAGCGCAACGGTACGACTCTTGGGCACGACGGTACGACCCTTGAGAACGACGGTACGGCCCTTGAGAACGACGGTGCGAATCTTGAGCACTAATGTACGACTTTTGAGCACGACGGTTACCGACATACTCTGAGCAAAGCTTTGGTAGAGTGTGTGTCAACCAACGGCTAAATAGCCGTGAGAAGCAGTTTGCCGGCGCTCGGCAGAATATCTAGACTGTGTATTGCCAAGTCTACAGTAATTGGTTTTACAACAGCCAGTCTCCAAGTGGAATATCTCTCTCCATTATCTAATTTGATTCTCTGGTATTGTTTGTAGTTTAGATCAATTTCCCAGTTTTATTTCTAGAGTAGTTTTGGTTTCTGCTTTTATGTTGAAGTAGTTCAGTTTTCTAGTTATATTTCTAGGATAGTTCCGTTTTCTGATTTTGCTTCTAGAATATGGTTGTTCCCTATTTTGTTTCTAAAGCAGTAAATATTTTTCTCCCTTTTTTCCAGGTTTGGACAGCTTTTCTAGTATAATTTCTAGAACGGCAATTTTCTAGGTTTATGTCTAGAGTAGTTCTGGTTAGCGTTGTGTGTCCTCTTGTGCAAAGTAGTCACAAATCCCAGTCAAGTGGAACCAAACACAAAAAAGTATATGAAAGGTATTAAGTGTCTCCAACCTGGAATTGCATAGGGAAAGTTAACAGGGAGCAAATATCACGGGAAATACGCAGGGCTCTGTATATAACTTTTTTGTTTCATCGCGTGACCAATATGAATTGGTATTGGGCAATTCTGTATTCTGATTTATTTTTTTCCCGTATTTTTAAAAAAAATATAAAGTATGCATCAACTAGGTTGTTCCATTGTTCCAATTATCATAAAGATAACAAAATTCCAATATGCGAAATGTAGTTAAAACAGATAATGATATAATTTTGTTATCAATAATTCAAAAGGATTTAGGCTTCAAATATGATCTCTCTCTCTCTCTCTCTCTCTCTCTCTCTCTCTCTCTCTCTCTCTCTCTCTCTCTCTCTCTCTCTCTCTCTCTCTCTCTCTCTCTCTCTCTCTCTCTCTCTCTCTCTCTCTCTCTCTCTCTCTCTCTCTCTCTCTCTCTCAAATGTGACCCTTGGCCTGACCTTTAAGGGCTGGGTTAAAGGCCAGGCCATCGTACGCAAAGATGTTGAGGAGTTCAATATTGTTATTACATTAATGGTGATTGTGTGGGACCAGACGCGTCCTGGTGTGTGTGTGTGTGTCTGATTATATTAATGACGAGTGAAACTTGGTGGTAAACAGGCAGTTATGTTAATGACGTGTCCTCACGAAGTAAGATTCCGACGTGTCTTTCCTGAGGAAGATTCAGAACATGATGTTCCTTTT
Source organism: Panulirus ornatus (assembly GCF_036320965.1). Lineage (NCBI taxonomy): Eukaryota > Metazoa > Arthropoda > Malacostraca > Decapoda > Palinuridae > Panulirus > Panulirus ornatus. Next base: position 25,618,356 of record NC_092255.1, on the reverse strand, counting down.
AGTTGAGGAATATACGGAAGAATTTTGAGTGTGTATTCAGTGAGGAATATTGATGGGAGACCATGTCTTCACTGATCAGTGTTTGTGAGATCATGGCCAGCTTCGTCTCCCACAGGTGGTAATCCTATCCATCAACGCTGACTCGACCTGACTCCGTTATTCTCAGGTCTCGCAGCACGTGGTCCCAGAGTCACCACGTGGTGACTACGTGGTACTGTAGTGGTGACGGTACGTGGTACTGTAGTGGTGACGGTACGTGGTACTGTAGTGGTGACGGTAGGTGGTACTGTAGTGGTGACGGTACGTGGTACTGTAGTGGTGACGGTACGTGGTACTGTAGTGGTGACGGTACGTGGTACTGTAGTGGTGACGGTACGTGGTACTGTAGTGGTGACGGTACGTGGTACTGTAGTGGTGACGGTACGTGGTACTGTAGTGGTGACGGTGCGTGGTACTGTAGTGGTGACGGTACGTGGTACTGTAGTGGTGACGGTACGTGGTACTGTAGTGGTGACGGTACGTGGTACTGTAGTGGTGACGGTACGTGGTACTGTAGTGGTGACGGTGCGTGGTACTGTAGTGGTGACGGTTGTGTGGACTACATTGAGTGAGAGCCACTGGGGATGGTGATGTTCAGGTGCACAACACGTCTGACGGCAGGTGTGACATCATCATGGTTGCTGGGGTTAACAGTTTAGTGATGGAAGAGTTGACGGTGAGGATACGTCTTTGTTGCCCCCGCACGGCGCACCATCCACTTTAGTCGACATTCAGAGGTGAATAACTTACGTTACACGACGAAAGATGATGGTCGCTAGGGTCGTGCAGAGGAATTTTTTTTTTTTCTTCCAGCACGACCATAGACGACTTTGTGTCTGCACGACGCAAGCAACGACTCGTCATGAGGACGCTCGTGTTATGAAGGCATGACGCTTGCTGGGGCCTGGGGGAGAGCTAGCCCAGCCTCTCCCCCAGGGTGATATAGTGAGGGAGGAAAGTTAGCTGGGGTGGTGAGGGGAGGTGTGCGTCATGTACTACGTCCAGGATGGTGACTGGCTGACTGTGAGGCGCTAGTGGGAGGTGTGGTGCAGACTGCGAAACGGTGGACGTAGAGAGGAAATGGTCGTGGAGATAAAGGTGAGAGAGAGAGAGAGAGAGAGAGAGAGAGAGAGAGAGAGAGAGAGAGAGAGAGAGAGAGAGAGAGAGAGAGAGAGAGAGAGAGAGAGCCATAACCTGTCTGGTGACCCGACGAGGACGTGGCAAAATATCCTTTGACCTGTGACCTGTGTTGATCAACCGACCTTTAATAACATACTCACTCAAGTGCGATTTGCCGTTGCACGTTGTTAATTACTTCCCCTGGTGACCTGTAGACAAATACGAATATAAGAGAATTTGATTCGTGCCTGAATCATTTACATCAGATGCTTTTGTTATCATAATTCTTCATCAGAAGGTTCAGTAGAACTGTACCGTGGTCCACTGTGTACCGTCGTGGTCCACCACGTACCTTCATGGTACAGGCTGTACCGTGTGTACCATAGACCAACACCAAAGATTCTAATCACTCAGATCTACCTCCTTCCATAACGGTATCTCTGACCCTCTCACTCCCCTCCTCCTGTATTATAACTATGTTTTATATGTATTTTTTCTTCCTCATTTCCATTTCCGAGATGTCTGCGTTCTATTTGCGTTTCGGGGAATTTCGTTTTCTGGTCTTGCCGTGTGGGGGGGGGGGGGGGAGGGTTAGAGTGGAAGGCAGGTGTGCTTGGGGTGGTGGGGAGGTTAGAGGGAGGCTAGGGGGAGCAGTATTAGGTCAGACTCTCCCACGGGAGATAGTCAGTTCAGCCTTGAGGCTACAGGCGTTTTGCGCCACCACCTGCATCTGGCTCACCCACCCTCACACACCTGGCGTACACATCCCCACACACCTGGCCAACACATCCTCACACACCTGGCCAACACATCCCTACACACATGACATATATGTATCCTTCCCAGTGGTGTAAACACCTTACCTACACCCCACAACAATGTCCCCCAAGCTACCCTACTCTTCCCCTACATCAGTAAGGTGTCTAATGGTAAGGGCTTGCTCCCTCCTCCCCTCACTTTACTGCGCTCCTCCCCTCCTTATTGTACCACACACACACACACACACACACAGCGCCGAGGGGATGATGAACGCATGGCTTGACTGAGATAATATTGTCGCGCGCAGATTTCGAACCCGGGCGGGCCCGTGCGTGAATCATGGTCAGCAACGCCGATCACTTCACTACGGAGGCCGTCATGTAAGTGTATCACCGAACACGTGTAGACGTATATTCTTTTAGAAAATTTCAAGATGCAGTTACGGAAGTGACGCACATAATGGTCACGTGTCTCGTGCTCTCTCCTCTTGAGCTCAGTCCAGTCCCTGAGTACTGACAGGAGCTCTGGCCTCACTTGCCTGACAGTGTCATATGACAGGAAGCCATGCCAGAGTATTTTCGTTGTTTAATTGCGAGGAAACAGTTTGCATTATTTTCTCCTTGATACGGTCTTTGTTGGTTTGTTCCTGGTCACACTAGTTTGAGTTTTGTGAAAGTTTATCTTTTAGTTTGGTGCAGAATATGGTAATGATGTTTGACGTGGATATTGGAGGACGCTCCTAAAACCAGCCTGAGTTTCGTCAGGAAAAATGATGAGACTTTTACGCCCAGCTGTAATTAGACAAGCGACTTTTATAATGGCTCCTTGGCCGTATTACACTGTATCGTTAGCAGTTACTGCCAGTTTTATTCTGTTTTTCTTCTGGCTTAAAGAGCTGTCAGCTCCTCCTGGGAACTAGTAACTTACACATTTATGACGTATTAGTTGTTGTTCAAGTTACGACGCCGTCCGTCGGAGGGTCCCTGGCGAATCGTGCGACCCGACGCTCGTTGTCGGAAATCCGATGTTGCGTCGAAGTATGGGTGCGTCGTGAGCAGTTACCTGCTGTGACATGCAGGAGAGAGAATTACCTTACGACGCAGTGCGAGTGAAGTACTTGATATTTGAACAGCGAGGTGTAGTGTTAGGAGTGTCTCATGTTCACTGTATGGTGAGGGAAAGCAAGGTGGCATGAAGAGAATGATTTTTTTCACGTAGAACATAGAGGGAGACTTGAGAGGGGTTAAGTAAGCTAGGTGGTTGAAGGCTGAGCCTGCCTTCCTGTTGATAAGTGAGAGGGAAAACTTGAGGAGCTGTACAACTGCATGAATTATCAGAGGAAAAATACACACGAGGACGTTTGGTTCACTGATCAGTTATGACGGCCCCGGGAGGAGGAGGAGGAGGAGAATGTTGCGAGGGTGGTGAGTGACCCTGTGTTGCCCAGGGGCTCGTCAGGACGTTCCTGTTGACCACGTGTAGTGGATGATGACCACGTGTGGTGATAGCCATATGGTGATGGTGAACAAGAGTGTGATAGTGACCAGGTGGAGAGTTGAATACGTGTGAGTGTTGATCACGTCGGATGGGCAGGCTCTGGTCACAGTTATAGTAGAGACGCTGTTATATCTGCGTACGAACAGACAGCCTGTTGCACTCAACAGACAGGTTCTCCAGGTTTAACAGACAGGTACGGAACCCACAGACTCCACCATCCCGAGGCTTCACAGACCAAAATGACAGCTCGCCCTTCTCCGCCGTGCAGATCATTGTCCATGTCAGAGCAAAAACGTTGACAGCTTTCCTGAAGCTTGACAGACCAACGTTGGGAGCAGACAGACCTTGACAGTATCTGCCAAGCTTGGTCCCACCACACCCGCCGCCACACTCTCACCACACCACACCACACCGATGAATTATATTGACACTGATATGATGCATAAACATTGTATAGAATATATGAAAACCATTGGCGTCACATCAGTGTGTGTAGAAGTATAGGTAAAGGAGAAATGTTGTGTAGGAGTTGAGGAGGATCATAGAGGCAGTGCGTGAACACGGCTGCTAATGGCTGTACGTCCGTAGGAAATGTCTTTTGTTAAAACACCTTTTGTAAGTTGTGAAGGTAAAGTTTTGTGTATTGTTACTTCCGCCACTGCTGCTGCTGCTGGTGCACGTGGACTACTGCTGTTGACCACAATGTGAGGTTTTTCTTTTTCATGATCGTCTTTGTCAAAAGATGTTTGTATCATGTATAATGTGTATATGATTTCCGACTATCGGGTCTAATTGTCTATCTTGGTCACAACCTGAGCACGGCGGTACGGCCCTGAGGTGTGACGTCAAGTGACCTGCAGCTCTCATGGAAGAGTCAATTTGTCTCTTCCTGGCGCTACCTTTGCAGGAGGAAAGGTAGACAGGTATGGATATACAGACAGTTAGCATGTAGGCAGAGGTTGTTGTGTTAGGTATGACGGAGAGGTGCGTGTGTTGTGTTAGGTATGACGGAGAGGTGCGTGTGTTGTGTTAGGTATGACGGAGAGGTGCGTGTGTTGTGTTAGGTATGACGGAGAGGTGCGTGTGTTGTGTTAGGTATGACGGAGAGGTGCGTGTGTTGTGTTAGGTATGACGGAGAGGTGCGTGTGTTGTGTTAGGTATGACGGAGAGGTGCGTGTGTTGTGTTAGGTATGACGGAGAGGTGCGTGTGTTGTGTTAGGTATGACGGAGAGGTGCGTGTGTTGTGTTAGGTATGACGGAGAGGTGCGTGTGTTGTGTTAGGTATGACGGAGAGGTGCGTGTGTTGTGTTAGGTATGACGGAGAGGTGCGTGTGTTGTGTTAGGTATGACGGAGAGGTGCGTGTGTTGTGTTAGGTATGACGGAGAGGTGCGTGTGTTGTGTTAGGTATGACGGAGAGGTGCGTGTGTTGTGTTAGGTATGACGGAGAGGTGCGTGTGTTGTGTTAGGTATGACGGAGAGGTGCGTGTGTTGTGTTAGGTATGACGGAGAGGTGCGTGTGTTGTGTTAGGTATGACGGAGAGGTGCGTGTGTTGTGTTAGGTATGACGGAGAGGTGCGTGTGTTGTGTCAGTATGACTCAGAAGTGTGTGTGTTGTGTGTGTGTGTGTGTGTGTGTGTGTGTGTGTGTGTGTGTGTGTGTGTGTGTGTGTGTGTGTGTGTGTGTGTGTGTGTGTGTGTGTGTGTGTGTGTGTGTGTGTGTGTGTGTGTGTGTGTGTGTGTGTGTGTGTGTGTGTGTGTGTGTGTGTGTGTGTGTGTGTGTGTGTGTGTGTGTGTGTGTGTACGTGTGTTTGTGTGTGGGTGTGTCACTAGAGACTTTAAGACTTCCTTTTCTAGTCTTTCACTTCTTTCCTCATCATTTCATTCCTTCATATGAAATATCCACTGAGCTCTTATCCCATCGCTTCTCTGCTTAAGCGTCCCTCTTCCCTCCTTCCTCCTTCTCTGTTATCGCTTTCTTTCATAGTCTCCCTCTCATTCTCAGTGTTCCCAGCTCACTCACTCACTCCCACACCCTCTTCCTCCATCATCCTTCTCTTCCACTCTGTTCTTCCTCCATCATCCTTCTCTTCCTCTCTGGTCTTCTCCTTCTCTTCCCATACTTCGTACCTTCTTGGTCTTCCCAATGTCTCTTTCGTTGTCTGACAAATTTTATTCGTTCTGTGTTCTGGTTTACCGTATTCTACACTAATTATTTCATTCCTTTTCCTGCTCTACTGTTGCGCTTCCTCTTCCATCATCCTTTCCCACTGCTGTGTACTGCGTTCCATCCTGTCCTGCCGTATCCTCCTCTTTTATCCTGTTGTTACACGCTTTGAATCCTGCCGTAACTTGTCCTCCTCTTCCGTCATGCTGTTGCACGTGCTTCTCCCATTTTCTGTCCCGTCACACTGTTACTTCCCCTACTGTCCTGTCCCATCCTGTCCAGTCCAAACCGCCCTCGCACCTGCTACACAGGTGCGAGGGCGGGAGGCCGGGCTGCTGCTGTAACTAAGATGGTCATCAGACGTGAAGAAGTACGTTTACAGTGTAGGTGGCGGGTGAATGGAGTAGACTAAAAGAGGATGTGGACAGCGTATAGAAGGCTGGAATGTTGTATGACAAAAGTGTTCTATAGATGGGAGGGCCGTACGAGGGTTAAATACCTTCCCCGTACCGTACAAAAAAGGTAAACAGGTACTTCAACACACACACACACACACACACACACACACACACACACACACACACACACACCGATGAATTATATTGACACTGATATGATGCATAAACATTGTATAGAATATATGAAAACCATTGGCGTCACATCAGTGTGTGTAGAAGTATAGGTAAAGGAGAAATGTTGTGTAGGAGTTGAGGAGGATCATAGAGGCAGTGCGTGAACACGGCTGCTAATGGCTGTACGTCCGTAGGAAATGTCTTTTGTTAAAACACCTTTTGTAAGTTGTGAAGGTAAAGTTTTGTGTATTGTTACTTCCGCCACTGCTGCTGCTGCTGGTGCACGTGGACTACCTGCTGTTGACCACAATGTGAGGTTTTTCTTTTTCATGATCGTCTTTGTCAAAGATGTTTGTATCATGTATAATGTGTATGATTTCCGACTATCGGGTCTAATTGTCTATCTTGGTCACAACCTGAGCACGGCGGTACGGCCCTGAGGTGTGACGTCAAGTGACCTGCAGCTCTCATGGAAGAGTCAATTTGTCTCTTCCTGGCGCTACCTTTTGCAGGGAGGAAAGGTAGACAGGTATGGATATACAGACAGTTAGCATGTAGGCAGAGGTTGTTGTGTTAGGTATGACGGAGAGGTGCGTGTGTTGTGTTAGGTATGACGGAGAGGTGCGTGTGTTGTGTCAGTATGACTCAGAAGTGTGTGTGTTGTGTTATTGTTGTAGCGGGAAGTGAGGGTTTAAGCCTCGTTCTGGATGTCTGATGATGAACAGGACGGCAAGTGAAGGGTCGTCATTCTTTACTGGGCCAGTAAGCTCGGCCATCATTAATACTGGTCCCACCCAGCCACTCCGGCCACCGGCCAACCAGTGACCTCGGTGAGAGCGTTGTGCTCAGTGCCCACAGGTCGATCCCCGGCTCCGTGCTCGTGAGTGCTGTCAACCATTGAGTATTCCTGTCATCAGTTTTTGGACAGTAGAGTAGAGGCTCTTTCTACATCGTTCTCTTCTCGTCCATCAACTTGGGTAAATCTCCGGAACCACATCTCTTGTTTACAGCTTCAGTGGGATTCCTTGCGTTAACGTGACTGGTGCGTAGCGTTCAGTGTTTCTTGCCTCCATGTTGTCCATGGTAGCGATACAAGAGCAGCTGGGACCCTGGGGTTCACCAGCATCAGGTGGGCATCATGGCTTGCTCTGTGACCTGACCCTTGAGATAGGAAGACATCATTGTTTCTCTCTCCAGTCATTATGACTTAGACGTGTCGCGTCACCGCTTGTTACTGTGGTGAGAAGGTATGGACGTGACGAGTGGAGGCTGCCCTGGTGATGTCTGGTCGATGTTTGTGTGTTTAGATCTTCCGTCACGTCCTTCACGCTGGCCAGGTCTGCTGTGTTGGTGCTGAGTTCTGATTGGATGAGGATGGATGGTGAGTTTTGAATTAGCTGAGGCTTGGTGCTGAGTTCTGATTGGCCGAGATTTCTTGTTTACCGACAGCCGGCATTTGTATTTTTAACAGAAATTGTTTTCTGGTTCTCATGTGGTGACAGCCGTGTGCAACTCCCTCTAGAAGAACAATAATATCATATCTTTCTTAATTTTTGCTCTTCCGGTGCTTGTGTAAGAGTCAGTGGAACGCAGGTATGTGATCTCAGAGCCGGGTCTTGCTGGTGATGTATTCTGACAACAAGTCACCGGGGAAGCAGTGTTGTGGTACAACACATCCCCTCCCCGCCTGTAATGGTCGGTTTCTACCATCGTTAATTAATCCATGACACGACCAGTCTGAGACGCAGGAACCTACACGCGCCTTGTTAACAAATGATCCTTGTTGGTGTTCACAACCTGAGCTCTGGTGTTCGTAAATAACTTACCGCAAGAACGGAGTCATTGTTCCCATGTGGCTTGAGGTAAAATCTTGAAGTGTACATTAATGAAGACTTCGTGTATGAGATAAATAAACGGTTTCCAGGTGATATTTCAGAGAGGTAACGTCCACATATTTGGTGCACACTGACCCTTTGACTTAAGTCAGGTTTCCTGGTGATGAGACCATGTGTACGGCCGATGTAGAACCTCTGAGGGACGCCACTGTTGATGGAGAAAGGGGGAGAAGCTGATCTGTCAACAACCACGGAAACAGATCGGCCACAGAGGGAGCAAAGCGAGGGAGGGAAGCCAGAAGCAGGGAGCTTAAGAGATGAGACCCCGATGCCACACCCTGTCAGAAACTTTGAATATATGAAGGTTAACTACATCAGATTTCCCAGTATCTTTCAGTGATGATGATGACCAGACATTGGTAAGATAGGAAGAAATATCACCGGTGGATCTCGCTATACGGAAGCCATATTATGGTGACCAGAGAGAAGACTGTGAGATTCACAGGTGTCTGAGGGTCTGGGTTAGAACGGTCACCCTTCTGTAAGGACGAGGTCTACTAACGTATGCTTCCAGGGAGGACATTATTGATGCTATCATACTGTGATCGCACGTGTGGTGGATGATGATCCATTCCTTCTCCCCAGCCCCCCCGGCCACACAGCCTGTGGATGGTAAATAGATCACTAACTTGGTCAGTGGGGAGTAAGTCTTGGAGGACTGTATTTCACAGGGTGCAGGACGGCCTCCCGCCCCGTGAAGAAGTTCCCCTCAAAATGTGGCCTGAAATATGGACGCCACTTGCCAGAGATGTGACCTGGGGGTACGGGGGAGGCCGTGGGGTCGCGGGATGGTGTCAGTATTAATGAGGCAACTTTACCTGCTGACTTGCTGGGGTTGGATGGCAACTTCCCGCCTTGATCTGTGGCATCAACAACAACAACAACAACAACAACAACAATAATTCTTTCCCTCTATCAATAGGTAATATTGACAGCGTGACCCCGCCTCCATATTGTAGTTCACCGTTGATATGGGTTGACGATCCACCAATGATACGTATGAACACACACACACACACACACACACACACACACACACACACACACACACACACACACAACCTAGGGTGTTCTCGAGGTCAGTGTAGACGCGCGTGGCCCTGAGTCTGGTGCAATATTGTGTTAGGGTGTGTGGTTGGCCTGGAGCGGAGCGGAGGGAGGGGGGAGTGTCCTCACAGGCCACTCACTGGTGAGGGGAGAGGCTCTCCTGAAGCCTCCCACCGCTGCTCACAGGCTCCGCTCGAGGCTCCTCCAGGGCTCCGCGAAGAGACGACACACACTAGGGCACAACACAGCCCCACCCTTCACCACGGCGGGACAACCCTTGAGCACGACAGCACGACTCTTGAACACGACGGCGGTACCCTTGAGCATGACGACACGACGACCCTTATATATATATATATCAAAGGCCAGGCCGTCGCACCCAGGAGGTCGTGTCGTCGTGGTGCCCTCGTGGTAAGATGGGGCGTAGCAGTACAGAACCAGAACTGTCGTTATTTCCCTCGTAGGCACGACCCTGGGGGAGGGTGTGGCCAGTCCTGTGCCACATCAGATGTCACGTGGGAAGGAAGACTTTATACATAAATACAAAATAAATGAAAGTATACAAGCAAAAATGAACCACAAATTATATTATTTGATATTTTATAACTAATAAGTTAAAAAGTACTGATGTATGGGAGGGAAGGAGTCCTCACTATCAACCTTGTGTGTTGGATCATAGACATGTTAATGATCTTGGGATGTGCCAGACAATATGTGGATTAGACTCTCTGTTTATGTGGAGGACGTCTTGACTATGCCGTGTGAGGGTGTGATTAGAAATGGAGAGAGAGAGAGAGAGAGAGAGAGAGAGAGAGAGAGAGAGAGAGAGAGAGAGAGAGAGAGAGAGAGAGAGAGAGAGCACTCGTGCTCGAGGTTACTTCGCAAGTTGAAAGTCACCTTCGGCAAGTCTGTATCATTGGGAGTACAGTCTCGTCAAAGAACTCCTCTTTCTAAAGGAGTCCACACCTCCCAGCTACTGGAAGTATCGCAGCGTTGGGCCACAGGAGCCTTTAGAAAGAGGTAATATATATAATATGTGTAAAGTCATTTCTTTGTATAAGCGTACTTCTCCTTACATATGTAGCAAACCTGTGCGTCAAGCCAACAGCGACGTCTCGTATCTACACACACACGTGCTGGGTAGCAAGTCTTATGGCAGACGTCGGTAATTACCTTCTTCAGTGTGGCATGTAAGCCTCTTATACACGAAACTGAATGATTTCTGAAGTGGGACGTTCAGGGTGGGAAGGTCTGGGTAGAATGGGAGAAGTGAAGGTGTTTGCCTGAGGCACTGGTGAGGGATGGATGGCACTGGTGGTGAGGGGAGGCGTAAGGCGCTGGTGTTTGTGGTATGGATGGCACGGAGGATGGGGTGGGAGACTGGAGGAGTGCCAAGACGTGTGCCGCTAATGGATATAGTCGGCGGTTCCGTTGACGGAGGCTGGAAGACGGTGAGGTTGAGGCGAGTGGCAGTACACGCAGGTACGGAAAGATGTCGGGACGCACAGGAGTCTTACATCTGTCATTTCCCGAGCTGAGTGTGTGATCTCATGAGGTCGTACTTTATTTCTAAAGGCTAGTTTGAACTCCTTAACGTGTGATGGCCTGGTCGGAGGGGTCAGGTCAAAGTTCAACCATGATTATAAGTGGCACCAGTCAGACAGTTGGGTTGGTAAGGTTGCACCTGGGGTCGTACAACGGTCGCACAGGTCATGCTGATGGTCGCACAGGACTGGGGTCAAGGGATGATGATGGTGGTGGAGGTCTGGCGGAGTGAGGGAGACTGTTGGTGGCGGAGAACTAAAGTTGACGAGTGTGGTTGAGAGTGGGTGGGGTGGCTGATAGCATCTCTGGTAGTCGATGAAAGAGATAGCCAGGGTTAGCGGAGAGGCTAGGGAGTGGGGCAGGGGGTGGAGCCTTGGTGGTGGGTGGTGGAGGATACTATCCTCGGGGGTGGGCGGGGGTGGGCGTAGCACGAGGTAACACCCGTGAAATTGGATCACAACACTGCACTCTACAAACACTATTATCGGAATATATGAGACCCAGGAAGAGAGCTGCCGTGTGTGTGTGTGTGTGTGTGTGTGTGTGTGTGTGTGTGTGTGTGTGTGTGTGTGTGTGTGTGTGTGTGTGTCTGTGTGTGTGTGTGTGTGTGTGTGTGTGTGTCTGTGTGTGTGTCTGTGTGTATGCAATAATGATAAGAATAATGACAGTGATGGTAATTATGATAATAAGTATATGATAATCGATAGATAATGATACTATAATGATCATGATTAGGAATGATGATGATAATGATGATTAATAGTAATGATGATGACGATTCATAATAGTCAAAACAATCGGTGGTAATGCGTGATGACTAGCCAGCCGCTGAAGCCTGAAAATGCACGAAGGAAATGTGTCCAGTATACAGTATCGGGGTGAGGCAGTCTTCACACAGACCGGAGCGGCAGGCAGTGTCCTGATTGCTGATGAAGTTGACAGTGGCTGGGATGAGGCTGATCTTATATAGCGGTGTGTTCCAGCTGGGATGACCTCGATACCACTGTGGCTCCAGACTTGAGACCTGGGGACGAGGGCTCTCATTTGGCACGAGTGATGGTGGCGGGATGATATGATAGCTTCTTTTCGAAGTGTGGAATGTAGATGAGATCCAGGTGATGGTTGGAGAGAGTTGGGAGGACCAGTGTGTCTAGTGCGTCCTGATAGGTGATGCAAGTAGAGCCGGGGATGATCCTGCATGATCTTTTCTCAGCCACTTTATTCTCAGGGACTCCAGTTGTGTGGTGGAGTGAGAGGAAGACCGGGCGGGGTCGTCAGAGGCTAGTGTATAAAGTTGTGTATATGATGTTCTTGAGTTCGAGGGTAGGAGGGAGTCCCAGTGTCTTTGAGTATTCGAAGACAGACGATAGCTGGAAGATTGGATGATGATGATGATGATGATGGTGAAGTATTCCGTCCATCTTGATAAGTTGACCTGGGGACGACGACCTGGGGAGACAGTAGAGGGTGGGACGTAATTGGAAGCTAGGCTGACGTGCGTGACTTCCTTTTTTTAATGGTGACGTGGTTGGCTGCTGACTGTGTTCTGGAGGGTGGTGAAGTCCAGACGTCAATGTTGATATCAATAGCAGAGACGTCGACGCACTTCCATCTAGCAGGCGCATACATCAGGTCATCATTCTTCAAGGGTGAGGAAGCACGAAGGTCCCATCTCTCTGCCTTGTGGGATGCCACACGTGAGGGAGTGGAAGGTGGAGATGGCCCCTGAGGAAGCATACAGCCTGGCGACGCTCATTAAGGAAGTCCGCAAGCCATAGACTGAGACATCGCAGCTCACGGTTGATGACTTTGTTATGTTATGGTCGACTTGGTACAACAAAGCTGTGGTAAAATCAGCTGGGATGAGAACCACAGAGGTGCTTTGTCTCTCTAGGGTAAGATAGGTAAAATCTGGGAAGTAGACATGGCATTCGATGCCGTCTCCACCGTGCCAAACACCTTCCTTCGTATAGATTTGTCGCTGTTTTATGTTCTATTATTATTGTTATTATTATTATTATTATTATTATTATTATTATTATTATTATCATTATTATTATTATTATCATTATTATTAGTATTATCATTATTATTATTATTATCATTATCATTATTGTTATTATTATTATTATTATTATTATTATCATTATTATTATTGATGGTAGTAGTAGTTGTAGTCACAACATCTAATATGATCTTGGTTTTCCAGTGGTGGCAGTGAAATATATTCATTGTGTTTTCCTTATTGATTACGTTAAGGTATGAATTGAAACTCAAATGTGTATGACCTGACGGACATGTTTTATGTTGCAGGTATGTCTGACTGAGATGACAGTATTAGTTTCTTCGCCTTGGTGAGAAAGAAAACTAGATAAGCGAGGTGAGTAGAATGAATAGACGTGAATAGATTTCTATATGTTACGTGTCAATTAACAGGTATCATTACTATTCTTTTTTTTTTATTTTTTTAGTAGAATTAATGTTCAGAAACGGATAGCTTTCTCCTTTGTCTGGATAGAGCATTACATGGTGTGTGGGATAGTTATGTTGAAGGTTAGGGCCACCTTGAAATGTCCCTTTTAGTTTCTTAACAGGAGCGAGAGAGAGACTTGCATGGCAGATGTAAAGTGGGAACACCTCAGGGAATGTTTGGCAAGAGTAACGTAGATGTGTCTGGTCTCTTTCAGGCCAAATGTAGAAGCGAATGAGAGGAGGTGATGGCCTGGTGGTGTGGTTTATGCTAGGACATATGCTCAAACCCTGGTGTGGTCACGGATGGATGATATAATCCTGCTGAAGGGTCGTAACGTCATTCTAGGGTCGTGCCACAGTGCTATAGAGTCGTTCCATTGCTTGCTAGCCATCCGCTCCTCGCCCCTTGCGACATTTAAGCTATAACAAGCATCGAGGCTTAGACCGTTGAAACATATTAAATGTACAAATATATTAAAGATCCGCTGGTAATTTGGCGTCACTGCTGTGTCATGTTAGTTCGTCTAATTCCACAATCACAACTGAATTCCGTGTCGTCTAAATTGCTTTTTTTTTTTCAGGCAAATATAAAGCAAATGTTTATTTTAGACGACATTATTATCATGATTAATGTCGGACTACGAGTGTCGTGTTGGTGGCCGTGGTGAGGGAGAGTGCGTAAGGGAGGAGTCAGATGTTGTGGTGTAGTGGAGATGGAGGTCAAACTTACCATCCCATAACCCTACCTACTGCTGAGGATAATGACGCCTGACCTACCTACTGCTGAGGATAATGACACCTGACCTACCTACTGCTGAGGATAATGACACCTGACCTACCTACTGCTGAGGATAATGACACCTGACCTACCTACTGCTGAGGATAATGACACCTGACCTACCTACTGCTGAGGATAATGACACCTGACCTACCTACTGCTGAGGATAATGACACCTGACCTACCTACTGCTGAGGATAATGACGCCTGACCTGCCTACTGCTGAGGGTAATGACACCTGACCTACCTACTGCTGAGGATAATGACACCTGACCTGCCTACTGCTGAGGATAATGACGCCTGACCTACCTACTGCTGAGGATAATGACACCTGACCTACCTACTGCTGAGGATAATGACGCCTGACCTACCTACTGCTGAGGATAATGACACCTGACCTACCTACTGCTGAGGATAATGACGCCTGACCTACCTACTGCTGAGGATAATGACGCCTGACCTACCTACTGCTGAGGATAATGACGCCTGACCTACCTACTGCTGAGGATAATGACGCCTGACCTACCTACTGCTGAGGATAATGACGCCTGACCTACCTACTGCTGAGGATAATGACACCTGACCTACCTACTGCTGAGGATAATGACACCTGACCTACCTACTGCTGAGGATAATGACACCTGACCTACCTACTGCTGAGGATAATGACACCTGACCTACCTACTGCTGAGGATAATGACACCTGACCTACCTACTGCTGAGGATAATGACACCTGACCTACCTACTGCTGAGGATAATGACACCTGACCTACCTACTGCTGAGGATAATGACACCTGACCTGCCTACTGCTGAGGATAATGACACCTGACCTACCTACTGCTGAGGATAATGACACCTGACCTACCTACTGCTGAGGATAATGACACCTGACCTGCCTACTGCTGAGGATAATGACGCCTTACCTACCTACTGCTGAGGATAATGACGCCTTACCTACCTACTGCTGAGGATAATGACGCCTGACCTACCTACTGCTGAGGATAATGACACCTGACCTACCTACTGCTGAGGATAATGACACCTGACCTACCTACTGCTGAGGATAATGACACCTGACCTGCCTACTGCTGAGGATAATGACACCTGACCTACCTACTGCTGAGGATAATGACACCTGACCTACCTACTGCTGAGGATAATGACACCTGACCTACCTACTGCTGAGGATAATGACACCTGACCTACCTACTGCTGAGGATAATGACACCTGACCTACCTACTGCTGAGGATAATGACACCTGACCTACCTACTGCTGAGGATAATGACGCCTGACCTACCTACTGCTGAGGATAATGACACCTGACCTACCTACTGCTGAGGATAATGACACCTGACCTACCTACTGCTGAGGATAATGACACCTGACCTACCTACTGCTGAGGATAATGACACCTGACCTACCTACTGCTGAGGATAATGACACCTGACCTACCTACTGCTGAGGATAATGACACCTGACCTACCTACTGCTGAGGATAATGACACCTGACCTACCTACTGCTGAGGATAATGACACCTGACCTGCCTACTGTGAGGGATAATGACGCTTTGACCTACCTACTGCTGAGGATAATGACACCTGACCTACCTACTGCTGAGGATAATGACGCTCACCTGACTGCTACTGTGAGGATAATGACGCCCTGACCTGCCTACTGCTGAGGATAATGACACCTGACCTACCTACTGGCTGAGGATAATGACACCTGACCTACCTACTGCTGAGGATAATGACACCTGACCTACCTACTGCTGAGGATAATGACACCTGACCTCATTAGTTAATGATGTTTAGGATAAGCGATGACGTATTGATGATGTGTTCAGGTAATGAAGTGGACACTGATACCATACGTTCCATTATAATGGTGGTATTGAGTATTGATTATTTGTAAGTAATGACGCGTGTAATTAGTGAGACAATACCTTGTGTTTCACCAGAAATGCATTAGATTAGTGACGATTTTCAATCATTGACGCTTGATGGAAACACCGATTAACACAATTAGTGAACGATTTTTTTTTTCCCAGAGAGATACGATTAAGATTAGGTTTGAATTATGATGTATATTATTATGAAAATCTTTGTAATTACTCATGATACTTGATAGCGAAGTAGACGATCACACTTGCTATAATTGATAGCGATGTAGACGATTGCTGTAGGCATTGTTAGTGTTGTATATACTGGCTCCAGGTATCGTTAGTGAGTGTACATTCTTGCGAGGTGTTCTTAGTGATGTATATACTGGGGTGGGCATTGTTAGTGATGTATATACTGGGGATGGGCATTGTTAGTGATGTATATACTGGTTGGAGGCTTTGTAAGTGATGTATATATTAGTGATAGGTATTGTCAGTCTGCACGGTAAATATAACCATAATATTTATAACGTAGATGTTGTACGGTACGGCCCAAGGGTTTCATGGTATGGCCTTTGATTGGACTAATAAAGGGGTCAGCTTTAATGGCCATACTGTCGTACCCAAGGGTCGCACCGTCGTATTCAGATGGTCGCACTGTCGTGTTCAGATGATCGTAACGTCGTGTTCAATGGTCGTACCGTCGTGCAGAAGGATCGTACCGTCGTGCTGAAGGACCGTACCGTCGTGCTCAAGGATCGTACCGTCGTGCTGAAGGATCGTACCGTCGTGCTGAAGGATCGTACCGTCGTGCTGAAGGATCGTACCGTCGCATGCTGAAGGATCGTACGTCGTGCTGAAGGATCGTACCGTCGTGCACGTACTGGCTGAATCGCTACTGTCGTGCTGAAGATACCGTCGTGCTCGAAAGGACCGTACCGGAAGGATCGTACCGTCGAGCTGAAGGCTCGTACTGTCGTGCTGAAGGATCGTACCGTCGTGCTGAAGGACCGTACCGGTAGATGACTGTGCTGAGATGACTGGGATCGTACCGTCGTGCTGAAGGATCGTACTGTCGTGCTGAAGGATCGTACCTGTCGTGCTGAAGGATCGTACGCTGCTGAAGGATCGTACTGTCGTGCTGAAGGATCGTACTGTCGTGCTGAAGGATCGTACTGTCGTGCTGAAGGATCGTACTGTCGTGCTGAAGGATCGTACCGTCGTGCTGAAGGATCGTACCTGTCGTGCTGAAGGATCGTAACCGTCGTGCTGAAGGATCGTACTGTCGTGCTGAAGGATCGTACCGTCGTGCTGAAGGATCGTACTGTCGTGCTGAAGGATCGTACCGTCGTGCTGAAGGATCGTAATCGTACTGTCGTGCTGAAGGATCGTACTGTCGTGCTGAAGGATCGTACCGTCGTGCTGAAGGATCGTACCTGTCGTGCTGAAGGATCGTACCGTCGTGCTGAAGGATCGTACTGTCGTGCTGAAGGATCGTACCGTCGTGCTGAAGGATCGTACCTGTCGTGCTGAAGGATCGTACCGTCGTGCTGAAGGATCGTACCGTCGTGCTGAAGGATCGTACCGTCGTGCTGAAGGATCGTACCGTCGTGCTGAAGGATCGTACCGTCGTGCTGAAGGATCGTACTGTCGTGCTGAAGGATCGTACTGTCGTGCTGAAGGATCGTACTGTCGTGCTGAAGGATCGTACTGTCGTGCTGAAGGATCGTACCGTCGTGCTGAAGGACCGTACTGTCGTGCTGAAGGATCGTACCGTCGTGCTGAAGGATCGTACCGTCGTGCTGAAGGACCGTACTGTCGTGCTGAAGGACCGTACTGTCGTGCTGAAGGATCGTACTGTCGTGCTGAAGGATCGTACCGTCGTGCTGAAGGATCGTACTGTCGTGCTGAAGGATCGTACCGTCGTGCTGAAGGATCGTACTGTCGTGCTGAAGGACCGTACTGTCGTGCTGAAGGACCGTACTGTCGTGCTGAAGGATCGTACCGTCGTGCTGAAGGATCGTACCGTCGTGCTGAAGGATCGTACTGTCGTGCTGAAGGACCGTACTGTCGTGCTGAAGGATCGTACCGTCGTGCTGAAGGATCGTACTGTCGTGCTGAAGGACCGTACTGTCGTGCTGAAGGATCGTACCGTCGTGCTGAAGGATCGTACCGTCGTGCTGAAGGACCGTACCGTCGTGCTGAAGGATCGTACCGTCGTGCTGAAGGACCGTACTGTCGTGCTGAAGGACCGTACTGTCGTGCTGAAGGATCGTACTGTCGTGCTGAAGGATCGTACTGTCGTGCTGAAGGACCGTACCGTCGTGCTGAAGGATCGTACCGTCGTGCTGAAGGACCGTACTGTCGTGCTGAAGGACCGTACTGTCGTGCTGAAGGACCGTACTGTCGTGCTGAAGGATCGTACTGTCGTGCTGAAGGATCGTACTGTCGTGCTGAAGGACCGTACTGTCGTGCTGAAGGACCGTACTGTCGTGCTGAAGGACCGTACTGTCGTGCTGAAGGATCGTACCGTCGTGCTGAAGGATCGTACTGTCGTGCTGAAGGATCGTACCGTCGTGCTGAAGGATCGTACCGTCGTGCTGAAGGATCGTACCGTCGTGCTCAAGGGTCTCAGTATCGTATCGAAGGTGTTAAGTTGAAACGTATCTGTGGCGGAGGTCATCCCGCAGTAACACGTGTCAAAGGTCACGGCTACATATATAAAGGTTGACCTTACGCTACCGTCCGGGGAATATAGTCCAACCATTTTACAAACATTTTTCCTTTTCTCCATCACGATTTTTTTTGTGTTTTTGTCAGTTGTGCCCACCATTCATTGCATCTGTAAATCTCCTTGATATTCGTCCTGGCTGTATAGTTACGTATACGATATGCTCTCCTTCTGTCCTATAAGTCTAAAACTATATTTTGATCGTAACGAAGGCAGGGTTATAGGCCCAGTAGAAATGCAGAGCTAACACAAAGAGGGTTTAGTATGACTCTCTTATTCTTCATACGATGATCCAGATGGGTTACGTAACCAGATGTATTTGCTCTACGTTGGATGTTGTTGTAAGTTGTGTATCAGAATAGTTGACAGATGGTGTGGTCCCTCATGATGAAGTTGTGTAGTTTCCATGGATCGCGTCGTCATGCGTTAATCACATGCATGAAGTGATGATTTGGCGCAGACGATCGGAAACTGCGGACCGGCTACTGACCTCGTCCACATCAACAAAGCAGGGACGCCTCAGTACTGTTTTAACGGAGGTTTAGGTTTTTACGGGTCATTAGCCAGGCCTTAGCCCTGGCTTGGCTCAGTCCAGTGGGTGGTTAACGGCTGGCCAAGCTTAGCGGTAGGGACGGTGTGTGTGTGTGTGTGTGTGTGTGTGTGTGTGTGTGTGTGTGTGTAGGAGCGCTGTTCAGATTACCCTGGTCATGCCTGTGGGTTGATCAGTACGTGTCACCTTCATGTAATCATCCCCCCGGTCATCACTCACTCCCGTTATGTTGACATGACAGTTATTCCACGACGTTAGCCAGCCATGAAGTTAAACCCGAGCCTGACGTGTGGTTATCTTCAGCAGGGGCCACCGGTTACCTCAACCCCACCCTACAGCTATGTTAGCTTCCTGTCAGTCACGTAGCTTCCTGACAGCTGTCTTCAACGATTCATATACATATCTTCATCCCTTCTACCTTCCTTTCCTGGTGCCTCCCACAGGAGGGTGAGGGAAGGAGATGCCCTGTGCGAAGCCACGACTGACGCCACTGTGAAATCCCAGTCGTCCTCAGACGCCCTGGACGTGACACCGTTTCTAACTGTACGTCTTTGACTGGGAACTGTGACTGTTATTTACGGTGGCCTTCATGAACTGTGTTGCTCAGTGTACTCTCTCTCTCTCTCTCTCTCTCTCTCTCTCTCTCTCTCTCTCTCTCTCTCTCTCTCTCTCTCTCTCTCTCTCTCTCTCTCGGAATTTTTAATTGATGCCATAAAACTACAGATTTTATGAGCTCGTTTTCTTTCAGAGTCAGTGAAAGTGAATCATATATGTATGTTTGTAATTATCATGCCAGCTAGACCTGTAAACTTGCTTCCAATAAAGAAATATAACTATTGTCTACACTGCTATTGATGTATTACATTATTACTATCTGATCCGTCTGTCATGAATTACATTACAACTGTCTAAACTGCCATTGTAAAGTGATAGGACTAATTACATTATTACTATCTGATCCGTATGTCATGAATTACATTACAACTGTCTAAACTGCCGTTGTAAAGTGATAGGACTAATTACATTATTTTTTTCTAAAGTTTCAAAGAAGGAATTACGTTATTGATGTCTTAACGTGACCTGGACTTAGTGTCAGGGGTCACAATATCCTCTCTACATGTCAGCTCCCTCGCTCCTGACAGTTACAACCTCTCCCTGCTCATCACAACCTCTGTTTCTTACAACCCCAGTCTCCTCACTCCCTCCTCACAACCCTAGATACTTCCCTCTCCAGCCATCTCCTCTTGGCTCAGGGCCGTAACGCGTCACATCCCGGGGTCGTAACGGACGCCTCATTTGTGGTGGGGTGTCACTGTAAATGTGACAGTAAAGTTGGCGGCCCACCGGTGACAGCAGGCTCTTCAGGTCCTCTGCTTCTCCTCCATCCTGGCTACATTTGGGAAACCTGTCTCCCTGTGTGTGTGTGTGTGTGTGTGTGTGTGTGTGTGTTTACTGCTTATTTTTTTACGGGAAGAGAGTTTTACAGTCATGTTACTCTGTGTGTGTGTGTGTGTGTGTGTGTGTGTGTGTGTGTGTGTGTGTGTGTGTGTGTGTGTGTGTGTTTACTGCTTATTTTTTTACGGGAAGAGAGTTTTACAGTCATGTTACTCTGTGTGTGTGTGTGTGTGTGTGTGTGTGTGTGTGTGTGTGTGTGTGTTTTCCTAAGGGGTAGTGTAGGATGCTGCTACCCCCGGGGGGCTGGCCAGAGTGGGGTGTGCTGACTGGGGCGGCAGTGTCCAGAGTGTCTGATGAAGAAATGATTTGAGGGGATATAATTACCTGTGTAGTTCCCTAATGCAAATTAGTGTTTTAAGGATATTTTGATGAGGGCGAGGAGGGAGCTACGGGGGGTGGTAAGGAGAGAGAGAGAGAGAGAGAGAGAGAGAGAGAGAGAGAGAGAGAGAGAGAGAGAGAGAGAGAGAGAGAGAATTATCCCCTCTACAACTCAAGTATGAAAGCCTTGAGCCTGCAAGTCTTTCACTTTTCCATGACATTTTCCTTTTTATTTTTCCAGTGTTTACTTCAATGTGTTTTGAGTATTTGTCTGTATTGTGTATCTACTTAACTTGAGGTGTTACAGACGTGTTGATATCAGCGTGCACACACAATTTCTTGTCAGCTGACAGACCACAGACAGACCACAGACCGCTCGCGCGGGCGGAGGTAAAGGTTTAAGCAACAGACACACTTTACAGTCTGCTACTGACGGACAGACTTCAAAATATGTCCCATGGTCACTGTTCTATGGACGTCCCATGTGTGTGTGTGTGTGTGTGTGTGTGTGTGTGTGTGTGTGTGTAGCTAAACGTATTCTGGTAGGTGTTCCACACGTGGCCTTATTGACACTATATAAAAACCAGTCAACACTCTACCGCGTGTTATAGTAATTATGATTTATATGCCCATCATATTTCCATCATCATGAATATGCATTAACATATTACAGCACTGGCAGTTATTATGATTTTTATGACACCTGACCCATAAACATCGTTTGTATCATCCAAAATAATATATGCCGGCATATATATATATATATATATATATATATATATATATATATATATATATATATATATATATATATATATATATATATATATATATATATATATATATACACACACACACACACACACACACTGACAGACGGGAGTGGATGGGCTGTCTCAAGGCTGACAGAGGCGTCAGCACCCGTGATGGTGTTGGTAATTTTACAGCTGACGGAAGATCAACTCGATTATTTAAGATGTGCTCCTCCGTGTTGGGGCCTGGCCAGGCAATTTACGTTCTCCACTCCCATCTTCAGCCCATCCGTCCTTCACTCCCATCTTCAGCCCATCAGTAACTCTTGATCCACTTTCTTTTTCAGCCAGTATTCCTTCTACTTCTACTTTTGGTGTTTGTGGTCAGTGGGCAGACATGTGACTTGGTCTACATCTACCTTGTCTTTTGATCATCGTCATCGGGTTGTGTTCATATGTACTTCGTTGTATGGATTGTTGCAGATGATGATATGTGTCAGAATGTATGAAGTATGTCAGTGTTATGAACTGGGTTAGTATGAAATGCCTCATGTTGTATGAAACATCATGTCACCCGGTATGCTATACGTCAGATTTCATACAGTACTTCATCAAGTTGTATGAGATATATGATAGTAATTTCGTATTACGTCATATTATGGTAAACGTCAGGTGCAGTAGATACCCCAGACTAGGTCAGGTCAAAGGCCAGGCCATGAGCCTCAAGGGTCGTACCGTCGTGCTAAGGAGCCGTACCGTCGTGCTCGGGTCGTACCGTCGTGCTCAGGGGTCGTACCATCGTGCTCAGGAGCCGTACCGTCGTGCTCAGGGGTCGTACCGTCGTGCTCAGGGGTCGTACCATCGTGCTCAGGAGTCGTACCATCGTGCTCAGGGGTCGCACCGTCGTGCTCAGGGGTCGTACCGTCGTGCTCAGGGGTCGTACCGTCGTGCTCGGGTCGTGTCGTCGTGTTCAGGGGTCGTACCGTCGTGCTCAGGGGTCGTACCGTCGTGCTCAAAGGCGTTCAGAGCCCGTCTCTTGTTAGATGTCAAAAGATTAACATGTTAAATGTGCAGTCCTACCAACAGTAGTGAATACATATGTGTGGTACACATCTTCCACCATCACACACACACACACACACACACACACACACACACACACACACACACACACACACACACTAGAAAGGCTCCAGTGGTCTCTTGATGTTTGAAGTCCTTTGTATTCCTGCCCGTCCATGTGTACACACGTTTAAAGCAACATGACACACTGAATGTTGAGACATGTCTTCGTACACATACATCATTACCAACATAATGTTGAGACATGTCTTTTTACACATACATCATTACCAACATATTGTTGAGACATGTCTTCGTACACATACATCATTACCAACATATTGGTACATATATCCCTGAGTATATGCATACATCATTACCAACATATTGCTACAGATATTATTATATTCCTGAGTATACACATACATCATTACCAACGTATAGTTATGTATTATAGTCCAGAGTATACACATACTTTATTACCAACATGTTTTCGTGTATTATGGTCTGAAGTATACACATACATTGTTACCAACGCATTGCTATGATAGATGTCCTTGTGGGTAGAGCTACATCGTTGCCAACACGTGTTTAAGGTCTGTAAAATAAGCGTACATTATTATAAGTTGGGGGCTCGTTGCTGCTCTGCTCTCTGATGATTCTCTTAATTTTGTGTGGCAATAATGTCTGTTTCTCAGGTTATTATAGTGTTATACGAATTTTATGCTATTTACGGCTTCATTAACGTTGTAAACCCTATGTAATGTACACCAGTGTTGAACATTACAGCACCGGGATGGAAAACCTAATTATAATGTAGAAAGAGGTACTTATGTGTTTTAAGAGCATTAATTACTGCTACAGACCAGATAGGAGTGTTGTTCTTTTTTTATAATAATTTGTTTCGTTATGAATAACGGCAAGTTTAGATATATTTCAGTTTGAATTTATATGGTACGATATATATATATATATATATATATATATATATATATATATATATATATATATATATATATATATATATATATATATGCAATGGTAAGGAAGGAAGAATGTCTAATGGTTAGATTTAATCATATTCAGATGGGCAAGGAATGAGTATGCTGTGCAACGAGGGAATTTAGGTCAAATTTAGGGCAGTGGAGAGCATACTCACACAGGCAAGTAGTATCAAGTGGGTGAGGAAAGGCTGGGTAGGTGATGTGGGCACTGATGATAACCAGCGAGCTACAGGGGGAAACATGAGTCCTCCGCCACTAGGGTTTAATTCATGGTGAAACAGATCGTGAGATAAGTCAGAACGTAGTGACACGAGATCGTGAAAGCTTGGTTCATTGTAAGGCAAGTATTGTCGCTGAATCGAAGTCAATAAACAGGATCTCGATGGAAAGTAAATATACGTTTGCCTGCGAAGATATGGGAAATGATTTCCAGATACTGGATATTCTGTAATTTGGGATAAAACTACTTCTGTACGGGACGTGCTGGGATAGGCTGTGCATTATGGACGGGCGTGTACAAGACTGGTCGTTGAACAGAGAAAATGATGACGGCAATATCATGGAACCATTGTTTTGTCATTTGATAATTTGCCTTTATATATCGCACAAATACAGAACATCAGAGTTCACTTTGTTTATTGTTATGTATAGAACGTTATCATTAATATCTTCGCTTTATGTGTTTGTGAAAAAGAAAACGATATTAATGCGTGATGAATTGTTAAAATCGTGAATTGACATGCGAGGAAATGGCTCACTTTTTTGTAGTCAGTCAACAACCGGCTTCAGTGCGGTGGTGACGGCAGTAGAGGGTGAACGTATTCTCGTTTTCAGTGTACAATATTATCGTGTTTGTGGTAACTCTAGTTTTATGAACCAAACTCATTGAACGACAGCACTGCAGAGGTCGAGAAGGATACTTATGTAGTCATCACATACATATGTGATGACTACCAGCAAACACTGTTACGCGCATCCAAGCAGGTAAACTACACTACGTTTTTTTTTTTTCTTTTTGTCGCATTTTGTGTGTTTATAGGAATCAGGCCGTATGTGAGAGCAAGATACGTTAGTCAGTTGTAGACATGCATAACATCGCCAACATTTGTCGAAATCTAGAATGGAAACGCCACTTTTAGATTCGATATCAGTTTTTCTCAACATTTTTGTTGCTGCAGGAAGGAATGATATAAGGGTGTGGGATTTACCTCAACAGCCTTTTAAAACTTTATCTTTGGATTTTGATTGTTAGTGGTTGGGTCGTTAGGATTAGGAAAAGTTTGGGGTTAGATAACACCACTATGATATTGTAAATGTTGTTCATCGACTACATTTATGGAGAATTTCATGTTATTACGTGTCGAGAAGGCAGATGTACGTTGCTCTGCGCACCCGTCATATTCTATCGTAAACAGCGAGTTAGTGTGAGATATGAGAGTCTGCCCGATTCATTTAATGCATTTAATTCCTGAATAAATGTACATATCTGAACTCACACGAATGCAAGATTGGGATTCAGTCAAATTCAGATGTTTAGGGGCATGGTGGCATTCACTGGAAATGCTTAGATAATAAAAGTAATTGGCGTTTTGATATTACAGGCAAGTTGTATAGTTTTATTACAGCATCATTTGTGTGGTAATTCGATATACGATCCAAATAAAAATCTGCAGTATCCGAACAAGTGGCAGGTCAATGTTTCTGGTCAGCAGATCGCGAGACTCTGGCTTGTGATAATTAATCATATCCTCTCACTGCCCTCATTGACAGTAGTGAAATGACCTCGGGACTCGGTAGGTGTTCTGACTTTATTTGCCGTTTTTAAGATTTTAAGGAAAGTATTATGAATGCATAGCTTATACTGCCTTCTGTTGATTTGGAGTGTCACACCACACAGTTTCCCTGTACTTCACCGCCCTGCCCACTTTACGTTGGAGTAACAGGTAATACACCTAAGAATTCCACTGCCAGTAGCACACCTACACAATTTTAATAATACAAGCTCCATAAAGATGGCGTCCGTCAACTAGGAAATTACCCAACTATTTAACACGTTGGCCTGGTCTTTGACCTGATCCTTGAGGATTAAAGACCAGAGCCACGTACCTAGGTCGTATCGTGTACCAGAGGTTTAATGAACAGTTAAACGCGTATGACGGGGACATGTCTCACAATATGGCGTCCTCTGTCCAGAGTAATTGCAATCTCTGTTTATGTGGATCCTTTGAGTGTGACGACTACAACAATCGTATGAAAGGCTTCTCCTGCAACTCAAGGGGTTAACTCGTCCTGAACTAGGTCAGATTCTATGATATGTGCAACAGTAGCAATGTTTCCACAATTTAGTTTGATTTTTTTATCTTTGGTTTTATTGGTATTTTAAGGAGAATAGTCTCAGTGCTTTTTACACACGATGAATTTGGCAGTTTCTTCAAACTAGACATTTTCACGTGTTGCTTTGTGAAAAAATTTTTGTACAAAATTATTATATAGAAGTATTCCATATTTTGACGAATACAGCCTCATATAATTTTATGATGGAAAGTGTATCATAAAGAAAGTAAACACTGTCTTTTCAAGGCATCTCATCTGGTAAATGTAGGGAAATGGATAACTTAACTGGTGAATGTTGGTAGACAGACTAGGTTATCATACACAGGGCCGTGCCTTTGTGGTTAAGGGTCGTATACCGTCATGTTCGTGTCGTAATTACCGTTGTGCTCATTGGTCGTTGATGTGCTCTGTGTGTGTGTGTGTGTGTGTTGTTATCGCCTCAGTGGTGAGTTCAGCCGGTGTAAATGGTGTAGTGTTTCATTAGCCATGAATTTTATGGAAATACTAAAATGCATTCATGAATATGCATGTCCGTGTTTTTTTTATTATCATATTATTTTAAGCTAGTACACCTGATACTAATTTTAATTTCATGTGGATTAAAGACATTATTGAGCTGAAATGGAAGCGCTTCTTCCGCCAATATATTAGGGCGTCGATATTGAATATCTGATGCTTTAGTCCACAGTCCCCGAGAGTCAATTCAATTAAGAGTGTAATAGAGCTTTATAGAGTATTTTATGGGGCTGTGGGGCAAGGCTTCGGATGAGCAAATCATCGTTCCATCCTACATAGAGACGGAGTACGGAATTGACTAGACTGGCCAGGGTGTGCTTTTATCCTGTATGCCCACGGCTTACTGTGCGCGATATAGGCAGACATGCCTAGTGGTAAGATCTCGACGAATCCCAGGACAAGGGTTTATCGTGGGTTCGTCTCCTCCCGTCACATATGATGGGTTTTAAACAGCTGTGACAGACGGGATGTACGCGACTATGGCCGAGGTTATTCTTGGCCTCTCATATCACTGCGGCCTTGGATGGCTTCTTATGTCCCCTGATGATAGAAGATGAGGCTGGAAAGGTAGGTGAACGTGGGATGATGGAAGGGTAGGTTAGTTTGGGATGGTGGAAGAGAGGGGGATGAGTAGGGCGATGGAAGGGTAGGTAGGTAAATGTGGGGTTAGCTGGAAGGGAAGGTGAGCGTAGGATGTGATAAGGACGTGTTTATGGGTTAATCTGGTTATTTCTCATATGAGTAAAGGTTATTAAGATGGTTAATTTATTATATTCCATTGTGAAGGAATGAAAACAGTTTAACCATTGCCGTATGTATTTGTCTTCCGTTGTTGCCTCGATGTGGATCATCAGTAAGTCTCTTATTGAATAGAAATATACATTTTTTTGAATAAACTAAACGCGTTTCGGTTTAAAGTGCCATAATGATACATGGTAAATGATTTATTATTAAAACATTTGAAAATTCTTTATGTTATTAAATGGCACACTTAATAGAGTTTATTGAAATGCTGGTCTGTTGATTATGTGATTCACACATGATTATCTTTTCGTGTTGTGATCATAATTATACTCTGACACCGTCTGGGGTACTATACGACTTCCAGCCCTCCCTACCCATGTCTGACGACCTCTGCGTCACTCCAAACTATCGGTGCTTCAGCCCGGACTTCCTCTGTCTCAGCTTGACTTCCTCTGTTTTAGCTCTGACTTCTCTTCCCAGCCCTGACTTCCCCTGTTGACATCCTCCCATCACCAACTCTCTGTCGATCTCTTGGCGTTCGTGTTGGTTGGCCGCTCGTCTTGTATGTCATCTCCCCACGGGATGACTTCCGTGGTGCCGTCTGACCTTCATTCCTGTAGCTTCCTTTGTCTGTCCCGCTCGTCCTCCCTCTTCCGCCTCCTAACCCTTCATGATTACCTGTCACAGGCACGCCCAGATGTGTCTCCGCCGGAATAGGAATTAGATATTCCAAGATCCTGGCAGACCCTGTAGCGGAGGTATGGCGGCCTAGCTTGTTGATGTTCTGGGGAATAATGTTTGGCTGTAGTCCCGATATTTTGTTTGTTTCTTCTAATCATATACCTTGGGTACTTCTTTGTTTGATACATTTTCTTTATTTTTCGTTTAAATTAACGTGTATTGAGTTGTAGCGTTTGTGTTTGTTTCTGTGGTAGACTAACGCGTCTACCACAGTGGCCGTCATATTGTGGCCTTAGGGAGGGTTGCTACTGGATGGATTAGATCCCGACCTGGCCTCTTGCAACGCGGTACGTTATCTGATCTATTTTAGCCCAAATATATATATATATATATATATATATATATATATATATATATATATATATATATATATATATATATATGTATTCCTTCCACGTTAAGGTTGGTGTTTTTTTATGGAGTCAAGAAAAGGATTTTATTTTTTATTTCAAACTTATGATGTAATTCATAATGATTATGTTAGACGTGGTTACACACACTGATTGCTTAAGACTTGTGGTTTGATATATAATGATTGTATCAGACTTCTGATGTGATATATTATGATTGTTTTCGATGTGATTTGATACATTTTCATCTTAGACGTCATATACATATGTACACTTGGTTCCAAACTGACTGTTTTACATGTGTCGGATACATGATGTTTGTTTTTTGTAGAGTGTGACGAGTGACGTGACGTTATTTGTTCTGAAGGACATGTGTTGAGATAATTTGGATGACTGTAAATGCTTGAAAATGGTCTCCCGTTAGCGTGTGTGTGTGTGGGGGGGGGGGGGGGTGGCGGAAATAGACCTGTCGAAGGGAGTCGACCCTCAAGGGCGAGAGGTCGACCTCCTCCAGGCCACACGTGTGAGCGGCGCATCAGGAGGAGAAAATTGCCTGTGCCGTAAATGAGGTAAGAAAATATCAAGAAGATCGCTCTGGCTGGCTCGCTGGCTGGCTGGCTTGGTACACCCTCCCGTAAGGTTGCTTCTGGTGTTATTAATATTTGCTTGTTTTATAGGAGAGACTTTGACCTTACACACGTGTGGGTGTTTGTGTAATACGTGGGCTTGTGTGGCGTGTGTATGTATGTGCATGCATATGTGCGTATATATATGCCTATTTATCTTTGTGTGTATGTGTGGTAGTATTTTATTCTACGTGTAATTGTGTGTCAGTTCTACTTGTGTATCTGTATAGAATCATCTGCCTGTTTGTACAGTAGTGGGAGGGAGTTCTACTTTACCTTTCTCCATCACTCTGCTTTTTTGAAATGTTCCACTTCTTTAACATTCATAGTTTCATGACATTGTCTATTCCATAATTCATCCACGAATTATCCACTGTAAAAGTACTTCTTGACATCTAATCCAACATGTTTCTTGCTTCCCCTCTGTGCCCTCAGGTGGCTGTTTCCCTCTGTGCCCTCAGATGGCTGTTTCCCTCTGTGCCCTCAGATGGCTGTTTCCCTCTGTGCCCTCAGGTGGCTATTTCCCTTCATCGTTCAGTGAACTGTTTGCTTTGATCATTGTGAAACTGATTTTGAATCTTGAATGTTCTGGTCAAGCTTCGCCTTACTCTTTTGTTTTCGTTGGGCGGACTTATATCCTTGTTCCTCTCCCTGTAACTCAGCTGTCGTATTTGACCTGACACTGACGGATTAGGGTCAGACCCTCGTGCTCAACAGGTCAACCTTAGTCTCGGATTTAGGAATGGAAACTCGGTATTGCAACTCGCCGGGAATATCGTACCTCAAGATTTCTGAAAAAGATTGAACGTTCCGCTGTGCCTGCTGTGTGTGGTACTGTATAAAATTGCCCACCGAAAAAAAAAAAAAAAAAGGATTCAGAAGGCCCCAGTTTGGGCCAGCAGTCTTCATCAGATTGGTGAGGCAGACACACCTTTGCTGTGGAAAATCGTTGAGGAATGAAAACTAATTCGAATGCAAATGACAGGAGGATGCCAGTCACTGACGAAATCCCCAAAGAATTTGTCAATTTTCAGGGGTTCGGGGTTCTGAATAAGTGTCCCCTGGACAACCCCCGTTTTTTTTTTCCTACACCCATCAACAGTTAGCATCAACGTGTTGTAGAATTTAGGTATTGTAGACGTGATTGGTTCGTCGGAGTCATCAAGCTGTGACGTAGAAGTTATACGGTAAGTAAATTAAATTTCCTATTCGCTCTATTAATTTCGTGGTTAGAATTTTAAGTAGCCAAGGGACTGGCCTTCAAATCCATTATATATATATATATATATATATATATATATATATATATATATATATATATATAACATGGTATGAACTATTCTACAGGTGGTGGGCTGAACTTAACGTTGACGCCTGTGTCAACATTTCTTCCATTTACTTCCTCGTGTGATGTTGTCACTTTATCTGGGTTCTCCTCTGTAGTGTTCCCATCAGTGATATGTACACAATGTTACGAATGTTTGAAGCGGATGAATTGGCTGTGCGCTGACGTAGAACACCACATCCGCGGGAGTTGACTGGTACTGTTGGATATATCAGGACGTTATATTCAGCATCCAGCGTGGAACAACCCGTCGTTCGTCATGGATACGGCAGAGTTAGGAGGAGACGAATTGGCAAGGCAACAGGAATATATTGTCGCGCAAAGTATTGGATACGAGACCTCGCTCAGCCGCCCTCCGCCTCGTCTGTGTATTTTCAGGAACGTTCAGTCGTCGGGTGGGAGCGCTGCCCCCTGGGGGGTCGCGCGCCCCTCAACGGTCGCGCCAGTTTCGCCGCCATGTCAATTATTTTGAACAGTCTCGGTTGGTATTGTGTGGGGGGGGGGGGGGTCGCTCACCATCCCTTCCGATATTTTATGTATGTATATATATATTTTTATGAGCGAACCACCCTAGGTGTGTGTGTGTGTGTGTGTGTGTGTGTGTGTGTGTGTCTAAATTTTATCTTCTTTTTATGAGTTTGTTCATGTATGTACGTATATTCTGTCTTGTTTTGTATGTATGCATGCGTTTGTGTGTATCTGTAGTAGCGTTGATAATGTGTAGGTACTAACAGAGTGGAAAAACAACAACAACAACAACAACAACAACAACAAGTGATATCCAGACTGAATTGCTTATAAAATGTTGTTTATTTTGCTACAGTCGGTGATGCAGCAGGATAGGGAGGTGATGCATGTCATGTCAGCTGAGGCATAGCAGGTCGGGGTAAAGTACCGTGATTTTCTCGTATCATTATCCGGGTCTGGTCGTGTCTCTTTATCTTCACGAAATGCAAGACTGTTGGTTTTGGAAATCAAACAGAGTATTCATATGAACTGGAGGAGATAAGTGAACATGAAGTGGTGTGTATATATATATATACATATATTTGCCGAAGATGACAAAAAAAAAGGGCATCATCAAACGACTCTATTCTTTTCCTCTCTGGCCGAAGCATCGCCATAGGCAACCGTTAACCAGCTCCAGACTTTGCCTTTGTATACCTTGCATTACCTGGAGGCACACGAGCCACAGCTCGTAACTTTTATTGCCCTAATTAACATCAGATCCCAAATACTAACTACCTCCTCCCTTTTTCGCAAGCTGCATGCGCTTTTCTTCCCCCCTTCCCCAGGAGGGAGCCAGGCGTACAACGGTATATAACCCATGGAGGGTGAGGAAGGCATACGTGGTCGTACAATACCTGTTGAGTGAGGCCCACGGGGAATATATGTGGCCGTTGCTGGCAAGGCTGTAGTGTGGAACACGTCGCACTGTCTGACATTCCAACTGAGTTTGAGAGATGGGGAATTACGTGTCACGTTATAATGGGTTCAGGGTCATTAATGTCCATGTTTTCAACACGTTCAATATATCTGAACGTTTGGAACTTAGCGAGTGTCATAGGTTGGACATTCAGTAATGATTATCACAAATTTCATGAGTTAAACTCATTAACTCATCATGGTTGCCTCATTATTATATGTCAAATCTAGTTTTTAATGTGTTGAAAGATTAATTGATGGATTTTTTTTTGTGTGTGTGTGAGTTTGTTGTTCATAAGTTTTACTTCATTGGATATGAAATTTCAAGTATATTAATTTTTTTTTTTTTTTTTTACCTTATGAAAGATGAGATTTCATGATTTTTGATGCGTTGAGTATCAGACTTCATATGACGATCTCAGATGATACATGAATTTCAGTTTTTATATTTGATATGAATTTTACGTTTTTGCTTCTGAATATCATAATTTTCTCGATTTCTATGTTTTAATTATTTTTAGTATTTATCTTATTATATTGTCATTTCTAACTCTTTTAGCTCCTTAATATTTTTTTGGGTATATATATATATATATATGTATATGTATATATATCAAAGTATTTAGCACATCGAGTATTAAATTTATTGTTAAAAATTTCTTGGAATACATTCACAAACCGCCCAGGGTCGAGCGCATAAGTTCGAATCTTGGTTGCCACAGTTGGCCCACAGTCAACCCAGCTGTTCATTCAACGTTGGGATTGGTCAATGAAATAGGTGCCCGGTATAGGCGTCTCAGTACCAAGAAAAAAAAATAGCTCTTGGAAATTTTAAATTTTCTCTTCATATTTATGCATACAGTTGCACAAAGCCGACACTGATTCAGAAATTGAATAGTCACACTTGAGGCAGAAATCAAAATAAGAAATTAGATATTGTAAATGATTATATAAACACGTCATCATAGTTTGTCCCTCTAATTTCAAGCTACGTAATGCTAATTATTGGCAGCTGACGTACGCTACACTTAAAGACTTTGAACTGAATTTCCAGTTTTTGCGTGACCTCAAACGGTAAACTTATCTCATGAGTTAGTAGTTTCCACTTCCGATTGTTGTTATTATTATTATTATTATTATTATTATTATTATTATTATTATATGGTTTCGATGCATTTCAAATGACAGCTAGAGAATGGATGTGAGCGGATTTTGACTAATCACGGCCGTCTCATTAACGTTTATAAATATATATGATAATTTAATATAGACTGAAATTACATCATGAATTAACCTCTCACAGTTCTCCATTCCAGCGATCCTAAGCCCAGCAGCATTAACCCATTGAGCACTAAGGGTCATCCTCTGAGCATGAACCTACGATCACGACAGTGTGACCCCTGTGTACTGTGTCTTGGCCTTTGACCTCACCCGTTTAAGGACCAGGCCATTATACCCTAAAGTGTCACCGTCGTGCTCAAGGGTCGAACCACCGCGACGTTCAAGAAGGTTAACCACCGCTGTTGCCACAGCTGCAGTGGAACCTTCCACTCTGTGTGTATGGCTACTCCTGGCCCCCTCGTGTCGGGCCGGCTCGGCCTTGTCTCTGTAGTTATATGGGCCGGGACCAGATGGTTCGAGGCTGTAGATGTGTTCTTATGTGACGTACATCATGTAGTGCATCCAACACCAGTACTGGTGTGGGAGTCATAGTAGTTGTAGTAGCAGTAGTTGTTGTAGCAGTAGTTGTAGTAGTAGTAGTTGTATTAGTAGTCGTAGTAGTAGTTGTATTAGTAGTAGTTGTAGTTGTAGTAGTAGTAGTAGTTGTAGTAGTAGTAGTAGTAGTAGTAATAGTAGTAGTAGTTGTAGTAGTAGTAGTAGTGGTAGTGATGCGGGTACATATCTTCTGTGTTTGTCGACGCGTCAAGTGATGTTCTCGTGTTGGTTTGATGACAGCAAGTGGGTAGTTGGTGCCAGACTGGTTCGAGGTGGTTCACCACACACAGCCGTGATTAACTACCAGTCAGTAAGTGGGTTCTTGGTACCATACGTCTCCCCGCACCAATACACCCTCCCGGTTTCCTCTGGCAAAGAAATTCTACTTAATTTCCTCCTACTTTCCTGTCGATTGTCGAGCTTCCGCCATATTTGTTCTCGTGTTTCCTGGCTGCCTCTCCCACCTTCCGGTGTTCTCATTATCTTCCTGACTTGCCATTCTCCTGCCTCTCAAGTCTTATGGTCTTTCTCAAGTCATTCTCTATTTTAATTATTTCATCGTTAATCATCTCACGTCTAGTCCATGTACTGTATCAGCGCATTATGTAGATTTGAATACGTATTTACCTTCTGGTACTGTATATATATATATATATATATATATATATATATATATATATATATGTATATATATATATATATATATATATATATATATGTATATGTATATGTATGTATGTATGTGTGTGTGTGTGTGTGTGTGATGTATTTTATATTTCTGGATCATGTTTTGTCTCCTGACTTGTTTGTGGTTATGGAATATGGGTCAACCTCGTGTCCTGTCTGTTGCAGTCGTGGTGTTTTCTGGACCCTGACAGCACCTGTTTCAGTAAGGTTTCCCTCAGTTTGTTTCCCAGGCTTTAATGATTACTTGATCCATTCATCTCTTCCAGTTCTCGTTGCAGACCAGCAGAGAGCGAAGGACTAGCCGGTAATTTGTGTTAACAATTATTCACAACTCCAGCCGCTTGATGTATAATGTGAGGCGTTCGTGGAGCACCGCACAGGGTCGGTCCTCACGCGTACACACACGTGGTCAAGATATTTTTTGGTTCCTACTGACATGTTAGAATATCGACAAATACATCCTGTTGATATTTGTTAAGATATGAGTACATTCACTCATTCCATGTATTTGTTTTGATTCACGTTTTTGTTGAGGTTGAGGCGTAAAGTGACTTCGATCTGTACCCACCTTGTGCACCCCGCGGGACGGGAGTCGCTACGTTGTGCACCCCGCGGGACGGGAGTCGCTACCTTGTGCACCCCGCGGGACGGGAGTCGCTACGTTGTGCACCCCGCGGGACGGGAGTCGCTACCTTGTGCACCCCGCGGGACGGGAGTCGCTACGTTGTGCACCCCGCGGGACGGGAGTCGCTACCTTGTGCACCCCGCGGGACGGGAGTCGCTACGTTGTGCACCCCGCGGGACGGGAGTCGCTACGTTGTGCACCTCGCGGGACGGGAGTCGCTACCTTGTGCACCTCGCGGGACGGGAGTCGCTACGTTGTGCACCTCGCGGGACGGGAGTCGCTACCCTGTGCACCCCGCGGGACGGGAGTCGCTACCTTGTGCACCTCGCGGGACG
The DNA here is from genome assembly GCF_036320965.1 of Panulirus ornatus. Taxonomy (NCBI): domain Eukaryota; kingdom Metazoa; phylum Arthropoda; class Malacostraca; order Decapoda; family Palinuridae; genus Panulirus; species Panulirus ornatus. The sequence goes on along the minus strand of NC_092255.1, from coordinate 25,583,266 downwards.
GGAGTCGCTACCTTGCAAGTTATGCTTCAGTTTACCTGTTGGTTTTATGCATAAGCTGAAATTTTAATCTCCATTATTGTTAGTTACGGCCCAGCTATACCGCTGGCGGGGTTTTCCAAGGGCTGGGTTATGGAGATTTGGCTGCCGGTGAAGCGGAATGTGTTATGCATGATGATGGTGAGTATTGGTGGTAGTGCCTCGCCTGGTGGCACTGTAGGTTGAGGCAGGAGGCACCTGTGGTGTTAGTGCCTCGCTTGGTGGCACTGCAGGTTGAGGCAGGAGGCACCAGTGGTGTTAGTGCCTCGCTTGGTGACACTGTAGGTTGAGGCAGGAGGCACCTGTGGTGTTAGTGCCTCGCTTGGTGGCACTGCAGGTTGAGGCAGGAGGCACCAGTGGTGTTAGTGCCTCGCTTGGTGGCACTGCAGGCTGAGGCAGGAGGCACCTGTGGTGTTAGTGCCTCGCTTGGTGGCACTGCAAGTTGAGGCAGGAGGCACCTGTGGTGTTAGTGCCTTGCTTGGTGGCACTGCAGGTTGAGGCAGGAGGCACCTGTGGTGGTAGTGCCTCGCTTGGTGGCACTGCAGGTTGAGGCAGGAGGCACCTGTGGTGTTAGTGCCTCGCTTGGTGGCACTGTAGGTTGAGGCAGGAGGCACCTGTGGTGTTAGTGCCTCGCTTGGTGGCACTGCAGGTTGAGGCAGGAGGCACCTGTGGTGTTAGTGCCTTGCTTGGTGGCACTGCAGGTTGAGGCAGGAGGCACCTGTATCGTCAGCTGTCTTCCTCCTGGACGTGTGTTCACCATACCTCCATCACTACAACATTAACATTAATGCTGTAAGTTAAGATGATGTACGGGGGGCGAGAATTACTTTTTTTTTTTTTTATTTTGTAAAGGGAAGTTAATATTTTTCTGACGTTTGACCTGATCCTTGAAATTTGTAGTTTGGTCACAGGGCAGGTCACCATACCTAAGGGGTTAACGACATTTCGTGTGACCTACATATCATGTCAACAATGGGTATCCATCTTGAGCCAACAAGGTCGAGCTGTGGTATTCTTTATGTGCTCTTGCCTCCCCTAACAACTGAGACCTGACCCATTTTGAAAAAGTGATTTATACAATCCGAGGTTGTGACAGTCGAGGGGTTGTGACATCAGGGCTCATTCGCCTGACGTATCCTGTCATCACCAAAGATGTTTACGTATATATACCAGACTTGTGGCCTGGGTGAAGGTAGCAGGTTACTACTGATGAAAGAGTGGGCCGGCATTACTGTGGTATTATTAAAGGGTATGTACCCTCTGATGTGGCCTTACAGCCGACCCGCTGTGTAGCTCATTTGTGTCGGGACTGGCCACCAGAGGTGGCGACGGTCATGGTAATATGTGCCGTTGTTCTGCATGAAGCCCCTCCCACCGCCAGCGTAACCCTGACTTGCACAGAAAGTCGTCATTTTATCGTAAACCTTAGCCATGTATAGCCTTATGTTCCAGTGTTACGTTGTGTCTAGTTTATCTTCATTTTCAATCTCGTTATTTCTATCCTAATCCCCAAGTAGACAAAGAATAAAGAATATGAAAATAAAGCCGTGATGCCTTATGTCAATGCGGGCGACTATCATAGAAAACTTGTGTATTTATATAACAGAGAACGGTAGACTCTCGGGGTAACATAGGTATTTTAGCAAGTCTCGCAGTATACCGCTTTGCCTTATGATTAGTTAGTGTACAAGCACTGCAGACATGGATCCGTTCACTCATTCTCCTTATATGTAAATGTGTAAATCCTGAAAAAAATATGGCTCTGAAAAGTCAAAATCGACTTTATAGAGCTTTTATTTTGCATTAATTATTCGTAGTGTATGTGTTTAGATATTTTATGCTATGCATATTGTGTTGTGCTTTCATGGCTCCCATGTATTAGTAGAGAAATTCCAGTTAGTTTTTTGATGGTTAACACAATTTTATTCAGAGAGCCAGTTTACCCTCACATGGTAGATGATGATTAGTTCATCGTAGTAAGGTACTCGGGGTCGACCAAGCTTATTTATGAAGTAAGGATCATCTTACATTGTTGGAAGCAAGTAAGAAATGATATGTTCATAACTTTTACTGTTATACATATCATATATGAAGTTATACAGTCATGATGCACCAGGAGTAATCTAAATTCCTGCTCGACCTCGGTTGCTGTGCCACTTGCTAATCCAAGTGTTTGTATGGTTTTGATTGCATTAGTTAGAACTCATTGGAGATGAGTCTGCACATTCATTATGAGTAAGGGTAAGTGTAAATCGTAGGTGAAGATATTTACTTATTGTAAACAAGGGACGTTTACATAGCCATGGTACGAAGGGATCAGTTTACATATCCTTGGTAGATAAGGATCAGTTTACATATCAGTGGTAGATGATATTTACATACAGTGATTACGAATGGTAAAAAAGGACTTGTTTACGTATCCATGATAAATAGGAATTAGGTCATACTTA